>NW_004955503.1:3046892-3124673 GCF_000276665.1 Chinchilla lanigera
TTTTTTTTTTTTTTGAGCCAGGGTCTCACTGTATAGTTCAGGCTGTCCTTGAACTCACTACATAGCCTGGGCTGGCCTCAAACTCAAGGTGATCCTCCTGCTTCAGCCTCCACAGTGCTGGGATTACAGGCATGTACCACCACGTGTGGCTAGTAAATGCAATTTTTAAGTGGGTCTCTAAGAGTAAATTTCTAATAGACACCTTGACATGGCATAAAATGTGTACTGTAATAAACATAGGTCATTAAAGAGAAAATGGTTGTAACAAGCATAAGCCAGAATTGTGGTTCAATTAGTGAAATGCGGGAAAACCCTTTCATTGTACTTTCTTTTCTAATTGGAAATCTGGAAAATGGATACAAAATGATCATCTTTCTCAAGCTAAACACCGATGGACAATTACATCTTTAAATTTCCTACAGTTATACTTTATATTTAAAGAGTTCATGATTCCACCATTGTAAGAGAGGTCTCTCTGTGACTGATGCCGCCCTTTGTTCTATGTCATGTCCACTTTGGAATTATCATGCTTGTGGGATATGACACCAGTCATGTTAGGCCATGCTGCTGACAATGGTGATTTTCAACAGGAGGAAGTAAACCAGGGAAAGGTCATCATCCATCATCATGAAAGATGCAGGGGCGTGGGGGTCAAAGATTCAGAAACCACATTAACAAAGACAACTGGAAACTGAAAGCAAGGGATTTTTGAGAAGGATCACAGACGTACTAGATTGTGCAGATGAGCCTGGGATTGAGGGAGATCAAGAATCAAACAGCTTCTTTTGTGCAAATGAAGAGACTGGAGTTTGCAGAGAGGGAGCCAATAGCCATCCCCTTTTAAATCCATTTGGTTATTATGTAAAGAACGAACCTATGCAGTACTTCATAAAGAAAGGTCAATTCGGCCATAGTGATCAATAAAGCAGAATGCAGGGAATGAGGTAAGTATCTTTTTTCAATGTATCAATCCTGGAGCATTCAAATTTATCTTTTCAGTAAATTGTAGGATTTTTAAAAAAATTGTCACATCTATTATAATCTAAATGAACAGCTGTTTAAAGCCAATTCTACACCTGTATTTACATATTAAAATGTCAAATAATTATGTATCAAGATGCTATTGTCAGGATCCCTCAGAGAGTCTCTGGTTTGTCACTGTCTGTCTTATTCATCAGACATTTAGTGAAGTTTTGAGTCAATGTGACTCCATATATCTGACAATACTTTATTATTTGGGGGCTAAATTACTTTGAATATAGTTAACAACCAGCCTTAAAAGATCTGTCATAACTGCAATCCTTTGTTCACCTCATAGCCTTAACAGTCAGTCATTTGTATGTTACCCAAACCAGACCACTGAACGTAATCAACTTCTTCCAAGGAAAAGTAGCCTCATTGATTTTCAGCATAGTATTTCCCGCTTCCAAGTGCCTTTTTTAAGATGGTGGATTAAAAGGAATTAAAATTTTGACCTTGGCTTGTGTCATAACTCTTTCTAGGTTTATAGTTTCTGGGAGGTGCAGAAATGACTACATATTTTATCCATGAGTTCCAAAATTGGCTCTCTAGTTCAAGTCATTAGAATTGATTTCCACCTAGAACTTATCTGAATTCTTTTTCATTAAAAGTTTATCTAAGAGTCAGCTCAAATGTCACATTTTTGGATCACTTCAACTTTATACTCCTCTGAGTCTTCTAACCTTGACTATCATTAATTCCAAATATAGTTTTGTTCACTTGTCTCCTTTCCTTATCCATTAGTTCTTGCAGGGCATCAACCGTGCTATCTTTGTTATTTTTACATTGCCTGTACATTGTAAAGATTAAACGCACTCATTCATTGAATAGATTTATTCATTTTTAACACATATTCAATATGTTGTTATTAATGCTGTGCTTCGATCTAGATCAGGGATTGGTAAATGATAGCAGGCTGCATCCAACCTGTGCACTAGAGCTAAGAGTGATGTATATAATTTTAAGGGTTATAAAAATAAGTAAAGAAGAATATGCAACACTGACCATATGTGGCCCAGAAAGTCTGATATATTTGCTACTTGGCCCTTTACAGGGAAACCTTAGGTAGGCTGTATTCTATATGGTAGGGATGTAACACCCAATGACACTGACAAAAAGTCCCTCCTGTTTGGGAGCCTGAGTTCTATTCATACAGCTATTTTATGTGGAATAGGTGTCCATCTGTGTTGTTTACACAATACATAGATAATAGATATAATATATGTTCACTGAGTATCTTTGAAGTGAATGAATGAGGCATTAATGGAATCCATACTCCTGTATCACATAAA
Organism: Chinchilla lanigera; assembly: GCF_000276665.1. Taxonomy (NCBI): domain Eukaryota; kingdom Metazoa; phylum Chordata; class Mammalia; order Rodentia; family Chinchillidae; genus Chinchilla; species Chinchilla lanigera. The sequence goes on from NW_004955503.1 coordinate 3,049,205, forward strand.
GAGATATTTTTATGTAATATATTAAAATGTTGTATTTTAAAGAATCTTTCTATTAAGAGTCTTACCCTACATAGCTTTTTTAGAGAAAAAAATTAAACTTTTTGTATTTGTCATGGCTTCCTACTTTAATTCATAATGAGGTCCTAATATCTAGCCTCCTTATGAGAGATAATCATAATTATATTTGATTCTGACACAATTCTAAAATGATGGTTATTTCCTAAGAGTTCATTTTGTATACACGACACTTAAAGCACTGAGTTAGGAGTTAGTCTTTCAGTGAGTTTTCAGGCTTGAGTTCTCTACTTTTGTGTCATTGGAGAGCTTGAATTCAGGTAAAATCATTTCACTTCACATTCATTCAAATAGAAAATCTTTAGCGTTAGCCTCACAGGTGAGTAATATTATGGCAAACGTTCATAAATAAAGTTACAGGTGTAGTTAATTCTCTGACAAAGCACATAGCCCTTTGAAACTGATGGCACATTAGAATGGGTACAAGAGTATACAGGTCATAGTTACTTTCTCATTGCTGGGACAAAATACAAGACAGCCACAAGTTAAAGGAGGAAAGGTTTATTTTAGGTCACAGTTTGTAGAGGTTTTAGTTCATAGTACGCTGGCTTCAAGACAGGGCAGCATGGTAGAGGGGCATGGCAGAGAAGAAACAGTGCGTGGTCTGGCAGGCAGGAGGCAATTAGCGGCAAGCCTTCCTTTCCCTTTTGATCCTGTCCAGGCTACCAACCTATTGGATGGTGCCACCCACACCCAGGGTGGGTTGTCCCATCATCAACGCCCAGAACTATGCTAAACCAATCAATGGACTAGTCTGCTTACCACACCATTACTCTAGTATCATATCCCCATGATCCAACTATCTCTCAAAAGCCCCACCCGTGAGTGCATGAGGCTTTTGGGGGGGAACATCTAGATATAACCCATAATAACACAGGAGAGTGGAAGAGAAGGGGAACAGTGTGAGGAACCTGGAAGTAGAGAATTAGATTTGAAGAATCACAGATAATGCTGGTGATAGAAAGGGTTGTGTAATTCCCTTTTCCAAATGCTGAGTAGCAAAGTTCTCCACTCAGTGCCATTTCTCCACCCCAGAGGTCCTATCCAAGTCAGTTGGAACATTCGCCTATCCCCACCTCAGACCCTCCTTACATTTCATATACTGTCTTCTGTCTCCTAAACATTCAAAGTAAAAAGTAGATGATGTGGTTCCTCTTATATGAGAAACCAAAAAATATAAATAAAGAGAAAAAGATAATAAGAAACAGGAAGATGAATCATTTACAAAAGGGAAAACGACCGAAAGATGGGCGGTGGGGAAAGGAGATGAAAGAAGAATTAAGATGTGTTCTGTATATGCACCAACTCCTGCCAAAGAGTGTTAACATTCCAAGTACTAATAAAAAGTAAAAAGAGAAGTAAATGAAGCATAAGGACTGAAAAGAACAAGCACATGAACTTTTATTTAAATATTTATTTCTATTGGCCTTTTAACCTGAATCGCTCTACTTCTAGGACTATTTTATACACTTTCTCCGAGATACCACACTGCTATTAGTGTAAATACTTTGCTTTATTAGGGAACTGCTTGTTCACTGCAAAGCTTTAGGGCTGAGAAAACGAGGATCTAAAATGCAGTAATGGAAAATCTTAATATAAATGGAGGAAATTAAAGTGTGCTACTGTATGTACTGATTTATTTTCAGTTTCTTAACTTTTGTTAAGACTAGTAAAATTATTTATTATAGAGAATAGGTAAATGTTTTAACAGACCTGCCTAATTTACAATGCTAGGAATTCTAAAAAACTGACAGTTGTGTGAGAAAACCTGCATGTGATACCACGTCACTACATTATGAAGTGCCAAATTATAGGAAACCCAGTGTATTTTTTCTGAATAGAGATCATTCCTATCAAAGTTTATAATTTACAGAGCTTTCTGACGGAGGAGTCTGGAATGCTAGGTAGTGATGAAAAAGCATTTGCTAAATCTAATTTTAGTACAGGACTTGTGTTTGTAAAGGTAGTCTTTTATCACACTAGTTTGAATCTGTTTCCCTTTGTGATACAGGGAAAAAGAAATTTTTTTGACTCCTCATCTTAGATTCAGGGTCATCCAGAGCCCCGTAATAGAAGACAGATTAATGAAAGGAAATCACGCATATTTATTTAATACATGTAAGTAAGTTGTAGAGCACCTAGGAAACTTCATAAGGAAATGAACACCCAAAGAAACAAGGAAACTTGAGAATTTTTATGCTAATGTTGGGGAATAAAGCAGATTGTTGTAGAGAAGTATGATTGGGCAAAGCTTGTAATCTCATGATAATAAACTGGAAGTAGTTAGCAAAGCCTCTTTATTCAGATTCTTTTCGGTGTCCTAGTGTCTTCGGAGAAAAGGATGTTCTTTTCCTCTGGGTAGGAGAGGAGAGCCTCTGAAAGGAAGGCTTTTATAACCTGCTTCAGGGAAAAAGAGCTAAGGCAAGGTGAGAGTGACCTTGTTTCTGCTGTTTTCTCAGGTGCAAAGGTGACCTGCTGTGGGGAGTATGTCCTAAATCCATTAACAGTGGGGCTGGGGATTTAGCTCAGTGGCAAAAGCGCCTGCCTGGCAAGCGCAAGGTCGTGAGTTCGGTTCCCGGTACTGGAGAAAAAAACCAAAAAAAAAAAAAATCCATTAACAGTGAAACCAAGGGTGGACTTCTCACTCTGGAAAGGTTCTAGATCAGTGAACCCTATTTCTAAAGTACTGCACTTGCACATAAAATAACCGAAAAGAACATGAGTGTACCTAATCAATAGATATTTATTAAGAAAATATTATTATGAGTTTATTGTTACTGGAAACATAAAGAGAAAAAATATGCTCCCTTTCCTTGGGGAATCACAACTCACAAAAATAAAAAAAAATTTACACAAAAATGTACTAAAGTATTATTTCGTAAGTTCTCATATATCCTGAGATTTCCTAAAAGAATCTTAGTTCATCATCACACCATGTGTTACAATTTTATGCAAGAAATTATAGCTTCTGTGGCAATGGGGCCTCAGAGAAGGATAAGATCACTGCAGCTGTGATATTCTAAGAAGTCTTCATAGAGGAGGTGGGGCGTTTTGCTTATCTTACAAATACAGTGTCATCTCTTTTTAGATAATTCTCTAGTTAAACTTTTTGCTGTGCCCCCATGAATTTACTACTTGTTGTTTTTCTTTTATGTGCCATTTTGCTCATTCACAATAATGCAGAATTGGAAGCAATTCCATATCTCTTCTTTTCAGCTTTATTGAGGTAAAATTGACAAATAAAATTTCTATATATTCAAGGTAAACAGCATGGTGTTTCATATAGATGTACATTGTGAAATTCTTTTATAATCAAGCTAATTAACCTATCCATTATCTCACAGTTACCTTTTGTTTGTTTGTTTTAGTTTTTTTGTGTTGTTCCAAAACTGATTCTATCAGAATACACATTCAAACTCATTTCACTGTAATAGTTCGCAGTAACATAGAATAAATTATTTCAGAACATTTGAACTTGGTAAATGTATGCACTTGTGTCATAGGCAGTGCATCTCATTCTAATTTCAATTTTTAAATATTTGTTTCATGGTTTAAAGAAAAAACAATTATTTAAGATCTCAACATCCTTTCTTGATTCTGTTTTTTCTTTCTTATCAGTGAAATAATAAAGATGAGCAGTTCAGACCACGTCCCTCACAACTTTCATATACCACAGCATTGATGTATAAATTATGCATCTTTTACCTATAAGACTGAGATCATTTGCAGGACCAAAAAGGAGGAAAAAGGTATCTTTCTGGCCAAAGCCTTTCAAATATATATATATATATGCATTTCTATTTATTATTATTAAAATGTGTTGAAGTGAGAGTATGAAAATGTTTTATCCAACCTGGGTAACTTAGCAAGACCTTGTCTCAAAAAAAAAAAAGCTGGAGATGTATCTCAGTGCAAAGGCTATGGGTTTAATAACCAGTGTCACAAGAAGAAAAAAAAAACTATACATATATATATATATATATATATATATATATATATATATATATACATACATAAATTTTAAATCATTGATCTAATCCAAGAAACTTAAATCATTGAGCAGTGAGGCTTTGCTCAGATAAATTTCTCAGAAACCAATATACTTTATGATTTTTAAAAATCTATTTACAAACATTACCTCCACATTCCTATAGCCTTACATTTATTAAAGGAAACTCTACAGGCAAAAATGTAATTTTTCCAATGTTGAACATATGGCTGATGTCAGAGGCACAAAATCATGTTATGGAGAATCAAATGCTGAGTTACACCTCCCAAAGCTGATACTCATCGGAACCCAGAACAGGTGTGTCTTACACAGTAAGCAAGAAGCTAGCTGCAGAAGTGGAAGTCTGTGGAGAGAGAATTACTCACCTGGAAAATCAGGTGGCTCTGAGAATGAATGGCACTCTAGTGTTGGGCCAATTCGTGCTGCCCCTGGCATTGGGAATGTGATCTTTTATGGTAAATCAAATGAGCATGAATCTTGAACTAGAATACTACCAAGCTCATCTCTGTCTTTTAATGGATGAAAAAGCCTGCTCGCTGCCATGTAACTTGGCATGGATTCTTAGTGCTCAGTAGGCCTTCTCTCTCTCTCTCTCTCTTTTTTTTTTTGCTTTGTTTTGTTCTATTCTATTCTCTTATTTTTAGTAAGCCAAACTGTTACTATGAGGTAAACTTACATAAACACTGAGTTCTTGATTTTTATATCTATTTCTCTTATAGGTCTAAAGTCCATCTCTTCATTCACATGTAGCTCTAAAACTAGAAAAAGGGAATAGCATAGAAATATATTAAAAATCAAGGTGGTGAAGAATGCCTAGAAGAGATTGACATTTTATTAATCCCTCCTGGAAAACACGTTGCCATATAATTTCTGTTTTTTGCGACATGGACTCAATATGTAATTCAGGCTGGCCTTGGCCTCCAACTTGTAAGGATCCTTCTGCCTCAGGCTCCAGAGTGCACCATCAAGCTCAGCTTAAAATTCTTTTAATAAAGACCTTCTAGTTGTTTTTAAATCTGTAATACACAATTTTCTATGTATTTCTTTCCCATTAGCATTCATTTAATCTGGCTGATTTCTCAATTCATGGGCTTTTATGTAGATGAGACTCTGTTTATTAGAATACAAGTAAATGCAGCCTCAAACCTTTAGTTAGCTGAATAATTCTCCAGTTGGAAGAAATATGAGATTGTACAAGAAACATGTTTTGCTAATGGTTCTCTGCGGCCCTTCCTGCCCTTTGTATTCGTAAACTTTTCTATCTAGAAGAGGATAATAGCTGGGTAGTTTCTAGCTCCTCCAGTTCTAGAAGCTGGAATAATAATGTCTTGAGGACCCAAAAAGAAAGTCGCTCAGCCCTTAGGACGTCTGATGCCTACTCAGTTTCTAATCTTCCTGAATAGTGATTCATACCTCAAAGGTAATTTTGGATTTAAAATGGCTTTCCACATCTACATAAATAATTTCTGGATTATTTGCTGTTTTAAATTAGCCATGCCACTGTTACTCTCCATTAGTCTACATAATTGAGAGTTAGCTATGTAATACATGATGCCTATAAAAGAAATTGAACCTTCTGAGCAGTGCATTTTGATGGGTGCAATTTCAGTTGTCAAAGCCAGGCTAGGCTACTTCATTTTTGTTCACAGTGACAAACACATGCGCCCATATTTAAGCAAACCCAATAAGCAATGGTATTATGATATAACGCTGACAAACCAGAAGAGTTTTTCAACTTTTACGGATCTCTTACTTTTGAAAATAAATATTATAGTGTTACTTTAGTCAGTCATACCCTTGATTACATTGAAAACATCTTCATTTCATATGAAAAATATCAGATTCGTGGACAACTTTCCTGAAGCAAATATGTAAAATCATCTTTATCTGAAGGAATGGACTTGAAGATAGTTATGCCACATATCATGCTCACAAGCTAGATGTTCTATTTTTTAATTGAATACATGCCTTTCAAGTGGTTCAAAGGTGTTTCAGGGAGTAGTAGTCCATGCATAACCCTCAGAATACTGAAGAATATGAAGTGTCATGTGACTGTGACTAATGATACTGTGTATAATTTTCAATAGGGTTCAGTTTAAACAGTGTCCCAGATACCCATATGTCAATGTTTTGTCATTTAAAATAGCTTATTGGCTATATTTTGTGTTTTCTTTTTTTTTAGACTATTTTTGTTCTTTCCTCATATTTATTCTCCCTCCTTTCCCCAGTGTTCCATCCTGAAAGTAAATCAAAAAATTTGCCTCATGGACCTGGATACCAAGAATGTTATGTATTTTGCTTGAATCTTAGTTATTCTTAGACCTTGCTTCTTAGGCATCCTTTCCAATTGAAATAAAAAGATTTTTGATGTCTGCAGAGATTATTTTTAGTGAAACTGTTAAAATTGTTTAGCTTCAAAGAGTTTCCAAATGTTGCCTTTTGAAAAATGTTTTATCATGTTTTCTTTAAAAATTTCCTGTTTCTTTGTGGAGTCGAGTGATGGCCGAAGGCACTAAATTTTACCTTTTCTATTGTTCTCTATGTTCCACGCAGTTGGCACTTCTGATGTCTCTCACACAGTAGCAGCATTGTTATAGAAATAATTACTCAAAGCTGATTCATTTCTAATGAATTTTTCAGATCATTATTGTAAAGAATTTTCCAATTTACACATATATAAATGTTTTCCTACTCTAATTAAGCAGAATATGGGTATATATTGTTAACACCCTAACCAGATAGTTATCTTCAGTCTATTTTTCTATGTTGTTATGGCTGATTTAAGTTCTAGAATGGCTGTTCAACCTTTTCCCTCTTATCTAAACTGTGTGAATGGGCAGCCTGCCTGTCTTCTATCCTTCCTTCCTTCCTTCCTTCCTTCCTTCCTTCCTTCCTTCCTTCCTTCCCTGCATGCATGAATACATTCATCCCCCAAGTACTTCCCACAGTTTACAACAAAAGATCAATAAAGTAAGATTAAGAGTTAGAAGCAAACTTTTAGACAATATTCCAGATACCTTAATTAAGTATAATTACTATTAGTCAGAATTAAATTTAGCTCTGAACTTCCTGGAAGCCAAACGAAAAAGGAAAATATGATTATGTTCTATAATTTTCATTATCTGTGAAAATAAAAGAGTTTAAAACAGAAGACAAAGAACATTACTTTCAGTAGCAGTGTTACAGATGACACAAAGATGTTCTTCATGGTCATTTGCTTCATTGATAAATTACTTTCATATTGGCCTGAACGTGTTCATTTATAAAATACAATTAAATATCATTGCTACTATGATCTGAATGTGCCCCCCTCACAAATAGAATTAGGGCCTTTATAAATGTGGTCTGAGAGAGCTTGTTAGCCCCCTCTGCCATGTAAGGACACAGTAATCTGTTGCGGTCTGTGAGGAAGCAGCTCTCACCAGATCCTCCTGCTGCTTTGATTTTGGACTTCCTGCTTCCAGAACTATGAGGAGTAACTTTCTGTTGTTTACAATTTACTCAGTTTGTGGTAATTTTATAGCACCTTGAACAAACTAAGACTATTTATGGAAGAGATCTGCAGGATACTGTACAAAACAGCATGTATTCTAGAATGAGCCCTCTTCTAATTTCCCATTTTCCTTTCCTCACGTGCACATTACTTGCTTTTCTTCATCCTCAGTATTGAGTGACTCCTAATCATTCTTGGAGAGGAATATTGTGATGTATACATTATACAGTCTTAATTCTACTTGCAATCATTTACTGAGCACCAACTTTGTGCATCTCTCTTTTTCAAATTATAAATGATTTGAAGCATAGAAGAAATGTTAACCTTAAGAATTATTTTACCAAAGAGTCGTTATAAGAATGTGTGGTCAATAGCTATACCTAGAACCTGGAGATAGCAGCATACCCCTATAAAGCCAACTGTTTGTGAGGTTAAGGCAAGACAATTACAAATTCGAGGACAACTTAAGGAACTTAGTGACACTTATTTCAAATTAAAAAATAAAAATAAAAAGGGCTGAGGATGTAACTAAGTGCTCCCAGTACTGCAAAACAAAATGAAAAGCAAAAGAACCCTGAAGTTATTTCTGCCTATAGAAACTATTTGCATATATGCCCTAGAATCAGAAATTAGTGAAAATGAGCATAAGGTACATTGACCAACTCTTTTACTTTTTATAAAGGTGAAGGATTTACACACGTTCCCATATATAGTTACTAGAAAAATTTATATTACAACTCATGTCTTAGAATGAGTATTCTAGTACTTTTTTTACTATTACATAAAAGATTACAAGATTACATGTTCTCACATCCCTACACATGAAAAGCCTAAGCCTCCTGTTACTTTGTTCCTCTCACTATAGAATTTATAACCCAGATTAGTATGTAGATTCTGGATTTTAACGTTTCCTAGTGAAAGTTATCTATATAGAAAGTTAAGAAGTCTTAGGTCTGTTTAATCAACAAATTCTTCTGAACTATGTAGTTCATAATTTGAGGTCCATTTGGCTAAAACTCATGACTGCTTCCATTAGCACCTTAATTAGGAAAATTCCAAATTCCAGAGAAGCAAAATTCAAAAAGTAGGTTTAATGGTAATTTAGTTATAATATGCCTTTTAGGGAAATGAAGCTCTCACTTTTTGTCCTTAACATTATTATTAATAGTCTGTTTCCTCTTGAGTTTTCTAAGAGTATGAGAACTGCAACTTCATTACTATAGATAGAAAATATATTTACCTCCTACCCATGAGCACCCCCTTTCCTATTTGGGGGAATAAACATGTTTTTTCACAATTTAATCAGCCTCCCTAGTGGTCTATCCATTGGCAGCAGCAATTTTGAACTAAAGATACAAGCAAATGGAGCTGGTGATCACACGCAAAGAATGCAAGACTTTTTAATATTTTACATAACAGATTCAGTCAGGGCTTTCCTACTTTATTACTGAAGTTGTTGCTATTTCCTTTTATGCCTTTGGAGACCCCAGAAAAATAGGAGCTGGCTGAGTCAAATTTCTGTCCCACAGGGCTTTCACAAAATTTCACCTGGTAATTCCAGCCTAGAGACAGAGGAGGCCTTTTCTTGTAAGACTTTTGTTGTTATTACCTGGTGAACTTTGAAATCAATTTGGTAGGAAATTCGAATGTTTTCTGCTCTCGTGTCCCTTCACATCTCTGTGCCTCCCGCCACACAGTATGTGTGAGACCAGATAGAGGCAAACGGCCTTATTGGAGACTCCGGGCCCTGACTCCTCTCTAGAGTACTTGCCCTTCCTAATGGCGTTCTTGCTTCCCTAAATCCAGTGATCTCCATTTAGATTCCATTATGTCTTGAAACTGTTGGCCTGCTAGGTACTCTAAGATGCTCTTATTTGAACACAGCCACTTACCTTTCCACCTTTCCTGGTCCATCACACCTACTGTATTTTGTACTTCTCTGTGTGGTGTTCTACAAGCCTCTGTCCCGTTCTCTTTTTTCTTAGTCTCATTTCTGTCACTACCCAGCTATGACTCTACTGCCAGCCATTTCAGCACTATACTTAAGACTGTTCCTCATTCATTTTCTTCCAATTCTTTGGTGGCTCCTGTCTGTGCAACTTTAACCCTAGGAACAGCCACTGCTCGTTTCCTTTTCTGCTGCTCACAGTCTAACTGATCCCATAAGGTAATGGCATAGAACATCTGGATTAGGTCCATTTCTAGCAAAAGAAAAACTTAAAATGCATTAGATAGATCTTTGCAAAGAAAACATCTATCCCGGTATATCTCCTTGATTCTTAAAACCTGTGATTATTATAATTATTGAGAGGTTTCTGTAACCTAAATACTTAACTGGTGTCTTTATGTGTTGAAAAATATTCTAAAAAGATTAAAAATAGAGCATCTGCTGTATTGACGGAAATTGCTTTAGGATTACATAAAGCGAGTATGGCAGAATGGGGGATATAACTGAAGACAAGGAAGAAAAATCCAGGCATGGAACCTCATCATTCTTATATACTTTCCCCCTGATTAAGAGTAACGTACTAGCATGTGTTTTTTCAAACATAGATAGTCCCTGTTTGACCCCCGGCCTGTAGACAACTGTGGGGCATATTATTGTCTGAATCCTGGTTACTCACATGGGAAAGATTCATTTGGTAGTTTATTGGAATCTGGAATGTATTTTTCCACTGAAACTATGTTGTAAGTGGTGGTGGGGTCCCACAGGGTGGCCAGTAACGTCACTGAAACACTGTGCATGCCACATGTCCTTTATCAAATCTGACTAATTTTTAAATCTTGTGAACTTACACATCCCTTTTTTTTTGGTACAAAGGGCATTACTGTGGGACTTCGATACTAAGATTGAGGTTAGTTTTTTAGCTAATCATCAAGGTAAAACAAGGGAGAAGGGTTAAGATACTTTCATATGATGCCAGAGGAAACTTTTGAAAAGAGAAGATTTCAATTCAGAACTGAAAGATCACAAAATAAACTGTATGCATAGGGATTGGACAAGTACCACTGTTCCATAGGGAAAGGAGTTCTTTTTTCCTGAGTTCTCAGACCACCCTGTGCTTGTATATATAAACAGAAAAGTTGTAATAAATTAGAGAGGCAAAACCACATTGAAGAGATGGATAGAGAGGAAAGAGTAAGCACCAAAACTCGCACGAGCTGAGGTAGGAAGAGGGTGCTGTGTTTGCTCCTTTTTCCCGCCATGTGGGATAGGTTTGGCCTAGGAGAGAAAATGTTGAGAGTGTGCTGCTGTAAGACAGGTATGAAAGGTTGAATCAGAGAGCGATATAGAAAATATGCTTTCAGTTTTGTCATGCATTATAAATGGAATCTTCCTTTGGTGTCCTTAAAAAACTCCAGTAACTATGTTCATTGTTTTCGATCGTGTTTTATTGAGATTGATTTTTACTGAAATGTGGTTCCAAAATTACACACCTGTGATAAATGTCCCAAATCACACTGATTGAGCTGTCAGAAAGAAAAGGAGATGAGGAGCTCCTCAGAGCATCATTATTCTAAGGAGGAAGGAGAATGAGAAACATAGTTCTGTTTGCTGTTCAAGGACTGATTGCCAAACATTCATTCAACAATTTTTTATTGAGCTACGTGCTAGGCACCTTGCTGAGTACTTACAGACATAGAGGAAGAAGTATTGAGGATACAGTAATAAACATATTTCTTTCCCCTCCCATGTTTTTCAGAGTGTGGGGAAATTATACAGATAAGTAGGCACGAAGTTATAATCAGATAAGTATTAATGTGGAGGAACTATTAAGGGCAAATGCAGAGCAATCACCTGACTGACTCTGGGGACTAACTGGGCATTTTGGCATGTTCCTGAAGTCCCAGCTACTTTGGGGGCTGAGGCAGGAGGGTCACAATTTCAAGGTCAGTCTGGGCAATATAGTAAGCCTCTGTCTCATGGAAAGGAAAGAAGGGAAGGAAGGCTAGAAATGCTTCCTAGAACATTCTAAACTGATACTGAAAGATGTGTAGGAGTGAAACAGGAAAAAAGAAGCGAAGTGAGAGGCAAATGTTCCTAGCAAGAGAAATAATATTTAAGACTCAAGAATATGGCAACAAGCCTAGGAATAGACTAGGAAAAAAAGAAAGAGAGATTTCTACTTCTGTCAGTGACGTTGTAACTTGTGGCTAAACAGTGCTGTACCAGGAACATCTACGTAACCCAGATAAAAGACAAAGCGTCTGTTTCTAGGCGTTGACAAGTGGCCAAGGCTTGAGAAGTTAAAAATCCCGAATAGAGAGGGTGAAAGAAAAGTGAAATATATTTTCCTGCGGGGTGTTTTCAAATTCCTGGTGAATACTATAGAGAAGTCACCAGAGATTTCAGCTATCTCATGGGACTAGGGAGAGAGAAAAAAAAAATTGAGGTCTGTCAGAGTAGTCAGTCCTTAAGGGGACAGAATGCTGAAGAGAAGGAATGAATAGAGAAATAAACTTTGCATTCAGTAGCTTTTATGTTTCGGTAGTTGCCAAGTTCTTAAAGGTCCATGTCATGAGAACGATAACTAGCCAAACGGGAAGTGACTGAAAAGCAAAGTGGAGTTTTCCCAGCCTTATAATATTGAAGAAGCCAAACTAAATGTTTAGAACCCTGTGCACAGGAGCAAACCCAAGAACTGCACCAGGATTCCAGCTTGGATGCCTAAAGAGGCCATTCTACAAGAGAGTAGGGGGTGAAGCAGATTTAGACTGAACTTTTATTTTAAAAGTGTACAACTCAAAGTTGTGGCTGTTCCTCTCCTTGATTCAATCAGAAAATCTACTTCTACTCTAGCTACCTATAAATGATAGAGTGAACCCTCCCTAGAGGAAAGCATCATCCAGAGTCTTTAAAGTTTTTCAGATAAAATGTTTGTATTCAATCAAACATTAACAGGCTTGTGAAGAAAGTGAGCTAAGGAAAACTCAGGCGATGTAGGCCTACAAATGATTGAAATATTGACATTCTCATAGACTTTATAGTCAAAGGATACTCAGAGAGGTAAGAATATAGTGGCGTAAGACTACTGAAAACTATCTCAACAAGGAGAGAGTAGTTGGTACAGTACTTATGCAATAGAGAGGTCTTCTTCATGTAGTAACTAGGAAGGTTAGTACTGAGAAGTTTTTTGGATTTTACAAGTCAGTTGCTGGTGAATTCAGGTGCAGTTTCGCTGGACTTGTGGGCATAGAAGCCGTGGTGAGGATAAGGGTATAGACTTTGAAACAGTTTGGGAAAGTGACTGTAGCAACATGGAAATCATGTTGGGGTTTGTTAAAACTGTGGTCCATGGATGTATCATGTAACCAACCTGTGTGGGTCTGTAATTTCCAGTAGTAATGTTTGGGTAGAAATATAATATTCACTGCCACCACTAGGTTTATTCATAGTTGGAGTTTTACTAGGAAAGTTTCAGAGAAATAAAATGTAGAAGGGAAATGAAAAGGTTAGGAAGACGGGGTTAGAATGCTTTGGTTGGGAAGTAACGGCTAAGCTAACTTAGGTCCATTGAAGGCGTATTAATTATTCTAATGTATTGTGGGAATGGGTGGCTCCTCTCCTTAGTTCAGTGGTTCAGTTATTTTAGAGCAAGCTTTTATTCTTTTACTTTTCTTTCATGGTCATGAAATAGCTGCCGTGGCTTTAGGCATCATATCTGCATTCAAAGCAGGAAGAAGGGAGAGAGAGGAAATGCCAAGTGGATGTGTTATTTTACCAAGAAAACTTTCAGTTACATCTCACTGGCAAAAACTGTGTTACATGTCTAGCTGCAAAAGGAGCCTAGCATCCAGGATATTTAGGTAAGTCACTTCTAAAGGAAAGAGAGACAGTACTTGATAGTGGGTGTTAAGATACCGAGTCACTAGTACCTGCAACAAAGCGATAGATCACGCACGGACTCTAGGCTGATGAGGGAAAGAGGTTAGGACTGGAAGAGGCTGAAAGCTAAAAACAAAGTGAAAGGGTTCAGAGGCAGGACATGCCTTTTAACACTGGAGAACAAGTGGAGCCTGAGTAACTACATGAAGGACGTGGAAGCATAGGAGCTGTTGGTCAGAGAAGTATGGAATTAGTTATTGTTTATCATATTTGAGCCGGTATTATTGAACTGATTTAAATTACTATTCTGAGGAAGACATCTAGAGTCAATGACTGGCTCAAAGGCCTAAGAACAGGCCAGAGAAAGGAGCACTCATGGAGTCTGGGGGCAGTGGGGGGTACTTGATCATATGGATATCAAAAGAATCTCCAAAAGGTAAAATAGATATTGATGAAGACTTCTTTGAAAATCATGTAAGTTTCTACGCTTTGTAACACAGACCTATCCATTTGCATTTGGTCTTATTTTTTGAATTAAGGCAATTCACGTTACATTTGTATGGTAGCAAAACTGGCTGTGACTCAAACGTTAGATTTTTTATTTTCCTAATGATTCTCCTTCATCCTCTGGTCAGAGCACCTAGTACAAGTGAGTTTCCATGGCTTTAGCGATGTAGAGATTTCCCTTCACTTCCCTTGCCCCATGCTCTCCCCTGTTTCCCTAACCCTGCTCTGCACTCTCTTCCTCCCTTACCGGTTTTTTGCTTCCTTTTCCATTTCAATTTTGCGTTCTTTTCTCTTTTACTTTCTGTTGTTCTCTTTCTTTCCTGTTTTTAAATTCCAATAGTGGGAATATAGCATTTATATATTGGAAGGAGGAAATGTGTGCATAAAGAGAGAGCCGTGCCATCATAAATCCAAGAGGATGTGTCGAAGTCTTATGTACTTCAGTAAAGTCTGCTAGACAACCAGAAGCTTTACAGATGTAGCATAGATCACAATTAGAATGCCTTTTGGAGGACCAATTATTAGCAAGATGACAATTAAGGGTGTATGCACAATATTCATCTGTTACAGGTATGCACCTGTGTGTGTCCATGTATATACCAACACAGCGCCTTATTGAAATAAATTTTCAGAGTTGGAAAAAGCAGGTTTCTTTCATCACATCGGTTGCTGATTGTAATAGTACCGTCCAATGTTTAGGGAATTGATTATTACAATTTATTAGTCATCACCATTTGGAATAATAGCTTTTCTAATATAACTAACCACTGAAAGAAATACATATTAAGTGTTCTAAATTGCATTCATAATTACTTGTAACTAAAACTCTCTAGAATTTTAAAATCCATTTTGTTTTAGGAAAGTCTTCATTGCTTATCTTTGTTGTTGCACTATTACTTTAGATTAATTTCATTTTAAAATTATATATCATATATAATTTGCTGGAAGTAACATGAAATGTATGACTTTACTCTTAGGAACAAAGCCTCTTCAGCGTTTTTAAATATCATATACCAAACCAGAACTTCCAGAACGATTAGATCACATTTGGCACAATATAGATCTATTTGTACTTGCATAATGCATGTACATGTACACACAGTTATATTTTATGACTATTTGGGTACATTGATTTTTCTATAAAGAGAACTATTATCCACATCGTTTTGCACAGAAGTACACTTAAATACTGGCATAGGTAAACAACTTACTAAAATAAAACCCATGCTTGGCACAACTATTACTAGTGTCACAGATTTTACAACTGTAATATTTCTGAAAAGTTAGCTTGAACCTTTTGGAACATTTTTTTAGAGTGAATGCAGAGGCAGTTTGGCGAGCTGTAAAACTTGTACATTTTATTTTGCATTCCAGTCTAGGCCACAGTTGAAGTGTCACTAAATCCGATCCCATCTTGAATTGTAGCCCACTGCCATTCCCAGAAAGAGGCTTTTCTGTACACAGGGCAAACTGGCTGTTTGAATCAAAGGAAGTGGCTCCACCAGCAAACGACTATGAGGAATGGGAAAGAGAAATAGGTTAACAAAATCCAGAAAATAAATTCCAAGTCCAGAAGTATAGGCAGCTTTAATTCCAGTATTTTCTCTTTTGATCCTATTTGAAAAAAATGTATTAATTGACTACAACTGAAGTGAAAGTCACTAGCATACTGTAGAAATAATCTTAAACTGATAAATAGTCCATCTCTTCACTTAACATAAAATAAAACTCACCTGAGAACATCAGTTCTTCATCAGGAGAAGCCTCTCCAAGGACTTACTGAGTGTCTGGAGACCAGGCAGTTGACTTGCACCAAAATGAGGATTCCAGGAAACTTGCAATTGACCCTTAGAAGGTTTGTTATTGTCTGTTTTGTTTAAAATAGAGAGTAATTAGTTAGATTTTCATAGATAGTTGGGTTTCCAAACCCTATATTTATTTCTATGTTTTAATATTCTACAAAGTTTCTAATTCACAGAAAAGTTGTAATAGTACTGAAATTTCCTGTGTTCCCTTTACTTAGAATTACCATTGCTATGGCTTGGATATGGTTTGATTGTCCCCTAAGGCTTCATGTGTTTGGCATTCAAGAAATGCAAATTAAACAATACTGAGATTCCATCGCACCTCAGGAAGAATGGCTATATTTAAGAAATCAAATAATAACAGATGCTGGACAGGGTGCGGGCAAAAAGAAACTCTTCTTCATTGTTAGTGGGAACGCAAACTCTACAGCCACACTATAGAAATCAGTATGGAGATTCCTCGCAAAACTAAAACTAGAGGTTCCATTCGACGCAGCCATTTCCCTTCTAGGTATCTTCCTGAGTTACATACATCATATTGCAGTGATACATGCATACCCATGTGTACAAGCAGCACAATTAATAATAGCTAAATCTTGGAAGTGGCCTATATGTCCATCAACAGATGAATAGATGAAGAAAGTGTGGTATTTGTACACAGTGGAGTACTACTCTACCATAAAGAAGGATAACCTTCAGTCATTTGTAGGAACCTGGATGCACCTTACGACTATAATATTAAGTAAAGTAAATCAGACACACAAGCATCATTTCTCTTATATGAAAAACCCAATATATAAATAAAGTACAAAATAGAAAAATAGATAAAGTCATTAGGGTAGAACACAATGATTGAATCCTGGTAGCTTCTTATGAAGAGAGACAAGAAGAGCCACACATACACATGAATGCTCCTTGTCTTTAGCCATGTGATCCCCTGAGCTACCTTAGGATACTACTAGTCAGAAGGCCATCATCAGGTGAAGTACATGGAACATGCACATTCAGAAGCAAGAGCAAAAATAAACCTCTCCTTTTAAAAAACAACTTCCAGTCTGTGGTATTATGTTATTGACAGTAGAAAATAGACTGATACACTCATTTTAAATACTTGACCCCATTTGTTATGTTTTGTTTGTCTTTAAATAAGCTCTGGCAAGTTTTCTTAATGAAAAATTTTGCATGGTTTAGTTTTCACCACTTGGCTTGATGATCACCAGTGTGCGTACTCTGTAGTATTTTCCACGTGCTGTGCCCAGCTCAATATTATTGCTGCTGAAGTGATGGGCACCAGTTGTGGCCAACATGACGTAGTACTCTATTTCAGATTTCCAAGCTCGGCAGTTGTTGGCGAGGATGGCTAATTTCACTTTGCCCTGCTTGATCATCTTCAGCGTCTTCTTGTACCCCAGCATGTATTTTCCACTTTTTATAACAAATTGGAGCCTAGAGTTGATGGGCTCTAGTGATTTTTTTCTTCTTCTTTGCACCTACCATCTTCCTGCCTTAGGTGCGGGATGGCCCCCAACCAAGAGCAGCCACCAAGATGGCCAGGGAGCGAGCAAGCCACAGCTGTTTTCTTATACTCCTTTCTTTTTAGTGCTTCAGTGATCATTTCCTAAGGAAAAAAATTATTCTTTTAAGTAACAATAGTAAAGGTATTAAACTCAATAAATTTATTTTCACCTACTCAGTAGGCCTTAGTCCAGTCCTGTCAGTTGTTCCAATGGCGTTTGTTTCAATGATATCTTTTATAGCATTTTCCCCTCCAGTACAGGATCCAGTTCAGGATCACCGATTGCATTCAGTTGGCACATCTTTGTAGTCTCCTTCAAGTTAGAATAGCTCCTCACAACATTGCATCATATTGTGAAATATGAAAAATCCTGCTCAATTATTTTATAAAATATTCCTCAGTTTGCATCTCTCTTATAATTAATTCATGTTATGCACTCCTGTCTGGTATACTCCATTAGCCAAGTATGTCATTCTTAAGATTTATGTAGTACACAGTGTTTCTCTGTCTCTCATTAGTGATGTTAGTTTTGATCATCTGGTCAAAATGTTGCCTGGTGTCTCTACTTTAGACCATGTAAATATATTGTTTTGCATCAACTCTTGCTTTAAATTCGACAACTACTGATGACTCTTACCTGAATCAATCTTTACTGTAATGGTTCCAAGTTATCTTGTGTTAATTTCTTTTGGAATGGAGTGTGAGGGGAAGCCCAAAAATTTATTCTGGTAATTTTCTGAAGAATACAGTTGATTTACTTTGACATGTTGTAATAAAGGAAATTATTTTCTATGGAATCACAGTAATCTGCATTCACTAAGTAGTCTACTCACTCTACCTCCACTAAAATGAGCAGAAGTTAAAAGTAAATGATTCTTTTCTTTAGAAGTCTGTGTTATATGCTCTCCAGCAAGTTGTACTCTACATAGAATCACAATTTCACTGCTTTTGAAAAAAATGAAAGCATTTTAAATTGACTTAATGACATGATTCCTTAGTAGCCAACTTTATTTTTCTGGAAATTATTTACTTTTCTCCCCACCTACCGCTTATCCATTCAGTCATTTTCCGTCTGATTTATATATTTCTATTCTTCTTTTCTGTCTTTCCATGTCACCTACATCCTCCGTGGCTGGGATTACTTAAATTTTTTGACCATTTTTTATACCTATATTTCTAAATTATGTGTATCATTTATTTAATAAAATGTCCCGGTCATATTTTAGAATTAGAAATGAGAGTTATCAGACATTACCATGAAAAAGGTTAATATTTTATTGCATCAATATTATTTCAGTAAAATATTTCTATAATTATTGGCAGCAAATGTTTTGTGTATTAGTGAACTATCTAAAAGGCAAATTCCATTCAGGATAGCAGCCCTAATTTTAATCATCTAAGTTTAAAATTGTAATCATTCCTATTTATCATTCTCCATTAATTGAAAACAACTTTAGTGTTTCATAAAAAAATAAGTTCAACATACCCATAAACCTTGACAGTTTTCTCCTTACTTCATGAAGTCACTGATGCTTTTTGGAGAGACAAAAATGATGCAAATTTGGTTGGTCCACCAGGTGGTCAAGGTTAGCATCGCTAGTGATAAGGCGGGTAGATATTATATTCTCTTCACGTGATAAAAATAGCATTTTACCTCTGTGCCCTCCAATATGGAACTCTAGTGTAATCACGAGGAAACCATTTTTTTAAAAAAAAAATACCAACATGAAGGACATTCTACTAAACACTATTATTCTTCAAAACTATCAAAACCATCCAGTGCAAGGAAAGTGAGAAAGTGTCATGGTCTAGAGAAAGCCAAAGAGATGTAATAGCTACAAGTGCTTTGATATCCTGCATGAGATCCTGGGCAGAGGAAGCTATTAGGGAAACGTGGGCACAGGGTAGATAGGAGCTCTTATACTATCTTTGAAATTTTTGTTTAAACCTAAATTCCTCTGAAATAAAACTTTATTTAAAAATAGGTACATTGGGAAATTTAAATGTGATATGAAATTGAAATTCTTAAAACTAGTAGAAATTTTGTGAAAATGTAAAGCACTATAAAAATATTTTCATGCTTGATGAAGAATAGGTAATGCCCAAGGTCACTGTCATCTAGATCCATAATTTTAAAGTGACAAAGTATACAAATATAATTTGATATTTGCTGATATACTGATTATTATTAATCAATATTCCAAGTACTAGATGTTATAGAAAATATAAAAATAATAAAAAATGATTAAAAGTGTATGGTCCCAGCAGATGGTAACATCAGTGGACACAAGTTATGTGAAGAACAAAGTATGCATTCTAGTATCTTGTGCATTCTTAGGGAAAGCATTCTCTGACTGAGATAATTGCTTTATACTTCATGGAGATGGCATATAAATTAAATACTTGTAATACTAAGGAAATCTGACTGTGAAGGAGTTCACTAAATGAGGAGTTCAAAGGAACTGCAACTAAGTATCATAAAGAGTCTAAGCTTAAAAACGTGTCATTGTGAACTGAAGCCGCATTCAACATTGTATGGACAAAGGCAAAATTAATCTCTAAAAACTCAATACCATTTTTTTGCCTTAAATGTGCAATGTGGAATTTTCTACGACTAAGCACCCCTGTTATTGAAGCATTCAGATGTATTATAGACCATAAGAAGCCACATTAGCACTACTGGCTCTTTGGAAAATACATATGAGTCAGCTTTTTAACTTAAAAAGTTCTGTTATTCTGATCTTCAAACATTTGAACTATGTGAAAATCAGCCTCAAGATTTTTGTCAGCTAATTTTAAATAGATTATTGTATAGGTATGACAAATATACTAAAAGATACCTAACCATTTCATATTTGTACTGGAGTATATTATATTATAAATGCCTTCAAATATTCTGGAATTTCTGCACTGGATAATTTACCTCATTTTTCTATGACATTTTGGCTTCATACTGTCTCGGAATAAATCCAATATACTTTTCAAGTATGTTTAAATATTTGATTGAGAATCATATACCCTGAAATCTCATAAAACATTGCACCAAAGAACATGTCATAGGATTGAGTGAGATTCAGTGCAGTTCTGAATTATATAAACTTATGCACAAGTAATTAAGTCTAAAATCCTTTTATTTGCTACTGAATTAAAAACAAGGTATCGTGATTATAGTTGTAAAGGTTGAAAAATAAGCCAAGTAAATCATGATCGCTATCTCTGCAAGGAGTATGCAGTTCAGTGTGGGAGGTGAACTTTCAAATAGTTTCGCTGTTGTACATATTTATAATTCTGAATTAGACATAAAAACTAAAATATATGGTGATATAGATGAAAGGGCTGAATTTTATTAGGGGTATCTCAGAAGCATTCATGGCTGAAGAAGTATTTGAACTGTGTCATAAATGAGTGGATTGAAGTTCCTTAACTAAAATAGAGTAGAAAAATAATGAAGTGTGCTGAAAGAGATATTTCAGATACAGAGCAGAAAGGTGGAAAAATGTATAGTGTTTCAAAGTAGTTTTGTGTAAGTAGAATGAGAAGTCAGGTATTGGCAGACCAAATATAAGACTTGGAATTGGAACATCATTCTCTATGTTGTGCAGAACCATAGAAGGTTTTTCAGCAGTAGAATTTCAGATAGGAAGAGGCACACACCACTTAGGTGATGGTACAGTAAAGCTCAAGTTTGTTTGAGTGGAGACGTTGGCTTAATTTTAACAGATTAGTAGATATGGTAATCTGATTTAAGATGGTCTTCTGTGGTTCTTTACTCTTGGTAGTCATGCCAACAGTAGAATATGGAAAAACTGAAGGGTTGTTGCTTCTGAGGTTAGGTTATAGAAGAACACGATTTCCTTCCATACTGTGTCTTCTTTCTCTGTCTCTCTCATGAATATTATGAAGACACTTAAGTAGTCTACACAGAGGCCCACATGTTCTCAAACACGTGGCTGTCAGTAACCCTGTGAATGACCTGGGAAGAAGGTTTGGCCCTGGTTGAACTTAGAGATGGAACAGAAGCCTTTGACAACAGCTTCATTGCAAATTTTAAAAGCCTGTGTCAGAGGCACCACCTATGCTAAGCTCAAATTCTTCACCTATGAAAACTGGCATAGTAAGTGTTTATTATTGTAAACCTCTGGAATTTGGGCTGACTTGTTGGGTAAATGAGTAAGGAGTAGAGATCCAATCCAATATCTCACCTAGGCTATATTATCAAATATTTCAGTTGGTCATTTCTACACATAATATGGCTTAAAGATTACTGACTTGTTCATAAAATCCTGAATTTTCTCCATCATAAAGATGCAACCTTCACTATTCTATTATGTTTAAAAGCTTTGTGATCCCTAAATTTATAGCTTTTAGAGAAATGAAAGATACAGAATTTATATGTAAGAGAGGTCTATTTTAAAATTAAAATTTCTGTTTATTTTCTGTTTATCCTTGTTAGTAACATATTTTCTGTTTTTCCTTGTTAGTAACACAAACTTGTTTTTATTTTTCTGAGTACCGTGGTTACAGAAGGCTAGCTTAAAGAATTTGCCAGCTTTGATGATTAAAAAAATTGGAAAAATAATTAAAGAAAGTGTTAATCAGTTCATTAATCAAGCGTGTCTGCTGCACATTATAGTGAAACAAACTGAAAAGGATCTGCCAGCCAGAAACTCCCTCTCAAATGAAGTCAAAAGTGAAGATAAACAAAATTGACTTTTTCCTTTGTGGTTGATTTCAATCTAAATAGATCCACCTCTAAAATCTTGAAAAATGAAAGTTGCTCCACGCGCAGATTCAAGTCTTCACTATGGCCCTGCACATTGGTACTATTGAGATTAACCCCAACTTCATTTAATCAAGTTGTCTTTAGTTTACATGCATTTATAACCTACCGCCTTTTTTGTGTGTGGCACTCGGGATGGAACCCAAGACACTTCTATCTGATCTATCTCTGCAGTCCTTTTTATTTTTTGTTTTGCAACAAGGTCTCGCTGAAATGCCCATCGTGGTTGCCTCAGATTTGCAGTCCTCCTGCTCTAGACTCATGACTTCTAGGACTACAGGCATATGCCACGCACCCAGGGGCACAGATTTATTTTTTAAATGCTCAAGTGTGTTTAAAAAAGAGAGAGAAAATCAAATAACACTTTGCTCACTGCATTAAGACAACTGGTTTGGTAACTCAGTCAAAAAATAAATGTTAGCTGGGGATGTAGCTCACTGGTACTGTGCCTGCCTGGCAAACATAAGGCCCTGAGTTTGATTCCTGGTATATATCTATTTCTATCTATATCTATATCTATCTATATATATATAGTTTAGTTACATAGCTTCATGTATATTGTATCCAAATAGGTTATCAATGGACAAAAAATGTGTTTCTGGTCAGAATGTGTCCTTTCTTTCCCACTCTCTGAGCTGTCTTAACTGTAATAATCGCAGTGAGGCATTATAATATTTAAAAAAAAGTAGTCAAACTTTTCTGTTATAATTAGATGTCTCAAAGAGGGCTGGGGATATAGTTCAGTGGCACAGGCACCCGTGTGGCAAGCACAGGTCCTGAGTTCAATTCCCAGTACCACAAAAAAAAAAGGTGACACGATAGATGTCTCAAAGAGGTCTGTGCTAAAGGTCCAATGTTTTTCCAAAGAGTATAGGCATGACTAAGTTTTGACTAACTATAGTCCCTCTCTTTTCTTGACACTGATCTTCAATATATTAAAGTTTCTGAAAGCCTACTCCTAAAAATATTTGCAGGTTCAAAATTAGAATTCTCTTCAGTGAACTAATAGAAATTAGTAGTATAAATGAGACAAATTAACATGTATATTGAAGTATTTTTGAAACAGCAGAAAAACCAATTCACTAATGAGTATGGCACCCCATGATCCATTTACCTCCATGAGGCTTTTAGGGGACACACAAGATCTAAACCATAACACCAACCTATGTCATTTTCTGAAAGCAGAATAATTTAGGTTTAAAGCAATAGCACACGAGGAGCAAATGGGTGACTTGGCAATTGCATTAAGACTTGCTTGGTATCGAGATATATATAAACTTCCTTTAACAGGTTATTTTATTTATTCATTCATTTAATTTTGGTTTTCAATGTTAAAAGTCAGGAAATCGTAGTATGAATATATACATGTAAATCTGACATCTGCAAACTCAAATACGAAATGCAATTTTCTTCATTTTTCTTAATTGACCATAATTCTGTTTTGAGGCTCTATGGAGGGTGAGAAAGGAGAGTAAAGAAATAATACATGAATCTGTATGTAGCTGTCTCTATCATAATTTAAGGTTATGATCCCCACTCATTAACACATGGATTATACATTAATCCCATCATAGATTAAGATTATAGTGAATTTACTGCTGAAGAAAATGAGGGAAGAAATACTGCCAGTTACAGAGTTTTGCTCTTCCAAAGACATTACGTTAAGCAACTGGCCCCTGATTATCCACTTGCTTCCACAGTGACACGTACCCATGGACACTCCTTGTCTTCTATTCATGTTATACTCAGCATGCTGCTGGCATTAGCAAATATTTGCCCCAAATTTATCTCTCTGAAATGAACTGCAGCATGTCACCGATAGGATCTGATTGAAAAATGTTTACGTATTTTAAGGCTTGTATGAATGAACACGGTTTTCTATTATTTTATTTATTTTTATCTTTGTCCTGATTCTCATCCCCATCCTCCAGTGTACATATGTGTGTGGTTAATTTCACAAACAGGAGTTCACAGGACTTTTGATGTGATGCAAACCAGGTTTAGATAGTTTTTAATTGATCTGCAAGTTCTGCAGTAAAATTTTCAGCTCATTAGCATCTTGCTGAAATTAAGTAAAGTAATAGTAAAATTCAAAATGATCTATTGGTTTTATTTTAAATTGTTTTGCATGTTTTTAAAAAGCAGATATTAAATGAAAATACAAATAAAATCTTAAATATCACCTATTTCATAGAGAATTCATCATCATTCAACCAAATGGAAAATATAAATATACAAATCATGTATAAAATGGTAGCACTACAGAATATTAAAACTGTGCAGGCAAGTGCCTGACAAATAATGAACTGTAAACATATTTATAAAAGCAAAATAGTAATTTAGCAGCTTTGTTGGAAACTTTCTCTAGAAGTGAAGATGCATACCCTTCAGTGTCTTTGGCTAATCATCACATATAGATACTCACATTCTTATACTGTATTTATAGTAATTCAGTAACTTTTTAAAACTACATTACACTTAGTGATGGAGATCTTCTCTCCCTCTCTCTCTCTTTCTTCCCTGCACAGTTTTAACATTCTGTAGTACCCACCATTTTATGTATGTTTCATATATTTATATCTTCTAATTGGTTGAATGACAAATTTTCTATCAAGTTGGTGATACTAAGATTTTTTTTGTATTTTTCATTAACGTTGTGATTTTTTAAAAACTGCAAAACAGTTTAAAATAAGTCCAGTAGATCATTTTGAATTTTGCTATTGAGAAAGACAGAGAGAGGAACACAGAGAGGAGCTGGAGAGAGACAGAGACAAACAAGGAGACTGAAATCGTATGTATCTGTGTACAAGAACTACCGAGAACAGGTACAAAAATAAGAAAGAAAAAGTACCTTGTACTTATAGTAAAAAAATCCTCCATTCTCATGGGCAACCTAACTCCTCAATTGACCGTGACATTTTCCTACAAATAGTAAGTGCCAATCTAAAATTCTGTTTCTGAAGCAAGGGAAATTATAAATAGAGTCAAAAAGATAAGGAGAAGAGAAGAGTTAATTACATTTAGCAAGTGTCCCAGTGCACTTAGATCCTTACAAGGGTACTCGGCATTTTTCACTGCAACATTTGCATTTAGCATTTTCTAAATTAGGATGAGGTGAGTTTTATAGATACTGGAGGGATCATTATGAGGTCACAAAGAAGTACTCTAATATCATAATAATCTGGGAAAAGTAAAAACAAATTCCTGTCACAGAGGAAAGCAAATGTATATCCTCTCAAATCATCTTTCCTGTCAACAATGTCTGCAGATCTCATGCAGTGTGAAGAAGGGGGGTGCACGGTGAGGCAGATTAATGAACTACTCGATCAAAAGGTGTAATGATCCAAAATACTGTTAATGACATTTCCATTCCTGTCATGCCCCATCGGAATGCACTCAACATTGCTGGGCCATAATATTCTTCAGCTGGGAAAGGGAGGACAAACCTGAGCAATGGCTCACTTTTGTGCTATTCGCAGTAGGCTTGTGTGTGCGTATACATGTGTGTATGAGTGTGCGCATGTACGTGTACACCTCCAAACCATCTGGCTCCATTGATTAAATTCTAGAAAATTTCTTCCTTCATATGCTATACAGAACAGAGTGAACAGGGAACATAATTACCAAAACAAAGATAAATGCTACTCTACAATTTAAGAGGAAATATAGGTTAAATATCTGTTATCTGAAATGCTTAGGACCCGAAGTGTTTCAGATTTCACATTTTATTTTGATTTTTGAATATTTCCAGAAATGTAATGAGACATTTTAGGAGTGGGATACAACTCTAAGTATGAAATCCATTGTGTCACATATATACCTTATAGGCTGAAGATGATTTTTTTTATTTTAAAGAGAAAAAAAAAAACTAACAAAAGAACAGCAGTGAAGACAAAAGCAAAGATGATTTTATACAGTAGTTTTAATGTGCCTCTTTTGAATGTGACCCGTGACATGAGGTGAGCTGCAGGACCTTCTACTTGTGGCATATGTTAGCACTCACAAAGTTTAAGAATTTGGACCGTTTCGGATGTTAGATTTTTGGGTTAGGGACATTCAATTTATATTTTTTATTGCCTTATGAAAACTATAGATGTATTGTGTTTAAATTACTAATTAGAATTATATTGAACTTTAAAAGATTTTTACCCTGTAAAGATAAGTGTTGGGAAGGGTGGTACTTAAATCTCCTCTCAGAGCATGTTGAGAAGATAGTTGATCAGGTTTTCTGGTATTTTTGAACATGGGCCAACTTGGAAGCATGGTCTGGGCTCATATGACTTCACTGAATCAGCAGAGAGCTGATTTTATTTATTTATTTATTTTTTGGTTTTTCTCCGGCACCAGGAACCGAACTCACGACCTTGCGCTTGCCAGGCAGGCGCTTTGCCGCTGAGCTAAATCCCCAGCCCCGAGAGCTGATTTTAAATATATTCTTTTATCTGATTGGTACAACGTTAAGCAGATTCCTAGGCATTTCAGAGCTGTTGCCATGGCATTATTAATTTGTAACATAGTTATGTTACAACCACCTATGGTAATCCCCCAGTCAGAAGGCTTGCAGTAAGTTTTTGGGCTCCAAAAAGAGGGATAGATAAGAGAAGGAAAAGAACCTGGCTGAGGTTTCCATGAAAATTTAATAAGTAATAGGTGACAGAGGGAGGCACAGAATTTCAGGCTAAAGCATTTTTTTTGAGAACTCAAATATAATATTCATACCTTATTTGTGTAATGTATAAATAAATATGCACATGGCCTTGATAATTCACCCAGTTCGATCTAAGCAAGTACAATCCTTTTGGTTATCAGCTCAGAAAAGGTGCTTCATGGTTACCTGGAACTAAAGGTAAAAAGTCTTTGCAGTATATTATTCTTGATGGTATTTTAGGTTCAAAGCTGACATTTCATTCATTGCATTTTCTCACATTCTTACACATTTATGGCAGATGGTGAAAGGAAGCATATAATCTACTTCCCTGACAGTTTGGGAGGTTGGTTATATAATTTTGTATCTTGGAATGCAATACTCTTGTATTGATCTTAAACACACATGCTAAACTCAGTATCAAAATCATACACAATATATGACTGAGAAAACAAGAGAGGGATATTTTTAAAAGCCAAGGAATACCGACTACATTGGCTAACCCCAAGATGAAAAGTAGAAAATAATTAGCAAAACAGAGCAGAAAAAAAGAAATGGAAGGTTATAGGAAGGTGTACCAATTCTCTATTGCTGTGTAACAAACAACCCAAAATGTGATGGCTTGTAATGATTGTTCATGATTCGGCAGTTTGTGCTGGTCACAGCTAAGTGGTTTACACTGTTAATCTTGATGCAACTGTAGTTATCTTTAGGCTCCCAGGGGCACAGTAATCTAGGGTAGCCTGGCTTACCTGTCTGGCAGTTAGTTGGCACTGTCAACCCGATACTTCAAATCTCATAGCATTTTCAGGGGGATATTCAGACATCTTGCTTGGACATCGCAGTGATCCAAGAAATGAAGAAGGGAAGCTACAGTCTCCTGAGGCCTGGGTCAAAAGTCATACAAGGTCACTTTTACTGCAGTCTGTTGGTCAGAGCTGCCACAAGGCCAAGTCAAGTTTAAGTAGGTAGTAAAATAGATTCCACCTCTAGATAGGAGAAGCTGCACATATCATGTGTCCATATTTAATCTATCACAGAATTGAAAGTAATATGAAAACATCATGGCAAATCTAACATATTTTCACGTAAAGTCATTTCTAACATTCACCATTTATAGTATTCTTAACAGCACCTTAGTTTAGCATGTTTTTATGTTTTTACATGTCTATTTTATTCATGAATCTCTCAAATGCTAGCAGTAATCAGATGTATTTATATTTTATTAATTCCATAAATATTGAGTACCTATTGGTGTCAGGGTTTATGATTTATCTATCACTCTCAGATCTATCAGTAACCTTAGATGTAAATTGATTCTTTACAGCTCTATTATAATATTGTGAATATGTTGTAGCTTTTTTGTAAGTAAATTATTGACCCTTGATAGAGAAAAGACTATTTTATATTATATGGATTCATTAAAAACACAAGAAGTATCCTTTCAAAATTATAGCTGACAGAGAAGGGAACAACTGGTAAGCCTTCTCTTTTAAATTGTATTCCGAGCATATAAAGCATGTTCTCTTCCCCAGGAACTAAAATTAATACAATGTTAAATAAGCAACATACATAGTTAAATGTACATTATTTCATATGATTTGGTAATCATTATTAGAATGTCTCTAACCAAAGTAATTCAGTTGTCATTACCACCAACTAAATAAGATTTATAAGTGGATTGTTACCAGCTCCTTTTTATTTTATTGTAGAGTGTTCCTCTAAAAAGACAGGCTGAAAATCAAAGAATACATAAGGTACGCTGCCGCTGCATCTTATCTGCTCCACACCAGCTTTAGCTTTGATGTTATTTCCCTATGAAGGATATCTAAGAGCTTAAACCCTATATAAAAATCTCTTAGGCCATGTCATTTTTACTGAGCACAACTCAGTTTTCATATAAAATGTACCAAAAGATATTACTTTGATAGCTTTGTTTTTAAGGGCAGCAGACTGTATAGACTTCTGGAAATTCAACAGTGGCATTTTTTTAGGTGGGATTCTGAAAACCCTGAATCACTGGGCTTCCTTCTTTCCATGTTTGCCTCAGAGAAAGGCCATTTCAAGGCTAAGACTGTGGAGATGCGATTGGAGGAGATGGGGAGAAGGGGAGGGGGTGCAATATGTGTTTGTGCCAATACACCATAATGAATGCATTTATTATGTATTGCCAACATATACTAATGAAAAAGGAAAAAAAATAAAAGATAAACCTTAAGACAAAGTAAAAAAAATATATCCATCAAAACCAGTTTATGATCTATTCAATTCCCTGGGTTTGTATTGCAGACCTACTGTGTACACAAACATGATGTACCTGGCTGCTATGGGAACAGCGAAGATATATGTAAGCAGTCTCTGCACCTGAGGCACTTAGGCTATGGTTGGTGAGACAAGCATAAAACACTTAAATATAGAGCATTAATTAGCCTGATGTAGAAGACTTCATAACGTGGCCTTTGATAGAACTTTTCTGTCTGTATTTCCACTACTCCCCTCATCTAACCTGTACTGCAGCCCAAATGAATGATGCCTTTCTCTCTGATTATATCTTACCTTTCCTACCTCTAGGGCTTTGTTCATCATTTTCACCCTATCCATTCTTTAAGGCTCATTTCAAACACAAATTCCTTTCACAAAGATGTTCCTCCACTGTCTCACACTCACTTCCTGCCGACCCAGTGCTATTTCGCCTTGTTCCTGCACCATTGCACCTCAGTTGTTCTATGGGTAAAGGTTGTCTCCCTATCTTATCTTCACCATTAATTAGATTCTAAGTCACAGAAACATAATTTTATCCCACCTCCTATAGTACCTTGGAAAATAACTATTTAGTTGAATTGAAAATGAAGAGAAACAAATACTATGGCCATTTGCCAAAGTGTATAAAATGGGTAATGATACTGGAAAAGAGGTAACTTTTTTCCTTTAAAGTTTGATAGTATATATACTCCTTAAAATTAATTACTTGACCAAAATTTAATAGCTGAGTGAATATTTATAGTATGTTCATTACTCTTCATGTGTTTCTCATATGTGTAAATGCATATTATTTAGTCAAAACTATCATATTAAATTTCACCCTGTAATTCCTGTGGGCTGTCAGCTGCTCATTAAATCTTGATTTTCTGTCAGGAGGAATTAATAATCTTGCCTTTGAGTGAACTTAGAACCAGTGAGGGATTGAGCAGAAATATTTGAACAGCCTCTTGCTAGTAAATTGGATATCCAGTTTTCAACTTAGTTTTAATGGGAAAAAAATGAATTCAGAAGCTGTGTTTTACTTTTTAGTATTTTTTTCTCCCTTTTAACTGAATTAAAATGGAAGGGTATAGTTCATTCTCAGTAATGGAGAAAAATCTATTTTTATTCACTTAAAGAGGTTTCTCAAATTCAAATGAGACCATATATGCACAAGCCTATAAGGTGATCCTATGGAAATCAAAGGAAAATTCAATTCAATAACATAAACTGATTTGAATGAGGTTTAAGTAGTGTTTTTAAAGTAAAGAATACTTCATCCAAATACATTTACTGTCAAATATTGGTATCTTAAAAATCATTCATTTCACAACTCATCTCTGAAAGCAGAATGTCCTATTCTACCATACAGATACTAACGTATCAAACTAATAAAATTCCGGCCTTAATTTTTAGTTTCAGCTGTACCTTTCTGCACCATAACCTTAGATTTAAGGACCCTTAAAAGTGTAAATGATGGAGACACTGATAAACAGGCATGAAACCTTGTAGGCTTTTTCCACCTACACTCTTTTTTTCTCAGCCAAGTTACACCACGCAGTATCCATCAGTGCATCTAGCTATCTTGAGGCTGCTAAGATATCCATCTACTAGGCAGTGCAGAATTACAGTCACATTCTCAGAGAAGCAATCAGGTGGACAGCGCATTTTTCTCTGTACAGTACGAGTGTATGAACTTACGTGTGTCACTCACTTGCCACCCTACTTTTCTCTTCAAACACCAAGCAGCACTTGGCTTGAAGTGGTTTCTTTTATCCAAGTTAAGAGAAAGTAGTAGTACATGCCACTCCAAATTAGTTTTATTCTGAACTTGGTTTTATACTAAGCTTTTGAATATGGATGTGGCTCACATGCATGACAGTCGTTGCACGGCACATGAAGGAATGATCTCCCACACAAGGACCCCAGTCACAAAGAGCTGGAGGCGTCTGGATGCTTCATCTTCTCTTCTGCCTTCCCCACTGTTCTTAGAGATCAATAGCAGCCCCGGCCTGCTGATAGAACGGACAGGCAGTTTCTTCTGTTTAGTGTAGACATTTGTCTAACTTGAACTATTCTTCAGATATGAAACATTTTATCTGATTAGGTTGAATAGATCTTCTCTTTTAGTTTCTGCTTTCCAAAAACAATAAAAGGAAAAATGATAAATGTCAACAAGCAGAATTAGATGAGTCAACAAGAAGTAGGGAGAATTCAGTGGTAAAGGACAGAGGCTAGATAATTACCTGTGGATAATGGAGAATTATCAGCAAGTCTCTAATCTTTTGCTTCAGAGGATGTTTATGTATGACAAGCATGTCTCTTTCAATAGGAGCTGTTTAGATTTCTACCCACGCCTCTGCTTAAATAAGTCTTCAGATTGGATGTAAATAACCTTTCTTTACAAATAACTCCAGCTCCTGTGTCTCCTTTGAAAATGTTTCAGTTTTTCAGCACTTCATTTCAGTTTACAGCTTTACAACCTTCACACACACACAACAAAGACTTTTTTGTATCATTGTGGGGGAATTGTAGTCCATTAATTGGTTCTCTTAAAGATTTTCATTGGATAAGTATCATTATCCTCATTTTATACATGAAGAAATTAAGACCCGACAAAATATGTTGCCTAATATCATCCAACTGGCAAATGGTGAGAGTCAGGAGTTGACCCTAGATCTGCCTAATTCTAAACACTTTGATTTTTGTGCTGCTTCATGTCATATGTCTGTTTAAGAATCTTACTTATATTTGACCGCCATAAATAAGTTATATAGAGTACGGCATCAATTCCTGTGAATTGGCCTTAGTTAATCAGTGCTCATGGAAATGCTCAAGTGGTTACTGGAAAACGTCTAAGTTCAAACCAGTGCTTGAATACCTGACAATGGAAAGCACCCCTTTCTAGGAAAAAGACCAGACCTGAGGATGCCAAAGTGTTTTGTGCAATTCACAGCCAAACACTTGAGTTTTCATTCATTCACTCAGTCATTGTTACTATGCACGTGTACATATGTGTGTCTCACAAACACATATGCATCCATTTGTTGTGAACACACAACTTTTAAAGTTATTTGTAATCTAGAAAATTTGTTCTTCCTTTTGTTGATCATTACATAGTTGTACAGCCTGCCCCAAACACTATATTATATATATATCACTATGTATGACTCTCCTGAGCACCTTTGTTGTGAGTTCTAATTTTGTGCCTCCTTTTTAAAATGCTCTAAAGAGCAGATGGCCTTTGGCCAGAAAGAATGGCATGTCAGGAGGGTTCTGTACACCTTGTTGCTTTTCTTTAATCATGAAAGGCCACTAGTACTTAATGGCTTGAACTTAAATGTTTTCCAGTAACCAGTTTTCTAATCAAATTGAATTGAATACACAGTGATGTGGGCGTTATGGATAAAGTACAACTCCATTTCTATCCAAAGTTCACAATGCCTTTAGAACAAAGTATAATAGTTTGCCATTTTGTGTGAATGGCTTTATATATGAGCATATATAACTTTGTTTATATTCTCTTTTCAAGATGATACCTTAAAAGCAAAAATCTGTAGACGCACAATAGAATTTGTTCTTCTGGAAGATGGCTTAATTTAGCCAATGGATCAAGAATAATCTAAACGTTATATGATGCTTTTGAATGGTTTCTCTCATGACAATAAGAATTGAAGAGATGTCCTAACAAAGTACTAACCTACTTGCAGCTGAAATAAAATGAATTCATACATTTGTTACTTCTCAAAACTAATCTATGTCAGACTTTCGTTAAGTTACTTGTACATTAAGGCCCATATCAAAAATCTGCCCATTCACAAAATGAACAGATAGAGATTTTCCCAAGTGCTGATAAAATATTTATACTGTTTTCAAAGAAATTTAAAAGAAATAAATTCTAAAATACTGCTAGTGTATTGTATTTTGTGACTGTTAACTCATTTTTATTTAATTTTTTGCTTTTCTTCCCCTTACTATGAATCAATGTGTAGATATTCTGGCTTGCTAAATGGCTTTAGTGTTTGGGTTTAATTTACTGTAAAGTTCATTTGAGAAATTAACATTTTAAGATTAAAATTGTCTTTCATATATTTCTAAGTATATGTGTAAATTTAGAAGTAACATTATATAATCATATTCTAAATATCCTGTAGCTTTAAAAATATTTTGTTTTGAGATAATTTCATACTTACAGAAAAGTTAAAAAAATAGTCTGGATTTTGAGATACCCTCCATTCAGATTCCCAAAATATTAATGTTTCACCACATTTCCTTTATGATTCTTTGTACACATGCACCCATAAATCTGTTTTTCAAGATGTCTGAGAATAAGTTGTAACATGATCTTTCCTTGTCCCTAAATACTTACATGTGTACTGAGATCCCCTCTGTTCCTTGAAAATATGTTCAAGACTCCCAGTAGATTCCTAACATGATGAATAGTAATAAACTCTGTATGTACTTTGTTTTTTCCTATACATACACATCAATGATAAAGCTTATAAATTAGAGTAAAATTTTAATAAAAATAATAGCAAAGTACAACAATTATTATAACATGTGGTGCTAAAGATTACATGACTGTGGTGTCTCTCAAAATAACTTATTCTACTGTATCCCCGTTTCTTCTTGTGATGATATGAGTTGAAAATGGCTATATGACGAGATGAAGTGAGGTACATTGTGACACAGCATTAGGCTACTACTGCATAAGGGTTACTAGGACACCAGCACTATGACACAACAGTTGGTCTGATGACCAAGGCAGTTACTTCCTAAGTGACTAATGTGCAGGTAGTGTGTATCGTGATAGATGAAGGCATGTTTGTATCCCACATGGGAAGGAGTGGCATGAGAGTTCATCACGCTACTTAGCATGATGTACAATTTCAAACTTAGGAGTTGTTCATTTCTACAATTTTTCATTAATATTTTTGGACTGTGATTGGCTGATGATAAATTGAACTATGAAAAGTAAAACTTTGGATAAGGAAAGACTACTGTATTTCTTCAAAATAACATTCTTTAATTTAGACAGATTTATCAATATCTGTAAATTCTTATCTTATCAATATCTGTAAATTCTGGAATGGTTTCTCTGCAAAAAATGCATACCCTGCATAAAACCACGAGAAGACATTTAAGAAATCCATAGTCTACAAAGTAATTTACTTATGGTCCTCAAAAATATTATATTTTGAGCTATGGTACACCTCCAAGAAAAGTACATATGCATATTTTCATTTCTAATTTCCTCTAAGAAAGAAAACAATTCCAAGTAATGCCTAGGTATGTTCTTTTTTTATTTTAAAAAATAAAAGAAGGAAAACGTATTAACAGACAGACATCCATTTACAAAATAGCAAAAGAACAATACAAACAAAATAGAGTTACAGACAAAGTTGTAGGAAATTAACCTAAGTATGTTTTTTAAATAGACTTCTTTTTGAAAGTCAAACAGCAACATCCTTAACCTAAATTTTTATTGAAATATAGGTCTATTTCATAAAAGTGATGTCATATAAAATATGTATATAATAAGTTAGGGACAATCTATCTTTCATATACAGACTTCAGACAATTAGTTCTTCATTCTGAGTTGAGTTATATTTTTCCCATGGCCTTTTAAACTAAGAACATTTGCAGCTTGTTAAGTACTGTACTTTGGCTTCTTACATCCTGCCTCATGACCATACTCTAACTGCCAGACTTATGCCAGACATTTAAAACTAAGCCCAAAAATCTGAAAAAGAAATCTAAGTGTAATGGGAAGTTCTTAAGAAGATTCTTCTTGGGGCTGGAGATTTAGCTCAGCGGCAAAGCGCCTGCCTGGCAAGCGCAAGGTCGTGAGTTCGGTTCCTGGTACCGGAGAAATACCAAAAAAAAAAAAAAGATTCTTCTGAGGAGAGGTTCGTGAAGAATATTAGGAAGATTCATTTGTCCCTAAAAGACCTTTAAAATATTTAACCTCTATCAATTCAGGCTGCATTTTTGCTAAACAAGACCTTCTTGTAAAATACAGATGAAGGTAGTTAATATTATCAATATTTCTCACCTCCATGTTAACTATTTCACTTTGGCTACTTTCTGGATTACGAAGGAATGAAATATTTTATTGAAGAGCCAGGCAAATGGAATAAGTAAGGGAGTTTAAACAGTGAGGGGGCCTGTTTGGGTCCCTCTGTTAGGGAGTTATCAGACATGGTGGTACATACTTTTAGTCCCACCACACTGAGAAGCTGAAGCAGGAAGACTGCAACTTCAAGTTCAAGCTGGACAGTTTAGCAGGGCTTTGTTTCAAAATTAAAAGAAAAAAATATTGAAAAGGGGTTGGGGAGTAGCTCAGTGTGAAGAGTCTTGAAAAGGAGGAGAAAGAAGGGGAGGGAGAAGGAGAGGGAGAAGGGGAGGGAAATGTGACCTCAATACCACATTAGTATTATCCCCGATCAGGCCTGCAATGTCCCAAACAAGTTTATGGCAAAGGCTTAAATAAATGAGTCAAGTGATATGATTTTAGGGGTCCAAGAGGATGAAAACCCTCTATCAGAATTCAGGATTCTCTGGGGACTAAGACAAAGATCTCTGGTTGGTCTGTATTTATGTAGTTATCAAAACAAGGGAGGGGAATACTGAAGCAAGGCAAAACAGTTCAAGGACTTCTCTAAGTAAGACATTATGCTAATTTAGGAGAACTATGTTATCTCCAGGAACATCTCCACCCAGGAGTGTGATGCCTGCAGCTATAGTTTTTATCTAAGTAATAGAGGTTAGAACCAGGTGTCCTTAGCTGTGGCCTTGTCCTTTGAGGCTTCATGGCATCACCTGCCATTACAGGCCTCAGTGGCTCACAGACCAGTGACTCACAGAGGTTCACATACTATGAATTCACTGTCCATCTCCAGATAAGGGGCATAGGCCTTGTACAGACTCACAAGTAAAAATGGAAAGCCAGTTGGTTAATATTAAGTCCTGCTCAGAGCCTCTTCCTAGCGGTCTCCATCACCTTAGCATTCAGCATTTAACCCATTTTACTCTTTTTTTAGTATTCTTCTCCTTTTTAATGTACACAGTTTTGTTCCTATAAAATAAACGAAAAAGAAAAATTTCATGATGGCTATAGTTTGTATGTTTGTTTTAATGGTAGTATAATTCTATGTGAAAAAGTAATATATATGCCCCTATGAAAACAACTCAAAAGAAAAAAAATGTATCAGGATTTTGGAGTGTAAAAGTAGTTGCTAGGGCTTCCATAATAAATACTGCAAACTGGATGCCTTAAAAAAAAAAAAAAAAAGAAGAAACTTGGGCTGGGGATTTAACTCAGCGGCACAGGGCCTGCCTGGCAAGCGCGAGGTCGTGAGTTCGGTTCCCAGTACCTGGGGTGGGGGGGGATGACACACAACACGACAAACTTATTTCCTTACAATTCTGGAGGTTAGAAGTCCAAAGAGTACAAGCAGGTTCAGGCTCAAATCTCTCCTTATCTTGCAGGTAGCTGCCTTTTCTGTGTTCTCTTATGGTCACCCATCTTTTTTTTTTTTTTCCTGGTACTGGGAATCAAACTCACAACCTCGCGCTTGCCAGGCAGGCGCTGTGCCGCTGAGCTAAATCCTTAGCCCCTCTAGCTTGTATGTATCCTAATCTCTTCATTTTTTCTTTCTTCCCTTCCTCCTGTACTCCCTCCCTCCTTCCTCCACTGAGAATCAAACCCAGGCCTTGCACGTGCCAGGCAAGTGCTCTTCTACTATGCTACATTCCCAGCCCTTCTTCCTCTTTTATTTTATTTTATTTTATTTTATTTTATTTTATTTTATTTTATTTTTTTCTTCTTCCTATTTTAAACACAGTAGTCAAATTAGATAGGGTCTACCTTAATGACCCTATATTAACTTTATTACTGCTCTAAAGGTAGTTCAACATATGAGTTTAAAGGGAGTCACAATTTAGCTTATAACACTGTTTATATTAAGGGACAAAGATTTATGTTATTCTACTACAGTTTTGTGTACTGGATGTATTTTTAGCTTTGATTATGCAATTTGTCATCTACAAGTGTGTTAGCTTATCACAGCGTGCCAAGGATGTGAAATATATTGCTTCAAAATATATCTTAATTAAGATAATTAAATATTCACAACATTTTCATAACATTTGATTTTTTTCCTTGTTAAACATAAGAGAAAATCGGGTGTTATTCACATATCACAAATCAGCCAATAAACCAGACATTTTACTCTGTAGTGATGGGATTTATTTTTTGGTATAATGATGGTAAATTTTATTGATTTTAACTTCTAAGACTCCCATAATTATAAACACAATGGACTTTCTGCTAGTGATCTTGTATATACAGCACTTGCTTAAGTCTGAAGTAGAATTGTTAAAAGGGAAAATATTCAAATCCAGTGTGGCTCAGTACTGAAACACAAAATTGCAACTTGTGACATTTCAGCAAATTCATTATTCTGTTCTCTGGCCGAGTTAAAAAGACTTTATGCAATAAGTTTAAAAATATGACTGAGGACATACAAAGGTAAACGTATTTTAAGAAAGCATGAAAAAACATAGGATCTTTGTTATGTAAGGTTTATATCTAAAATGTCCTCTAAACGTGTCATGTGTTCAGAAGGGGGGACTTCTGGAAGATGACTGAATCATGGGAGCACTATACTTATAAGTGTATTAATCCATGTATGAGTTCACTGTTGGATGGGCAATGAAAAGGTGGATTACGAAAGGTGAATAACTAGGGCTTGAACTGGAAGGTTGTATTTTTGTCTGTGGCTCTTTTGTTCTCTCTCTCTCTCTCTCTCTCTCTCTCTCTCTCTCTCTCTTTCTCTCTCTCTGCTTCCTGACTATCATGGATTGAGCAGCTTTCCTCCACCAGGCCCTCCTGCCATGCCATTTCTGCCTTGGAGCAAGCTGACTATTGGCTAAACCCTCTGAAGCCATGGACAAAAATGAACCAAATTAAACCTCTCTTCCTCTAAGTCGTAGGTACTGGGTATGGTGTCCAGCAATGGAAAAATTCATCAATATAGCTTCTGTTGGTCAGATTCGTATTACTACAACAAAATACCTGAAGCAATTAGCTTAAAATGAGACAAGGTTCATTTAACTTATAACTTAAAGATTCATTCCTATGACTGGGCAGACCCACTTCTTGGACCCTGATGAAGGTGGTGCATTGCACAGGCAGGAACATATATCAGAGGAATTTCTCACATTTTCTAGAGTCAAGAAGCAGAAAGGGAGGAAAAGTGTGGTCTGAAGTCTCCTTGCAGGGTACGCCCTCAGAGATCTCTCTTTTATTTATTTATTTATTTTTTATTTTTATTTTTATTTTTTTATTTTAGAAATAAAAGGAGGAAAATATTAACAGACCGACAACATTTTACAAAATAGCAAAGGATCAGTACAGATATTACAGAGTTACAAACAGAGTGGCAGGGAATTAACAATGCTTATTGTATTACATATTGATATCTTCAATGTAGTTTCTCATGAAAACACATATAGACATACAAAGCTAATCAACCAATGCCTCACTGACAGTTTCTTTCAGCAAGGAAATACTCAGAGATCTCTTAAAAGCTCCCCCACGTCCCAATAGTGCTACCCAGGGAACTGAGCCTTTAATATATAAACCTTGGGAAAGACTCATCCAAACAATTGTGGGGCCTAACTCAAATGGTATATAGTTAATTACAGGGCTATGGTGTCAGCCAGACAGTGTATCGTAACTTTTCCCACTTGTTTACCATATTGTTTTGTACCCCATTTTCTCCACCATAAATTACACTAATAGTGATACTTGTATTATAGTTCAACTGTGAACTCATAGAGTCATTAATCCACTCATACATATAGTACTCCCATGATCCAGTCATCTTGCAGAAGTCCCCCCCTGAACACATGACACATTTAGAGGACATTTTAGATATAAGCGTTATATAACAAAGATCCTATGTTTTCTCATACTTGTATATGAATAATGAAATAATACATGTAAAGTTTTCACAGTTTCTTGTATATATAATAAACTCTCACCAATTTCTAGTTATATATTAGTGTATATGTATGCAGGTATATGTATATGTATTCATATATATAAGAAGCATATTCTCCAGCCTCACATTTGTATACTACTATGGTGTGTGGTATAAGTAACAGCTAGCCCTGCTCTCGTGGTGAATGAAATATCAGCGACCTAGTCAGCTCATGCACCAGCCTGAAATGGTACATCTTTCTGTGAGCAAGGATGTAAGATGTACAGGAGCATATCTAGTAACTGCCTCATAGACTCTACTTCTAATTTATGTGGAATAGTTTCATAGCAATCCAAATCCCTTCCTTCTCCTCTTACTACTTGAGCAATCTCTTGATACATATAGAGCTTTATAAATATCTGTAAATTCTTCTTTGGTCTACATAGGGCCTTGATGTTTAACCCATTTTTAGCTCCCAGAGGAAAAAGAATACATTCATACCACTTGCAATTTCAGCAGTATCTGCTATAAGCTTTCTCACACCTTAGCTACTGAATAAGTCATGAAGTCTTATGAATCCGGAGACTAATAAATAATCCAAGACACTGAGAAAGGCTAAAAATCTCCTTTACTCTGGACCCATGTTAGTCCAAAATCTTTGAGAAATCACCGAAAGATGGGAATGCCTTGTACAGGGCTTACAGAGAAGGGAATACCTAGGTTTGACTTGCACAAGATATTTGACCTCTCTGTACCTCATTTTCCCCAGCTATAAAATGGAGATAGTCAAATTGTCTGTTTTCTAGGGTTATGAAGATTAAGCACATTTATAATGTACTTAGATTAGTTTCTGCCACAAAATAAGTGATCACACTTACTGCAAATTTATCCTACGTAAATAACATCAAATAATGTCTAGTGTCTCAGGCGTCACCTACAAACTGTTCTGTTTCACACAGGTCACCCAGATAAGAGCCGCTATTGACATAATAGAGATTTCCCAATGAGAGAGCTGTAGGTCTTTCTCTGTTAGTGTTAGTGTTTCTCAGCAGAAATGGTATTGTAAATTGATTGCAGCTAAGTTTTTCCTGAAACCCTTTAAAAGCAGACTGGTGGGATATTTGGTATGTGCTTCTTTGGAGCTTTACAATCTTTGTTTCTACTGTCTGAATCATTAATGTATGGCTCTTTCCGGTTTAGAATCTGTCATCACTCAACTATGTCTCTCTTGACTTAAACCTGTCACTGGAAGAGAGGAAAAATACGGGTTTCACTGAGTTCTATTGCTTCTTTACGGTGCTAACTTTAATGCCCACATAGAAACAGCTGTATGTCCACTGGGTGGAAACCACTTCTGTATTTTTCAGAAGAGGGGCTGTGTGGCAACCTGTGAGAATTGCAGTCTTCCTTTACCTTCAATTTTGTGTTTTATTTTGTGCTACAGTTTCTAAGTGAGGGAGAAAAGAAAAATGAGCCAGCTGGAAAGGTGAGAGCTGAAATAGGCACCATACATGATACTTTCTTTGTACCTGTTATAATTCTAGATGCTGGAGATGGAAAGATGGAGAACATGCATTTTTTGCATGCAAAGACTTCATGCAAATTGGGGTAGATATAAGTATATAATTACAGCATAATAAATATTTAGTCTCAGCAAAGTTTTATGAGGACACAAAGAAAAGAGGGACAAGCATTGTCTAATATAACCAAAGAACTTCACTGTAGTGCTGACTTTGATTTATGGAGCAAAAGACTTGAGCTCATGCATGAGGTCATGGTGATGAGTGTGCGAAGGCTATTCCAGAAAAAAGCAACAATATGTATAAATATATAGCATCAGGAAAAGGCCTGGTATCTCTCAAAAAAAGTAAGAATTTTATGTAACTAGACTCTCGGGTTACTTATACGGCATGGGAAGTACTTAGGTGGATTATATAGGGAAGAATAAATAGCAGATGGTACATGGTAGAGGGCCTTCTATTTTATGTCAAAGAACTGGAGTTTTATAATATATAACAGAATATCTCTACCAGTATTGTTGTGGGTATTTTTAATTCCTTAAGTAACAATGTATTTAATTCATAAACTGAAGTGAAACAAGTTAATAAGGCATCTTGCAAATTTGGAAAGCTTATTTTTATTTTGAGAAAATTAGTTTATTTACAGAGTGTTTTAAGGAAATTCTTTTATCTCTCATATGTATAGGAGTGCAAACTATATTAACAGAATTCAGTCATTTAAACAATTGCCTAGTAAAAGTCCTTAAGAATGCAATGTCAACGAACAATTATGGTTAAATTGTTATTAGCATAATCATTGTTTGTATGTTAATTCATGCTTGGAGGTTTGAAAAGTTTATTCTAACATTTTAGATATTCTCTGAATAATCTTTTTTATACTATTAATTTTAGTTTATCTTTGGGGAAGGGGTTCTCTAAACAAAAGTAAACATCAATACTTGTTCTTAGGCAACTATGATGAATCCTGAATTAGTCACTTTTTGATTTATTCATTAAGTTTGTATTACTGAACACCTGTGAAACATATCCTATGCTAAGTAGTAGATTAAAAAATATGAGAGGGCATCACCCTGTGCTCATATAACTCACAGTCTAGTTGAGGAGACTAAGACGATAACAGTAACTCATTAAGTTTTGTTGAATCAGACTGACAGTGGTATATACAGTGTGCTGGATGAGACAGTACAAGAAGTAACTCTCTAGTAGGGAGGGCAAGAAAGCGGCCAAGAAAAGCTAACTATTAAGCTGAACTATGCAGGATCTCCAACTGATTTTTTTTTTTTTAGGGATAAAGAAAGCTGGGTGGTATAGTCAACTCCTAGGTATCGGGCATAGGTCAGAGAAATAAGGACTATGCCAAAGTCTCACAAATCTAAGAAGTTAAAATTGTATAGCTTGATGTTAGGATAAAAGAACCAAAGTGGAAGGTGAGGCTAGGGAGTTGGACAGCAGCCAAGAAGGGTTCTTATAAAAAGGAGTTTGAATTTATATATGTCATAGGATCCGCTGACATTTTTTTTTTTTTTGGTATAGTGAATAAAACCCACAACCTCACGCTTGCCATGCAGGTGCTGCACCACTGAGCTATATCCCTGGCCCTCCACTAACAAAATTTAAGCAGAGGAGTGCCATGATCAAATCTGGGCTTTATAAAAGAGATTTCTGAAAACAAATTGAAGGAAGAGACTGGAGCGGTGGTTTCCAAACAATTTTTTTTTAACACAGAGAAAGCTTCTCCAAAGACAATTTTGTATTTAACCAAGATAGGTAAAGGACAAGAATGATCTTTCATTAGAATAAATGTATATGCTCAAATGTATAGCTTTGCTTACTATGAGATTAATGAAAACAGTTGCCTTCAAATTCAGAATTGTCAAATTGGGGTTATAGATAATGGCTGTTATTTTACATTAGACTCAGCATCAAAATTATATCTCTATTTATTACTATATCACACTGAGACAATTCTGAGTTGCAGTGATAAATTATAAATAGTAATACTTTAAATAACACTCCTTAAAGAAAAGTAAACAATGAAAATAATAATATATAATTTCAAAATAAGATAATAGGAAATTAACCATGGTCAAAAGAAAAGTACCATTCTTTGTTTTTTGTTTTTTTCCGGTACCGGGAACCGAACTCACAACCTTGCGCTTGCCAGGCAGGCGCTTTTGCCGCTGAGCTAAATCCCCAGCCCCAGAAAAGTACCATTCTTAATGGATGTGTAGAGATAATTTTTCTTCTCTGAAAGCCTGTAAACAGTATCTCACATCCTGGTGCTTTTTAAATGCAGCTCAACAACACTAGTCTTCTGGTGACTTCTGCCTGGGCTGTATTTTTAGTTCTTGACTTTTCTAAGTATTTACATGTTAGAAAGGAAGGAAAATGGTTGAAAATATCTAGTTTGACACCACTTGAAATGTGTTAGTTGACTTTATCTTTCTTAAATTATTCTGTACCCATTCATTTCACCAGTCACAATACCAAGTGACTTCTTTACTTTCCTAGGCATTAAATTTGTGCTGGTTGACCTTTAAGCATCAAGCAGGCCATTCTTCAGCAGTGGGTTGTATCTTCAGTACTACACTCTTGAACCATTAGCATCTGGAGGACCTTCCCTGCCTTAGAGGCACTCTGACATTTGCTAAAACTTCTTGTTGAACTTGCAAGCATTTCTAGGTTATGACAATGTCAACTGATATCTTGGTTTTAAAATCATCGGAGTGACTTGTGCTGCAGAATCTGAACTAAAATGAAAATGGCAAAATAAAAACAAGGTTGTTTCCTTTATGTTTATCATTATGCTGGCAAGGACCATTTTTACTGTATATATAGCCACAAAACCATGATTGTTTTTAAAGTATCATACTATAAAATAGGAGAAAAGATATAAATTTGACCATTTGAAAGAGTCTGTCTTTAGATAGGCATTATCATTAATACAAGTATAAGAAAACTTTATAGTTTCCTGGTAAAGTATTGTTTATAAACTACATTTCCCAATATTATGTTTTATCCTCAAGAGAAATGTGTGAATAAAGTAAAATACTTCATTTTGTTGGTGAAAAAACTGAGGAGTAGAAAGGCTGATTTACTTCTAATTCCCAGACTTGAATGCAACTGAGCCGAATTTGAGCCTGAAGCTTCTGAGTCCAAATTTAGTGCTCCTAGTATACCGTGCAGTTTCTACTTAACATGGAGTTTGAACCTATTATTCAAGAATTTTAATTGACAGAAACAAACTGTATTCAGGTCCTAACTTAAAATTAGGTAGATATTAAGGCAACTCTATCATTGTGCAATTGCCATTTGTCTAGGCCAGTGATGGTGACTCCCGAGCTTTCAACGATAACAAACAGCCTGCTGCGGCACAAGTGCCACAGGTTCACCACCGCGGGTCTAGGCTCCAGAGGAGCGGACAGCACTGTGTTGATGTTAGGCTCGAAGCCACTCCCTGAGTAGGTATAGTTGGCTTGTGCAAATTGCTTGTGTTTGCCAAAACAAAACAAAACAACAAAAAGTCTTTCAATTATGTTTCCATCATCTAGTAAATAGGTACAACGGAACATGATCTTATTCTCATTTTTCACTGAAATGCCCATAGGAAAATTGGAATTCTGCTAATTGATTTTTAAATTCGTAGTAAGCCTTCGCACAACTGAAGCATATCTGAGAAGGCCTATTTTATCTATCTCAAAACCTGAAAAAAGGAATATTATAAAAATTAATAAGGCTTCCCAGAGTAGGAAATAAACATTTTTAAAATGAAGTTATGCTCAACATTAAGCTCTTTAAATATGCAAGAGGCATATGGAAGTACAGTGCAACTTGGGATGGGGGCTGACCAATAGCAAGGATTGATGACAATGAAAATAGATGCATTTTGGGGTATTTGGCAGATTAAACCTTCAGTGTATGCTTTCAGCGATAGGAGAGGCCACTCACACATTTCATTCGGGGCTTATACTGTGATCTACATTTCATTATCTCTGTAAGGAATGGTGATTTTTTTTTTAAAGTGTCACTGCATGGAGCGTACATTCTTCAAATTGAAAAATAATTTTACACTTAATATTTCTTCTTCAGTTCCAAACATTATCACTTAAACTATTTTGAGGAAGTGATTTATCC
The DNA here is from genome assembly GCF_000276665.1 of Chinchilla lanigera. Classification (NCBI taxonomy): domain Eukaryota; kingdom Metazoa; phylum Chordata; class Mammalia; order Rodentia; family Chinchillidae; genus Chinchilla; species Chinchilla lanigera. Next base: position 3,093,746 of record NW_004955503.1, read on the forward strand.
TATGAGAAAGTTAAGGAAAGTGAAGTGAAAGTTAACAGTTGACATTCAGCTGTTTGAGTTCACTGAAAGTGAAATGCCGTCCAGCCAGGGATCCGCTGCAGGAAGCGCTCATGATGCGCCTGAGTAGGCTGAGAAGTTGCAGAATAGCGTGGACTAAGAATGTATATAGAGAGAAATGAAACTAAAAGAAACTCGCATGCATTCACAGACCGGCAGGCTCTAACTTCTCAGTTTCAATCTTGGAAAGGATCTAGAAGTTATAGATGAGGTTTCCGTAAAAAAAATTATCTCAGGAAGATACTAAAGCCGCTAGTGGTCAACATTCTATATATATAATCAGTGCTTATATACTCTCTATCATTGTGCAGTTGATGTCTGTCTAGGCCAGTGATGGTGATTCCCGAGCTTTCAACGATAACAAACAGCCTGCTGCGGCACAAGTGCCACAGGTTCTAGGCTCCAGAGGAGCCACAGGTTCTAGGCTCCAGAGGAGCGGACAGCACTGTGTTGTTGTTAGGTTCTGCTGATTGGCATCAGAAAAGAGATTTGCATCCTAACAAAAAACATTTTGCCTCCTTAGTACAGGTTCAGGTCCTCCAGACTGGAGGAAATGTTGAAAGTAATTCTGGTTAATGATCCTTAAAGGAACAAAAAAATGAGGCTGCTGCTGTATCACGCTAGAAATGGCTATTTGTAATTAAGACTAGGAATTGTGAAGATTCTCTCTTATGGCATGCTTTTTAGGAAAAGAGGAATAGAAAATTTCTTGAAATACAGATACAACTGTATATGACTTTAAAATCATTTAAGTTTCTTTTATTCATTGTATGTATGTATCAAGTGCTAGAATGATCCAAACATGTAGGAGACAAAGTTCCTGCCATTGTCAGAAGGTTTGGACCTTAGAGAATATTCAGTTTTTAAAAAATGCATTGATAACTCGCTCTGTATACAACATTTGCATAGAGAATTGTAATTCCTTTTTCAACAGTTTACAACAAACTTGTCAACAAATTTACATATGTTCACACCAGACATAAATGTTTGAGGGACGTGTATATATGTTTCACAAGGCAGTTCACATAGGAAAAAATGAAGAGAGAAAGTCTACATGTAGAAAACCTACATAGTAAGTCCTCATATGGAAAAACGTACTTTTCACCAAAAAATCAAGAAATGTAAATGAAACTGATGGAATGGTAGAAGTATATACTTATTGTAAGGTCTGAACACAAAAGGAGGTGTTAGAGAAGCTCTAGAGATACAGGTATACTTTGATGGTGGTGCCATTGCTTGAAAATATGTACCTGAAAAAATGTTAAGGGAAAGAATTAGATCACAAGAGAGTATATAAGCACTGATTATATCTATGATAATGTGTATATGTTGACATCAATTGGAAGAGGATTTGAAGAAATGTAAGGACTTGAATGTTCACTTGCATTTTCCTTCTAAACAGTTATTTAAATGCATATGAATTTGAGACAAATGGAATGCAAACTGGCTCCCCATCCCACCCCTAACACAAAAACACATATCTTTGCAAACAGATTATGGTAGAATATGATGTTTATTGTTTGTGATGTTGCAACATTATCTATAAATCAAAGATTTAATTAAAGTTGTAGCTCCTTTATCTACCATAAGTCTGATGAAGCAGTTCTGATCACTGTTTATTATAGTAATGAGAAAACAAGAAATCTCTTCCTCATAAATCCCGACAGTCTGCATCTTAAATCTTTTCACAATACGAAATCTTTGAGCCCACTAAATACATGCAGCAAAATATATGCTTGTTATTCCCTCATTCGCCCTCCCGTGCTCTCAATACTCAGTAGCTCTTTCTTGACCTTTACCACAGAATTGTATTTGAGGGACCTAAAGACACGTTACATGAGGCCATTTACCTAGGAGAAAAATAGAGTGAAGAGAGAACTCTCCCCTGCCCGAGGTTGATTTATTGTGATTTATTAAAAGCATGCAGCTAAGGTTCAGATTTATATTCAGCTGGCACACTGATTGAGCTGACGTGCCACACATGGTTGTCTGGCATTCTACAGAGGAGACTTCACTCAATAGTAATCATCCAAGGTCTGAAATATTCTGTATTTTTGTTTTTGTAAGACAGTATCTTGCTCTGTATTCCAGGCTGGCCTTGAACTCATTATGTAGACCGGGCTGGCCTCAGTCTCGTGACATCCTCATGCCTCAGCCTCCTGAGTGCTGGGATTACAGGCATGAGCCAACATACCTGGCCTGTTTTCCCTATTCTTACATAACAAAACTGAGGACCAGTTCAGTACAGTTATCTTCAGAGCCCAGGGTAGTAGTCTTTCCTTTCTACTGGGGCACCTTTTAAGTGGCTAGTTCCCAGGAAAAGCAGTTTCTCTGTGTGTTGTAGGTTATAGGGTCACTTAAAACACAAAAAATAATTTTTTAGAAAGCAGCATAGTTGTAGATTTTCTTTTTCTTTGGTACCGGGAATCAAACTCAGGACCTTGTGCTTGCCAGGCAGGCACTGTGATGCTGAGCTGTATTCCCCGCCCCAGGTGCAGCATATTTTTAACAAAAATCTTTTTTTTCCCTCTTCATAATTGTTTTTAATTTTTTATTTTTATTAGTGTGTGTTTACAGTCCATAATGATTCCATTCATTTTGGGGAATTATTACATGTACACAATGTATCTTAATTCTTTTTCTCCTCTTTCCCTCCTTCTCTCTTTTTGCCAGCATAAGATTCATATTTTTGTAAGTTCTTATAAATTTAATTATAATACGTGCAGATTAACAGCCAGACTCATAGGCTAAAAAACATATAGAACACATAAGGCAATTATGTTAACTCAAGGTACATTTTTAGATACATTGTCCATGCTGGATTAGAATAACTTTTCTCTTTCTTTTCCTCCTGTTAAAAAAGATTCTTTTGAAAAAAATAAGTAAGTGTGCTGCTTTTCATCATTTCTTTCCTATATTGTTGCTATAAAATTTCTTTATAAGGGCATTTGTAAAAGTTGATACAAAGCAATTTCAAGTTATATAAACAATTTAAGTGAAATCCAAACATGAAGCAAGACTCTACTACTTTAATGATTTAAATGAAATAAATGTATGAGCTGATAAAACTGTTGAAGTTTTATTTAGCAAGGCACATGATATTGGCATGCTCACCACCTATAGGAAATAATCGATCATCACATGGTATCATGAATAATCCAAATAAGGAAAAGTTGTGGAGACTCATAAATAAAGTGATTAGGATTGTAAGTGGAAGTATGAAGTGGAGGTTGGAACATTTAAGGTTGATTAACCAGATGAAAGTTTTCTAACTCAGTGTGTCATGGTATTAAGACCATATTGAGATGACTGCTCTACTAGCTTCTAAATGACTTCTGGAATATTATGGAGACTGGAAATATGCACCACATGATAACCAGTATCTTAAGATGAGGGAAGCAGGAGTTGCTGGTATGAATCATGAAGAAAAATTAACTGGAAACTGTCTTCTGTAGCAGAAGGAAAAGGGAAGAATATGGGGAAGTATTTTAGAAATGGAAAATATGGATATAATGTAATGAGCAACATGCAAACCATGTATGCAGAAATATCCAGCTCTGCTTTAGCCACACTGTGGTATGCAGGAATAAGAAAGCTGAATAAAAGATAATTGTTCCCCCAAAAAAGAATTGTAGCATTGAAATAAATGAAAGGGCATCATCTAATGGCATTTTAAAACAGATTACTCAATCGGAAGTGGCATAAAGAAGCCGTGCAAAGCAGCATTGCTTTCTAGTCAAGTTCTACATACCTCTGTTGAAGATATACAACTCTTCCAAATGATAGAGAATAATTGTGATAATTTCACTTTATGAAACAGAGCTCTCATTTAACTCATTTACCTAACAGTTGACTTTGAATTACATTTTATTAGCAATCAACCTAAATTAAAAATACCAAAACACATACTGTACATAAATTACAGTAAGGTAAGGACATAGATTGACCAAAGCAATGACACTCAACGTCAGTGTGATACCAGCAGCTTTGAGCTCTATCAGCAATATGGAACCTGATGAAATTCCCACAGAGGACAGTACAGTTGGCCTTTGTAACTTGCAATTATAAGAAGAGATTTTAACTTTTTAATCTCAAGTATGCCTAATACCTTATTATGAAGGTATGAGATCAAGCATCAAGTATATGACATATATATATATATATATATATAGATATATAAAATAAAACATAAATATTTCCAAATGCATTTCTCCTTCATTATAAATTAATCAGAAAGGAGTACTGATAACACAGAAGTTCTCAATTCATGCACATCGATGAAATACAGTAAGTTTAAAGTGTACATACATTTTTAGAAAGAGCCCTATGAACTTGTATAATAGTTTGGAGATAATCAATAGAACACAGAATTTCAGAGCTGAAGGAGACCTATGGATAAATAAAAAAACGTCCAGCCCAAAATACAACACACAAAGACACTAACCCACACAAGAAAAAAAGGACCCGAAAAAGGCATTATGCAAACCCAGACGAAACTAAGAGGCGGAAAACGCGGAATAGGAAAAAACCTAAGAAACAATAAAACCGAAATTATAAAATCAATCACACCCTGCATAACCAAAGAACCAAATTGCGAAAAACCATACAATTATGAAAAAACCAAAGAATAAAACGAAAAATCACGACCAAATGATCCGAACAGAAAATAGTAACAGAACAGAAGAAAGGAATAACCGGGAATGATAAAACCACCTAACTTAATAAAAATATAAGAGACAAAAACCCAATCCTATAATAAACAAAAGACCCAAGGATAGAAAAACCAACATTGTATGCGGCATAAACCAAACGAACATCACCAAACGGAAACAAAGCACTTCAATACACATGTAAAGAAAGAACAAGACAAAAAAGAACGCAATTCTGGAAGGAAGCATCATGGTCAAAAAAACGAAGGGATGGACAGCTATAAAAGAATACATAAGTCTCCTTCAGCTCTAAAATTCTGTGTTCCATTGATGATCTCCAAACTATTATACAAGTTCATAGGGCTCTTTCTAAAACTGTGTGTGTATTTTAAAATGACTGTATTTCATTGATGTGTATGAACTGAGAACTTCTGTGTTATCAGTACTCCTTTCTGATTAATTTATAATGAAGGAGAAATGCATGTGGAAATATTTAGCCCAAGAAAAGAGAAGCTATGGGGCTAATCAGTCTTCAGATTTATGGGGAAGCAGTGACTAGCTCTCACTGTAGTAAGGATAGAAGTTTTACTAGTAAAGGATAAATTTTCACTGGTAAAGGGTAGACTTCAGAGGGAACAAACTGTACAAAATCCCAGAGTGCATAATGTAGCGCCACATGAAAGGAAATGCTGTACAAGATGGAGCTGGTTAGAGAAAGTAATCATTTGTGGCAAAATGTCAGCATAACTCCTTTTTGATGTGTTTTAAAGCCAAAATGTGTGATACAAATCAAAGGTAGAGCTGTTTCTCACAAATCTATAGGAAAGTATTTTATGTATTCACATATATATTTATTATTTTTTTCTGAGCTATTGCTCCTAAAAGAAAACCTTCAGACAGAGTCTATGAAAGGTATGCTTGTTATTGGCCTTTAAAAATATAGATATGGTCACTGCTACCAAAGTTAGTTTATGTGACACACTTCCATGTAGTTTATGTGTATCAAGATCCAAGGATAGATTTGATCCCTCTGTGTCCTCTTTTCTAATCAGATGACAATCTCAATGTGCCAGAATCTCGTGAATTATTCTGTGTCGATTCTTGTCACCAGAGCATATTTTATAAAAATGGACATGCTTTGACTCTAAATAATCATTTAGTACAAGTTCAAGACTAAGTCGCAGTTGTTGGGCACAGATAAGTAGCTAACCAGTACTAATAGGGTCATCCAGTCCACATCAAGTCTGAGCTTTTTCTTTAAGATGACGTAATGACAGTAGTGGGTGGTAAGGGTCACAAGATACTCAAGAAAGAGCCTTAAAGTCTGCTCTTTTTTTAAAAAAAAGTCTTCTCATAACATATTTAAGTCTATCTAAATATTGCAAACAGATGCATTGCAAATGTTAACCTAAACATGAATAAAAAATGTTGATATTTCATTTAACCTAAAAATAGTAATTATAGATAGGCGGCTTTTATGATTATAGTATTTAAAATATATCATTTTACATTGGGAATACAAGGAGAATTGTGACTGTTATTATATAATAAGAACATTTGTTCTGAATGCATTAAAAATACAGTAGGTGATTATTGCAGTGTAAGAGGAAAAGTTGTTTGCTTTTAAAAGTCTCTCAGTAGATGTAGCCTGGGAAGAAAAGTGTGGTAGCTACTTTATATAAAACAGTAGGGGAAGGACACAGACTCAAAGAAATTTTTCCCAGCTGCCATTATTAAAGAAATTCTTTTATAGAAGAGAGTCTGTTTTTTTAGAAAAAATTCTTTCTGTTTTTGCTCCCATCTCTGAATCCCTCGCTTTCATGTGGCATGCAAAGCATCTGTGCATGGCAGCCTGTAACTTCTGTTATTTAAACTGGCAACTGTTAAAATGGATTGAGTTGAAATAGAGGAGAGTAGCCCCACTGAGGCAAATGCATTTTTACACCCTTCTTTAATAAAATACTGTAAGGAATAGCTAGAAAGTTTCCCCTCACACCTTCACCTAGCATTGTAAGATTGTAGCTGTGTGAGAGAATCATTATTGACTCCTGTCAGACAGTTTTGGAGAGGAGGTGAAGAGACTTGTCTTCTGATTTTCTATATGCTTTGTCAAATCAGGTACTTCGAGCAGAAGTACAAAGTGAAGGCTGATGTCAAGGAATGCCTTGAAGCAGGAACTCTAGCTAGTCTCTTGTGACTTCTTTTTTCCTTATTTATTTTTTAAAGGAGTCATATTGAATTCTGAAATGATAGGAATATGACTGGACACAAATGCATTTATTGCAGGCTCAGCAGCCGTTACATATCATTAGTGAAAGGAGGCAATGGGCAGGGGCTCCATTTTGATGTCAGTTTCATTATTTGGGAGGACAAATGCTTTCACTGATGAGAGATAAACTGGCGTCTGTGAAATGTCAAGGACCAGTAATATTTTAATGCCTTCTTTTCCTGTAGGTAAACATACAACTTTTTAATTGTCATTAATATAAAACAAAATAATGGTGATGTTAGAGTTGCTTTTAAGGATACCAGATATGACGCAACCATGATTTATCAGAATAAATGGTCTATCCTTTTCTCACCATGTCCACACAATTGTTGATTCAATACTTCAGCCACAGTTAATGCCTGTATCAGTCAGGGTTTACTAGAGAAACAGATATAACACAAGATATACAAATGTACAAGACATTGCAAATTTGGCTTACAATGGTCAGCCACAGAGTTGGATGAGGAAGCGTGCAGAGGGTGTTTGCACGCTGGAGATTGAAGAGCCCAGCCCCGGGCCTGGAGCTAGCTGCAGTGTCCGTGCAAGTCCGTATCAGGAGGCTGATGGGTCTGCAACAGAACACTGAAGAATCTAAGATGAAGGTGAAACAGTCTACACCAGAAGGCTAAAGAGTCCCAGGCGGAAGCCAAACAGTCTGCACCACAAGCCAGGAGATGACCAAGCTGAAGGCGAAGACTGGAGCTCTTCCAAAGAAGCGGCAATCAGTCCCTCTTTATTTCCCTTTTATTGTATGCAGCCTACCCACTCTGGAGGGGTGCTGATCCTCTACACTCACACCATCTCCAGGCCCTCCTCTTGCACAGGCTCAGGATGAATACAAAGTAAGGACCCCGGCTCCCTGCTGAGTCATATAGCTAACGTTCTAAACTTCTCAAGTTGACACAATGAACAGTATCCTAGAGCAGGAAGGGCATGTCCTTTTCACCCCAAGGATATAGAACTGCTGAGTCACTTAGTTAAGCTTCTAGACTCCTCAAGTTGACACAATGTATCAACCACAACAATGCCCAAATCCAATATTGCTGAAATGATAATGCTTTTCATTAGCAGATATAATTTGACCTTAATTTTCTACCTATAAAAGGTCGTATTCCTTACACATCACCTCTAACATTAGTCTCATTTTCTGACTTTTCCTTTTCTCTATTTTTCTTGCCAAATGATGTCCACAATTGGCTTGCCCTGCAAAGCATTTTATTTGCCCTTCTGAACATTAGGTATTTTAAGGATCTGAATGTATTATTGCAGGGAACACAAACTTTAACTTCAAGCCCTTCGTTGTTCCCACTCACAGTCAAATCAAGGCTTTGTGTTTTTGAGCATTCCAGGGAAGAGTGCGACCACTAAAAGATAAGAGGAACCAAGGACAAATCTGCACCCAAGAGACTCTGCAGGAAAGCATAGTACCTGTGTGCCCCGTGTACGTCATGGCCCTGCCCTACTTCTAACCTTCTAACATGCTCTCAGAATCATTTCTTCTATACTGTGGTATTTTTTAGGTGAAGCGCTTTTAGATGTCCCATATGGTTTAAAACAAATCAGAAATTCATGTCCTAAATGTTTCGTTAGTCAGAATAATTAAGTTGATCAGTTCGGGGAGCAGTGGAAGCAAAATAATGGGGTCATTGAAGCAGTCAAGCTCTAATGGGCACCTGAGCTCATTCAGATATCAAATCTAATAATTGCTCTACACCTGTATGCACAGTCCCATTGAGCAAATCCATATTAAAGGTTTAGTGGAACACTTTCAATGCTCCGATCCAGAGGGACTTGCTATGGTTTTCACAAGAAACCACAGAATATTTTTGGCAGTATTTTTTTCGTGATGTGTTAACTAGGCTCTGCGTATATGCTGGTGCGCTCTCTCTAGGCAGAGAGAAAGAAAAGAGAGATGTGTGTTTCTAGGAATGATTTTCTTACCATTTATAGATAATAAAGATTGTCTCAAGCATTTGCTGCCTGGGGGCAGTATGAGATGACTAAGCTCACTGAATTGGAGGGGGTGGGAAGGAAGGTTTGGTATCCTACTAGAAACATGGGTCACCTAACCCTTTCTCTTCATAAAGTGAAATAGTGTCAAGTATGATTTGGATTATTGAAGTAGAAGGTAGCAATTGGGCATTCTGTAGTAAAGCAGTGTTTCATTTCTCCTATGTCACTATATGGATGCAACAGCAAATTGACGGCCTTTGATTCTCCTACAAGCTATCTAAGAAGAGTTGACAGACCTAAAAAAAATTTAAAGATCTGAAGAGTGGAAAGATGAACTTAATTCTGCCCTGTAATGACCATTGAACTGCCTAATCTCCAATAGAATTCTTATATGGGAGACTTCAAAGCACACAGGAAAATTAAATGATTTGCAATATATCTTGAACAACTATGAAAGATAGATAAACCAGAAAAGGCAATCAAAGCTGAGTTCACTTACCTGAAGAAGAGTTTTCATACACACACAAACTTTATTCAATGAATATTGTGTTCTAATATTTTTGCTTTCTTCGAGGATAAATCAAAGACTGTGTTCATTTGTGTAGTCATTTAAAAATTATTTGCTAAGTGACTATTATATTTCAGACACCAAGAAAACAGGTAAAAATGGCAATTCCTGCCTTTAAGAGTGCATAATAAAGTGGGAGAAGACAGATTGCACAAGGAACATCATAGTATAAAGGCTCCAACAGAATTTTAACGGATGAGTAGGAGTTTCCTGGATAGGAAAAGAAAAGAGAAAAGAAGCATGGTCTGAGAATGGAAACAGCATTTATGGAGGCAATAGGAAAGCATGATATATACTAGGAAGAACCAACTGTTTACCACTGTGGGAGTCTAGGTATGAGAGGCTGGAAAGATACATGGTCATGGCAGGCCTTGGGTAATAAGGAGTTTGGTTTTTGTTTTTTCTTTTTCTTTTTTTCCCTGAATGAGCTATGAGAAGCCATTTCAGGCTTTTACTTACAGTGGCATGATCAGATGTACCCTGTGGAATGATTACATTATTTCCTAGGTTGATTGAATGACAATGAAGCCAGTGGTATAGAGATAATGATGAAAAAATACATCTAAGGATATGTCAGGAGTTAGAGCTAACAGAACATATTAACTACCTGGACATTAGGGTAAAATGAGAGAAGGAGTCAAGTATGATTATCTGTTTTGTAACTTGGTTTATGATGGCTCTATTCATTCTCTAGAGCTGCTGTAACAAAGGACCATAAACTGAGTAACTTAAACAATAGAAATTTATTGTCTCATAGTTCAAAAGGCTAGAAGTCCAGGATCAAGGTGTAAGGCTGGCCATATTGTCTCTGAAAGTGCTAGGAAAAGATTTACTTCAGGCCTCTCACATAGCTCCTGGTAGTTTTCTGGCAATATTTGACATTCTTTGGTTGGTAAAAGCATCACCCTGATCTGTTCCCTCGTCTTCACGTGGCATTCTCTCTTACTGTGTGTTTGTTTCCGAATTTTTCCCTGGTATGAGGACAATCAGTTAGAAGGGCTTAGCGCTCACCCCGATAGCTTCATCCCCATCCCTAAAAAGAGTCATCGTCTCCTTCTTACATATTGGGGGTTGAACACTCCAGCATATGAACTGATGGGAATATGTCAATCCATGAATGACCCTAGTAATCAAAACAAGAAAACTGTGAAAAGAATAGAATGAAAACAAAGGAAATCAGTTCAGTTTGAATCTTGAGTGTGAGGTAGCTTTGGAATACTTCAGGGAAAACATTAGAAGGCGACTGAAGCTATGCTACAGCTCAGGAAATACAGACGAGATCCATGGGTATAAAGGATGTTGAGTAGCTCAAGTTTTTTCAAGCAGACAAGTATACCAATAGAAAGGAACTCATGGAGAGGATATAAAATAATATGGGAATAGACAAACAGTAAAACCCTGCATATTACACACAGGGACAAAGAAAAGACTAGTAGCTCAGAAATAGGATTTGGCAAAGAAATGGTTTCAAAATGAAAAAAATATAAGCCAAACAAAGAGAGAGTTTCATAGAAAGAAAACAATTGCATGTGCTACAGAGAGATCCTAGAAAAGAAGACTGGATGAAAAATCCTTATGCTTACATCAGGAGTGTAATACTGACATGGGATAAGCCTGTTTGTTACCTACAGTCATCATGGGACATACCCTGTATTTCAACAGAATTTCACTTTATTGTATTAGTACAGAAAAAAATGAATTTTATATAGTATAAAATTTGATACTTACAGAAATTGTATTTTTCTAAATCATCTAGTTTGTTTAATCTATAGGAAAGTATTGCTATTCAAGTACCTTTCAAAAAATAGTTAAATAACCCAGACAGATAATCTTTCAGAAGCATTACATACAAATCCTGCAGGGGTCTTGAAGTTTTGATATTTATGTTCATTGTATTTTCTAACTAGTGCTTAGGATAGAATCGAGCATCTCAGAAAGAGATTGTAATGTAGCTGGTCAGAAGAGAGTCTTCTAAAGAAGCATCTTTCACTTCAAGTCATTGTCTGTTTATATGCAGTCAACACTGGAGCTCTTAGGGCTGCTAAATGTCAGTTTGTGTATTACTTCACAGTCTAACCATACATATCTCCTTTTCCTTCAATGCCCCTAACAATTCAAAGCCATCTCTAGAGCTACTTCAGTAACTCATATAAAAAAATATATATTGAAAAGATAATATGCAAACTACTTATTATTCCATACAAATATGTTTGTGAGAACAAATGACATTTTTATATGTATTTAAGTACTCATAAAAGTTTTTTTTATTCAGAAAAAGACCCAACATGTATATATTTCATGACTGCTTAGCATTGAGAAAGCTAATAAAAAGTACAAGTGACACATTGTCTGCCATCCTAGTACTGTTCTCTTGGAAAGGCAGTACATGAAATGATAGTGAATCGTATAAAGCTGACTACAATTAAAAACTGAATTGTGTGGTCCAAGCCAAGTTTGTGATAATGGGTTCTAGAGGAGAGAAAGATCAGTGAAAACTAAAAGAACTTGAATTGGGCTTTACCTGGGGGATTGGATTTAACAGTGGGATGAGAAAAAAGCAAAATGGACACATAAGAGTACTATCTAGAATATGTATAGGTGTGTTCATGGAGCCAGACTAAGTAGATTCTAGGTAAGTGGTCGAATAGGGAAAAATCTGACTGGGTGGAAGAGGATTTCAACACACAACAACGAACCCAGAAAGGATATATTGCATACATTTTTCTCTATTTTAGCTGTCATGAATTTTAGAGACAAATTTTTGCACTTACTTTCTAATCTCCCTGAGCTACTTTCTTTAGTGTGAATCTGTTCGCTTTTATCTTTGTATGTCTTATCTTACAGTGATTTTTAATCTTTGAGTCCTCTGAAGTCCTTTTGAAAGTTAACTCCTACAGTTTTCCTTGCTGTTTTGCCTTTTTGTTTTTTACCACTTCAAATTTGGGTTGAGCCAGGTTCATTGTATTTTAAATCCATTCTAGCCTTTTAAGCTTGGGAGTAAGGTGTCTTTAACAAGATTACTCAAGAAGGTAGCTAGAACATGACTAGAAAAAGCCAAAGTGTAGTGATTAACCTAACCCGTACACTATTTTTCAAATTTTATGAGTAATAAAAGGAATCTGTTGATCCATCTTAGTGAGAACTGAATCTTTGGAGTCTTCAGTAATTGACTTAACATTATTTCTGATGCACTGTCATTTAAACGTGCTCACTGTGACAGCACATAGATATTGTTACTTAAATATCAATGCATATAAAAATAGCCATGAGCTTCATATGCTTTAATATTAACATAACAATAAAACTGATAAAAATGCAAGTAACATTCACTTAAATGTGGCCACCAATGGCAGATTTAATAATAGAAAGATTTGGCTTGAGATCCAGTTATCCATTTTCATTGGATTGATGGTAATGCAAACAACCCCTATTGCTTAGACTGGACAAAATCGTATTCATAACTTCAAGGTTTTGTGGCAGAACTCAAGATCATCAGACTCCATAGCGAGTGTAAACTCTAGCAGTAAGTGTGTTAACTTTCCATCACTGTAACACATGAGAAAAACAATTTAAAGAAGAAAAGATTTATTTTTAGCTGATGGTTTCAGGGGTTTCAGTCCATTGTTGACTTTATTCCATCTCAGCCTCTGGTAAGGCAGTGCATCATGGCAGAAGGGCATGGTGCAGCAAAGCTGCCCACCTCAAGTGTGTGTGGGGAGGTCCTCAAAGTCATGTCCCCAGTGACCTATTTTCTCCGTGTAGCTTCCATCTCCTAATAGCCCACTTAGCTATGAACTCAATAAATCTGTTTATGAGGTTAGAGCTCTTACGAGCCAGTCACATTGCTAGGACCCACCTGTGAACATTGATTCATTGGAATTAAGCTCTCAATACATCATTTTTTGAAGGACACTTCATATAAACCATAATAGTAAGCAACTCTCAAATGCCAGTTTTAATAGGATGTCAACTCAGCATCTTTGTAAAATTGTCTCGCTTACACAAAGATAGGCTAGGATTGAAATCTTCATAACGTGGGTAATCTATTTATTTTTAGAATTAGGAGCAGAAGAACTATTTAGTTCATATTTTCCATTCCATTTTCAATTAATAAACCATTGCAAATTAACCCACAGAGTACATTCTTGCAGTATGTTAGCAAACATTATTAATATGGTGTTGATTGCTTTGTCACTGATGCTCATGTATGAGGCTTTCCTATTCTGTTATGTGAAATTGTATCTCACCCTTGTGATGACTAAACTGTGAAGAAACTTCAATATCAAAATTATTTTAAAACCTTCAAAACTTTCATTAGTACAGTGCACCATGATGTCACTTGGCTTTCAGGTAATACAGAAACAAGCCAATGTTCACATTGGTATGTACAGTATATATGCAGAAGAAATGATAAATAAATCTGGACATATTAAACAAAATTAGCTTCCCTTGTTTCTGTGTGTCTGTGCATTCTTTTCTAATTCTTTTTAACCAGCTTATTACCATTTTGACCAGTACCTTTTTATCACAAGTCATGCCACATATTGGTTAGTAGCCAATCTGTGAACTGGCCACATCTGGGGCACAGATGTCCACCATGGGAGCCTGTGGTGCTGCTTCCCTAAGGAAAAAAAATGAAAATAAAATATTAAACAAATATAAAAAAGGAAGTGGCAAAAACAATGGGATAAGTGTGTTTAAAGATAAAGCATTTTGAGGAGGATTAATGGCATTGTGTCTTTTACTGATGAATATAAGCAGAACAGTTTTAAGAAGAAGTGATATTGGGATATCAGGAAAACTGATCTGATAAATGTTTTTGCCCTAGGAAAATGTTGCCTCTTTCAGGATCATGGAAAATGCCAGTGTATGTTGTATTCATTGCTGTTAATTCTAAGACGCTTTTGGTAGAGTTTTTTGGTCTTCTATGTCAAGGATAATGTCATCTACAAATAATAATAATTTGATTTCTTCCCTTCCTACACATACCACTTTTATTTTTTTCTCTTGCCTGATTTCTCTAGGCAAAGTTCTGACTACCATACTGAATAGGAGTGAGGAGATTAGATACTCTTGTTTTTTTCCTCATTTTAGAGCCAATGCTTTCAGTTTTTTTCCCATTGAATATGATGTTGACAGTGGATTTGTCGAAAGTGAGTTTTATCAGATTAACGTCCTTCTGTGCCTGTTTTCATGAGAGTTTTTTTAAATCATGAACGGTATGCAAAAGCCATTGAATTTTGTCAGAGGCTTCATCTATTGAGATGATCATGTGATTTTTATTCCTACTTCTGTTTGTGGGATTTATCATACATTTATTGATTTACATATGTTGATCCATCCTTGCATTCCTAAGATGGACCCAACTTGGTCATGTTCTTTCTAATGATTTGTTACATTCTGTTTGTAAGTGCCTTATTGAGGATTTTTGCATCTATGTTTCATTAAGGAAATTGGAGTTTCCTTTTCTTTTTACTTTCTTCTCTCTCCCCTACCTCTCTCTCAGTCCTAGTCCAGTTTTATTATTAGGGTAATACTAGTTTTATGGAATGAATTTTGCTTTGATAATATTCCTTCACTTTTAATATTACAGAAAAGGATGAAGAGTATTAGTATTAATTGTTTCCTGAAGTTCTGGTAAAGTTGAGAAGTGAATTCTTTTGGTCCTTGGCTTTTCTTGGTTGGTAAAGTTGTTATTACTGCTTGTATTTCATTGCCTGTTATGGATCTAGTCAAGATTTTTATATTTTTTGTTCAGTTTTGGTAACTCTTGTGCCTTGGAATTTATTTACTTCTTCTACATTCTCTAATTTATTGGAATGTCGGCTTTCAAAAAATTTTTTTATAATCTTCTGAAATTTGGAGATAGCCATTTTGATTTCACCTTTTTTTCATTTCCAATTGGACTGATATATATCTTTTCTTTCCTTTTGTTAAGTTTGCCTGAGGGTTTATCAATCTTCTTATCCTTTTGAAGAACCAACTCTTTATTCATTGATCTTTTGTATTTTTATTTTAGTCTCAATTTTATTAATTTCTGCTCTGATCTTGATCATTTCTTTTCTTCTATAAGATTTAGATTTGAAGAGCTCTTGTTTTTCTAGACTTTTGGGATTGCAGTATTTTTCTAATATGAGTATTAACATCTATAACGTTTCCTCTTCAAACTGCTTTCCTTATGTCCTATTGCTTGGAGTATATTGTACTATCATTGTCTTTTGATTTTAGGAGCTTTTAAATTTCATGCCTGAATTTATCTATGACCCATGATTATTCAAGAGTGATTACTTAATCTCCATAAGTTTTCATAGTTTATATGGTCTCTTTTGCTGTTGATTTCTAGTTTTATTTTGTTATAACCCAATAGGATGATTGGATCCAACATGATTTCAATTATTTTGTATTTAAGTAATCATGCCTTATGATCTGAGATATGGTCTATATGGAGAAAGGTCCATATACTATTGATAAAATTCTGCTATACTTAGATAAAATACTCTGTAGATATCTATAAAGTCCATTTGTTCAGTGGTGGAGTTCAACTATGATATTTGTTTGATTTTCCTTATATGGTTGAACTATTTGGGAGAGTGGGATATTGAAGTCCCCTACTATGACTGTATTGATATCTATCTGTCCTTTTATGTTCAATGGTTTTTGGTTTTGAAAATTGTTACATCTTTCTGCTGAATCGTTCCCTTCACCAGTATATATCATTTCTGTGGGCTCTTCTGATCAGTTTTGGATTGAAGTTCATCGTGTTTGAGAATAGGATAGCTCCTTCTGCTTGCTTTTAGACTCTGGTTGCAAGGAGTATCATTTTCCATCTTTTTTGCTTTTCATCTATGTGTTTCTTTCTGTATGAAATGTCTCTTGCTGTCAAAATTTAGTGATTTTTTTTTTCTTTTTGATCCAATTTCCCAGTCTGTGTTTTAATTTGGGGAGTTAAGACCATTAACACTGAGTATTACTGAAATATATTTAACAAATTCTTTCATTATATTATTTTTCTAGTGCTGATTCCTTTTTGTTTAATTGTTCTTCCTATTAGATATATTCTTTTCTTTAGGATCTTTGGTAATATAGGTCTCATTGTCTCTGTCTAGGACCCTTTTGTGTACTTTCTGAAATGGTAGTTTCGTGGTCATGAATTCTGTTATGTCGTGTTTGTTATGGAAAATCTTTATTTATCTACTGGGTTTAATAACCCTTATGTATTGTGGGCTGATCAGGCCTGCAATGTCCCAAGCAAGTGGACTGTTAAGGCTTAAATAAATGAGACAATTGAAATGATTTCAGGGCTCCAGGAGGGTCTCACTCTTCTACAGCTTCGATATTCTCTGGGCAAAGACTTCTCTGGGCAGCCTGTATGTATTTGGTTTTTAAACAAAGGAGGATACTCAAGAAAACAGGGGAATCTAGCAAGACCTTGGGAGAATTTTCCCAAGTAGTAAATTATGTCAATCAGGAGAACTACCTTATCTTTAGGTTGGTATTTATTGTAGGAGTGTGGAGCCTGCAGCTTCAGTCTCCTTGTAGTTAATTGGCATTGGAGCCAGACATCCGCAGCTGTGGCCTTATCTTGTCTTTTGAGGTGTCACAGCTTCACAGGCCAATACAGGCCTCAGGGTGACTAGCGACTCACAGAGTTTTATTTACTGAGTCCACTGCCCGTACCCGAACAAGGTTCCTAAGCTTCGGACAATTCACAAGTAAACATGAAAAGCCAATTGGTTAATATTAAATCCTGCTCAGGGCCACTTTGTAGTGGTCTCCATCATTTATCCACAAATTTTGGAGGACAGTTGTGCAGCATATAGTAATCTTGCTTAGCAATTGTTTTATTTTAGAGTTTGAAAAACTTCACTCCAAGCTCTACTGGCCTTTAAAGTTGGTGGCAAGAAATTTGAAATCTGCTGTTATTTTGATAGGCTTGCTTTTTTCAAAGCTTACTTTATGTTTTTCTGTAATAGCTCTTAGTATTCTCTCTTTCTACTGAATTTCTAAGATTGTAACTATGAATTGTCATGGAGACTATTTTTTGGGTCATGGCTATTCGGGGTTCTGTATGCCTCATATACCTCAATGTTAAATTCTTACCCTAGATTTGGAAAATTTTCCATTATGATTTCAGTGAATAAACTTACCTTTGGTGTCCTCTCTGACCTTTCATAGCTCCTGTACTTTTTAGGTGGTTTTATTGGTTGTTGTTTTTGAAGGTGGGAATTATCTGGCAGCCTTTGGATCCAGCTCCCATAGTTCCATGATGTCCTGTTATTTTTAGTGTATCACTGAATATGTGATCTACTATATAATCATTTCCTTCTTTAATTTAATCACCTTTTCCTTTTCTATCCTCTTTAAGCTCTTTAAACACTTTATTAATTATATCCTTAATCTGTTTATTTACAGCCTCTTTAAATTCACTGAAGATCTTAAGGATTTGCTTATTAGTTTCTTTGATCTCTCCAAAGATTTAAACCAGAAAAACTCTGTTGGTACTGTGGAGACTTCTGTAGTGTATGTCTCCCTGTGATGTAACCGTGGCTTTGGTTATGTTTTGGTGATCATGCAACTTATCAACTATTCAGCATAATAAGCTCAGCCCAGCCACTTCATTACAGAAGGAGGACAAGTTCTTGTTATATCAGCATCTACAGAACCAACCATATATCAGTCATATAATTTAAAACTTGTTTTTACAATCTGACACTTTTTTCAGTGACCAAGGAAGAAAATGAAGTAGTATTCCTGATGCATAGGCCAGTATGTAAAAAGTGAGGGAAGCAGAAAGTATGTGGAAAAGGAGGAAAATGGTTCAGAAAGAAGGGAAGAATAACAGAGAGAGAACAGCAAAGAAAAGAATGAAAGGATAGTATCCTGCTGATATTTTTGTGGCTGGAGTGGAGGATGGTTTGTGAGGTGCTTTGTGAGGTTGTTCTGGGCTTGGGGGAGAAAAAGGAGAGAGGGAATATAATTGGAGATGGAGATGTCATAAAAAGATTAGAACCAATTAATATGCTGGTAGACAGTTTGTACTTGAATCCTCTATACACAGTATTTGATGAGGGTTAACCTGATGTGGCCATGCAAGGGACTATCCAAACTAAAGCGCTAATGAATTCTTATTAAGCACTTGGAAATATAAGGGAAAGAAAACCAATACACAAAAGTAAAGACTCCTTTCAGTTCTATTTATATTTCAGTCTGAGTTCAGCCAGTGTTCTCTTCCCTGTAATTTCAAAACAGAGAGACCTTGTATGAGAGGAGTTGTAAGGAGCTGAGCTCCAGTCCTTTGTGGTCATGGCTAGAACAACAGTGCATGAGCTGGTTCCCCTCCCATGATTTATTTGCTTGCCTACCGTTGAGTAAAAGGGCCTGAGAGTCTAGTGGACCCCCAAGCCTGCTTCTTGTTATCTCTGCAGAGAGCACTGTTAGGTTTCAGCTGCACTCCTGTGAGCATGACTAGCTGAAGGTTTTTGTCTTTGTCTTATGATTGCACATCTTCAAATGTAAGGGGTTAGGAGAGCACCTGGTCCTCCACTGATCTCTGGAAGGACTTCTTTGATCTTTTGGTTCTTGCTTCCGTAGTAGTCCCTGAAGCTGTTTATATCTGCTCTTTCTACACCTTTCTGGGTGAGTGTACTTTGCAATACCTTCAGACACTACTGTTCCTCTTCGGCTTTCTGCTTAAATGAAACTCTCTGTTAGCACTGCTGAAATAGTCTCTCTCCAGCCCATGGATCAGTTGCATTTAGGGCTTGGTGGGGAGAGACCCTTCTGTTTGGAATTTGGGAGCAAATAGGAGGGACTCACACCGACGCCAATATCTCTGTGGCACTTAGATAGCAGGTGGTAGGTGAGATACTATGTGGGTGCAGAGGTTGGTGGGGTTGGGGAGCATGGTAGGAGAGTGTCCAGTCCAGACCCCAGATAGCACCAGGCACAGCTGTTGCGTACCCCTGTGACTCACTGTCCCACAGATCTCTTACCTCCTGCTTCTATATCACTATTTTGATCATGCTCTTTTTTCTTTTTGTCCCGAGGACTCACTGGTACTAACGTAGTCATTATTCTCTGAGTGATTCTCTGGCCAGTCCCTTTCTTACAGCCCTAATTTGAGGAGACCCTCTCCTGTGAACATCTCACTTACTGGGCTCCAGATCTGCGTGGGAAAAGCAGGACAGGTGGGCACTGGGTAGTGAGTGCTAGGCTGGGTGCCAAACCCAGCAGCTGAGCCACTGCCTCTGTACTCTGCCTTTCTCTCGGGAGGATTAGATTCTTTTCTAAGATGGTGTGCTCACAAGACCCAAGCTTTAAGTAGTGCCAGGATACAGTAGTGGACCTGCTTCTTTCTCAGCATTGCTGATACTTCAATTCATTGATGAGCTTCTCCTTCAAGTTGCTGTCTGATTACTTGTGGGTCCCGGTGAGCATCTTCTGAGAAATTCTTGAATGCTATTGCCTTTCGCTGCCATAATGAGGGGAAAAGTTCTTGTCACTGTCTGAAGCTGTTCTAGAAGTCCTCTTTCATGCGTATCTTTAAGAGGTATGACCAAAATATATGGTGAAGGCTACTGGCAAGTGTCATCCAACAGAAATGTAGGTTCATAAAAACATTAGGGTGTGCCCTCATCTATTTATTCACTGGCTCTGGCACCACGAGAATTCTGACTCTTCCTCAAAGTCACAATGACTATGAAAGATAAACGTCTTGAATCAGTAGAGGACATTAAAGAAGCCATAAGAGCAGAACTAAAGACACAAAAGGGGACTCTGAGAACTGCCTCAGAAAGTGGCTAGATCAATGGGAAAAGTGTTATCAAAGCAAGGCAGAGTATTTTGAGGGGGATTAATGCCAATGTGTCTCTTACTGTAATAAAAGTTTTTAAATGTAAGTATACACAGTTGTTTTCAAACACTCCCTGTACTTCCCCATGTGTTGAATTCACTTGCAGCTATATCATGAGTCTCCCAAATCACTTTTACTCTTTCCAGGCTTCTCCTCTGACCTTCAGCCTGTAACACTTAATGGCTGGTTAGATCCACTCATATAGCTTAAAGGCACCTCCAGCTTGGCAGATTCAAAACTGTACTCATCTTTTTTCTCCTTGAGTGCAACCCCTCCTCTTGCATATCCTGTCTTATTAGATACAACCACCCTTCTCCTAGATGTGTGGACTGGAAATTTTACAGTATGTTAGACTCCTTTTCCATCCCTCATGTCTAATTAATCTCTAACTCTTATCTTGTCTTCCTTTACATTCATCTACTACATGATCTCCAAATTGTGCTGTTCTCTAATTCCTCTCCCTGTGGTACATATAAAATTCAAGAACCTAGAAAGGGCACATGCGTTTAGTCTGTGTTTGCCTGTAGTCCCTTGCTCTTAATCACTACTTATCAGCTTGGAGTCACACACGTTTTTCCTCCTCATCATAGTGTTTCCTTTTCCTGTCATTTACTTTGCCTCCTCAGCCTTTGAGAGACAACATCACTGCCCTGGAAAGCCTTGCCAGAGATGCCTGTCCTAAGGTTTGGCTGAGTATTACTTTTCTTTGCTCCTGAAGAGTATACCCCTAATCACTGCAGTGACTGTCACTATGTTGTTATTGTGTGCTACTCCCATTGGAGTGAGACTATCTTGAGGCAAAGGACTAGGAATTTTAATTTTAATATTGGGGGATCCAATAAAATCTAGGTTATCAAACTGAATCAAAGAGAACTCTTCAACAAGTTACAAAGGAAGGCTTAACACATCTCCATCTAATTTTCTAACAAAACAGCCGCACTAACTACATAGTACCTGCCTCTGTATCTCTCTAACACTATGCCAGGCACATAGTATTTAAGAAATGGATCAGGCTTGCTTTTGAACAGAAAGAGCTATTCCCAAAATCGGGACAGACTCTGATTATGAAAAAAAGGCTACTCCTCTTCACAGAGAGTAGGCTACTCAGAAAACCAAATTAAAGGTCTTCAGGTTGCCTGCTAAATCTGTTGTCCTTGGGGGAAAAAAGGAGTGGCCACTTTTACTAGGTGCATCATTCAAACCAAGCTGGAATGTCTAGAAATAATCTTTTTCTACCCCAAGGGACAAATCTGTCCAGACAACTGGAATCTTAAACAGAGAAGTAATAGAAAGAAGTCTGGCAACATTTCTATACCCAACAGATGACAGTAAGAAAAATAAATAAATTGTTATGAAAGATTTTCATTGCTTCCCGAGGGTATAAA
This sequence comes from Chinchilla lanigera, assembly GCF_000276665.1. Taxonomy (NCBI): domain Eukaryota; kingdom Metazoa; phylum Chordata; class Mammalia; order Rodentia; family Chinchillidae; genus Chinchilla; species Chinchilla lanigera. The sequence goes on from NW_004955503.1 coordinate 3,115,479, forward strand.
AACACTCCAGCATATGATGACTTGTGAAATAAAAAGTCAGAACCTTGATAAATTCTGATTTCCCAGTTGATCTTTATTAAGTCTTTGTTTTCATAGTTTAATCTGAAAAGGACTTTTATAAACATATGTTTGCATCTTATCTCCCTGTCCCAAAAGTGACTAACTACTCTGTTAGGTATTTGTTTAGTATTATTTCACGTTCACAAAAGGAATTTAAATTTAGGAAATCATAGCTATCAAGAGCAAAGATATGAGCCCATGTGGCCACATACTGAGAACTTTGACGCTAAATCATGGATATACATTTTAAGTAGAGACAGCTTTCCACTTGAGGCTCGTTAATGGATGTGTGTGTGCATGTGTGTGTGTGTGTGTGTATGTCTGCATGCATGCATGTACAGCTCCCACCTTTTGAAAGATTAGCTCATTTAGTCCTATTAATACCTTAGTGCAAGTACTATTATTATCTCTATTTTGCAGGTAAGGAAATTGTTGTTTAGGAAGATTCATTTGGCAAATATATAAACAAGAGAGAGGAATAATAACAAGAGAGTTAGAAAAAATGGTCTACATTAGTGGGTTCAGAGACTACATATATCAGTTATCTTTACCCCATCATAGTATAAATGATGGTAAGGAAAAGAATGTTTGGTGCCAGCTCTCCCATCTCTACCTCCACACACCTGTACTATATAGGAAAACACGACCCAGCGTGCATGTCTTGCTGAAAATGGGTGAGCCTTCATAGGACAGAGTTTTATTATTTTTGGTATTTTAATGAAATTTTGTGAACAGAATGTTGCCAAAAATGATTTTATCATTGAAGCAAGGCTGTCTACAGATGATATAGTGGCATACTTTCTTATCTCTTTGGACTTCTACTCATGTGTTTGAAGTGAGTCAGTCTTTTGAAGAGAGTTTCTTTAATACATGAACTTTTGAAATTTGGAATCTAAAACTTATGAAATACCCTTCTAAATGATAACTGTGTGAAGACAAATATACTTACGCTCTAAAACTTCTTTTTGCCATCGGGGAACATTTTATAGTCCTTACTTTAGCATGATAGTGAAGTAGCACCTGTGTTCTGTCATTTTTTCCTGTCTATTATGCTATCCATAGTGACGGTATAATCAACAGGGAATTAGTTCATTTATTTATTTACTTTAAAAAATAAAAGAAGGAAAGCATATTAACAGACAGACATCCATTTACAAAATAGCAGAAGAACAATACAAATAAAACAGAGTTACAGACAAAGTGGTAGGAAATTAACCATGGTAGTTGTATTACTTATTGATAGCTGCACAGTGGTTTCTCAGGAAAACAGATAGAGACATGCAAGACTGATCAAACAAGTAATCACTAACTGTTCCTTTCTATGGAGCAATAGAAGACAGTAGTACAACTGTGTTAGTTATCCTGTATATACATACTTCCATAATTTCCCCTTCTTTCTAACAGGGAATTAATTCAGAGATTAATGAATCCTAGATTATTTTCTCCTTAAATTGAGAGCAATATTGCTGTGTAGTTGAAAACTGAGAATTTAATATCCTATCTGTGTTTGTTCCCCAATTTGGCAGATTCATCACAGTATCAAAGTTCAGATATTAGTGAAAAATGTAAAAACAAAAAAAATATGATCCCACCGGTTTGGTCAGGGTACTCTGATGGCCGAGTTCATTCAATGGCCTAGGCATTCCATTTTCTAGTGCGTGGGTGTATGTTGTACAGCCCGCACATGCACAGGGAATATGTGAACAAGCACAGTAGTCTGTGTTATATGGCTTTTTAGCAACTTGCTGGCTTTGTCTATTACCATATATAAGATAGTAGAACTTTGTAGTGGAGCTTCCCATCCTGTTGAGATAGTAAAGGCATGTGAGCTATTCCCACAGCTCTCTGTCTTCTTAAGGCTGCCCAAATCTCTTTTGTTTGTTTTGTTTTTTGTTTTTTGAGACAGAGTCTTGGCACTCTGTAATTCAGGCAGACCTACTACTTACTATGTAGTCCAGGCTAGCCTCGAGTCCCCCTGCCTCAGCCTGCCGCGTGCTGGGATTACAGGCATGCACTGCCACACCTGGCCATGCTGCCCAAATCCTGAGTGAACTTTCCCAGCCTAGACTGGTGACAGAACATTCAGAGATAACCAGTGTTTTTATTAACATACATTCTTTCAAACTTCAAGATATTATAATATTATAAATTATATTTTTCTCAAAATAAGAATATGACACAATTTTTTTGTAACTTTTCTCACTTTTTCTCTCTCACTTTATAACATGGTTCTCTGTCTCTCTAGTACAAATAGATCTACATAATAATTTATATTGACTGCATATTATTTCAGTAGGTTCTATCCTTTTGCTATTTCTATTATGACATACAGCCTATTTATGATTTCACTGGTACACAGAATACCGCAAAAACATGGAAAAACAGACATAGAGTGAGAGAGAGAGAGAGAGAGAGAGAGAGAGAGAGAGAGAGAGAGAGAGAGTGAGGATTGGCTTTGTTCCAATAGATTTAAAAATCAGAAAGGGTGTTTTGGGTTTATTATGTAAGTTGCTAATAGGTAGTCAATTTTATTTGCCTATAGGCTGGGCCTGACACTCGGTTTGGGCATAGATTGCAGTAGACATTAAAATTATGAAGTAACTTCCCTCAGTTATGAGTATGAAATTGAAAAGCTGTGTTTTGACTATCTCTTAATTGCTCCTATTAAAAACAACTGCTGACTTGCTCCTATCTTAGGGGAGAGTTTATATTTTAAAACAATGGCATTGGCAGGTGCTAAATTGTCTGTGATATTAACCATACACATTGCCTTTGTCCATACAACTGCTTCAGTAATTAAGCACAGCCTACTAATGGGAAACACCTGTTTATAGGCGCTTGCATTGTAAGCTGTGGGTTAAGCATCATCTATCCTCAAACCCATAAGCTGTGGTATGTTTCTGAGTTCTGGTCCTGTGGGAGGTGAAGACACTGTGCAGGGAGAAGGACTGCCATTTTTGCCCTACTACCGAAATCAGTCAGCTTTCTTCCTCCCAGCGTGTGTGGGCACTCATAAACAAGAAGGTTAGACTGACTGATCTGAAACTTCCATCATCAGTAAGAAATAGGAAGGCCAGACCCAAGAGATTGGTTGCACACGTTAAGAACAAAAAAGAGTAGATATGTAGTCTCAGAGTGATTCAGAAATAAAAGCAAATGACAGGTAAGGGCTGCACAACAGCAACAAAGCTCAGGTGGATCACAGACAACTGACACTGAAAATGACAGAGGATTGACCATTATTTCATCAAAGTTAAAGAATGACTGATGGCTACTAGTCTTAGCCACACGGCCTCTGTGCCATAAAAGAGTAGAAAGCCACAGAGATGAAAGGCAATAGTAATGAATTGACCCTGTAGCCCCAGTACCATTTAACAGCTAGTTTATTCTGCAACAACTCCAAAGGCTTCCTAGTCTCTCAACCTACCAAGCCCCCTCGGCCCAGGTCATTGTAATCCTATGTCTTCATCAGCTCTTCCACTGTCACTCTTGATAGTGCAATACAAGCTTCATGGCCAGAAATTCAGCGGATTATTTCAGAAAGTCCTACTTTCGCTGATTATTTTTTAGAAAGCAGAATTGCTTTCTTCTATATAAGTGTTTCAAGATTATTTTCAAAAATAGAGTTAAAATTAAAATTACCTCTTTATACATTCATTACTTTTCATGCTGTCATGCCCTCCCCATAGGGAAAAAAAAATTAATTGAATGGTCAGCAATATAGGGAAGTAAAGCTCACTTTTTCTACTAATCTAAAACTAATAGCTATCTTTCTGTTTTTTCTTATTGAAATCCCACCTCCCTGTAGAGGCCTAGTTGGGATGAAGTATTCCCTGACCCCTAATTCCTGGACTTAACGGTTACGAATTGCTTCCTATTCTGAACCCCCACTGCACTTAGGGTACGGTAGATGCTACAAGAGGCACATAGTTTCATTTTACAGTTTTTGGTATATTTATCCTTTTCACTCAGTTTATATGGGTACCTGTTATGGCAGCCAACACACATAGTTTGCATGGGACTAATTTGTAGATAGATGGATAGACAGATGGAAGTCTTTCCTTGTGTTAATGGCAAAATATATCACCTATGTAAGCAGCATAGCTGAAGATGAATTGAGGGATCAGTTCCTGAATCATTGCCAGTGATTGGACTATTACTTAATCAATAATTTTTAAGAAACTGTTATGTGTAAGCTACCATGAGAAACACCTTGAACAGTTCTGTGAACAGTTTGGGTGGTTTCTGCCGGTTTGCTCTTCAACATAAATTTCACTTACATAATCTTGGGAGCTTTTCCCTCTACTTTCTTACATTTATCGTATTTTTTATTTGTCATTTTCCATATTTTCCAGATATGCAGATGTCCTCATCAGACTGTCAGCCTCATAAAGTGTTTTGTTAGGATCCACTCATATTGGTAAAGAAGCAAGTATAATGTACAAAACCACACACATTAAGAAAAATCTACTCATTGGCTTTGACATTGAGTCCAAATATAATCAGTAACAAGTTCTGTGGCAGTTGCACAACTGAATTATACACTGATGTTTCTGCTTTATGTTTCTTCTAAAATCCTTTGAAATACTCAAATTTTCAATTATATAAATGATACTTATTTAAAATCCTAAGAGGTTTGTTGTACGTTACAAAAATATTGTTTATGACAGGTTAAAGTAAATATTATAGTTTTACTACTAAAGGTAAATATTATAGTTTTACTATATTTCTAGCTTAATATGGATTAAGTTTTTAATGCCTTGAAGTAATATTATTGTACTATTTGTTTTAACTTTTATCATGTATTTCAGTCTCCCTAAAGTTATTCTAATCGCGTTTGTTTGATAATGTACCTTTATATTATTATAAGACTTGATAGTTTGAAAAGTATGAGGTTGATAATAATGATAAAGAGTAGAGTTACTACCTGGCAGGGAGGATAAGAACAAAGTGAAATAGAGAAAAGTGATTTTAATCTCACTACTGAAGTTTTATAAAATATAATTTGTTATTCCCTTAGCACAGCCAAGTTTCATGCTGATAACAAGCTACTGAATTAATAAATCCAGTGCAACTATTGAGACTTTTCCTTTAATAACATAATGAATGTTAAGCATTGAGAAAATGAAAGACATTCTTTGTGTAGATGTTACTTCTAGCAGATATACAGCCCTAAGCCTAGGAAAAATACCAGGATCATACCCTGAGCAATATCAATGTGAAAATAATTTCTGCATCTCAACTAGAATACTGTATTTTCCACACAAAAGCACACTGTTTCCTGGTGTATGTTTGCTTATTTTTCAATCGGAAAGGTATTTAGGGCTTTATTTTGTTATTATTACATGGGCTTCACTCCAATTACAGTTAATGGGAGTTGTGTGTCTGTAGTCACAGTAGCCTCTGAACTATTTGAACATTATTGCTTCCCATTACCATCATCATTAAAACAGCTTTTCTCTTTTCTGCCAACCTGAACTTCCACAGTAATCTGGGTTTCTGTTTCCTTTGCATGGATTTATTTGCATGTAACGAAGGCTATAGATTACACAGCATGGCCTATTTCTAGTTTTAAAATCATTACAGTGTCATTGTGATAAAAATAGGGCTAGAACTATTTAATTGTTAAGTGGAAGTAATTGATTGGCTTTTAGACATACGTTTTTGCACAGCACCCTGTATATATAATTCCACTGGAATGAAACAGTTCAATTTAGCTTAATACTTATGGTATCTAGTAAACACCCAAATTATAAAAAAAAAAAATGAGAAAATAAGGTTTATAAACTGGAAGCTCTAGACTTCCCAATAGCCAACAAAATGCTACATTTAATTCCAGTTATTCAAATTTTTGACAAGGCAAAAGCAATGAGACTAAATATATTATAGAATGGCAATGCATAGTCGGTGTGCTCTTGCAGATAGTGCTGGACTCTGCCATATTTCCAAAAAAAAAGTGTCCAGTTCTCACAAAAACTGATCAGAAGGCAGGGAAGTAGGTTCTGTTAAGCTTTTCAGAAAATGTATGAAAAGTTCCAATCAGTAGTATTTGGGTAAATGCAAAAAATGAGTTGTATATCATTTTTACTTTTATAATAGCATATTTAAGGGGCTGGGGATTTAGCTCAGCAGCACAGCACCTGCCTGGCAAGCACAAGCTCGTGAGTTCGATTTCCAGTACCAGAAAACAAACAAACAAAAAATAGCATATTTTAAAAATATTAGTGCAGAACAATTAAGTAAGACAGACAAATCCATATACTGGCAATTGAGTTTAAAGTAATAGAAGTATTCTCAAATATAATTTGAACTTAATTGTGCATACCTTAACAATGCAACTTCTACACATGGTTTGTATATGCATATATATGTTATATATATGTATAATATATATATATAAAATGTCCATTGCTATGATATTTATAATAGCAAAATATGAGGAAAAACTTAAATGTCCTGCAGTAGAGAAATGGTTAACTACATTGTGGTGTACAGTATTTATGCAATATAAAAAGAAGATCATGTGGCCTTTAAAAGTCGTGTTTTCAATATCATGTTCTAGAAATTTACTGACATGGAAAATTTCTCCAATAAAATATTAACTGAAAAAAGTAGGATACCAAATTTTATGTATACTTTGAGCTCAAAATGTTGTTTCTATAGATAGCATTCTGTTAATAGTAAAGAGAAACAATCTAGCGAACTAGTGGAGAACATGTGGCCCATGAAGCAATTACACCCGACTCTAATTTGGCCCCTACTTTCCGGCCATTTCTAGCGTATGAGAAATTGCAGCCAAGATAGACTCTCTAAAGTAGAAGGCAGTTTTGGATACAAAGGGGAAACAATCTAAGATGATTTCAGTACAACAATCTAAGACAAATGACTTTTTAATTCTGCTTAAGATGCAAATATATACTTAGTGGACATTTTTGGAAGCAACATAAAGTTTTCTTGATTTCCACAACCTAAGCTGTGTAGACCTAGACTGCCGTTTACTATTTGCTAGAAAGAGTGCCTACCCATTGATGGTAATCTGCCTACCATCGTTTTTTAAAAGCTTTGGCAAAAACAAAGCCCACCGTAAAATCACAGAGGATTTCTTTTACTATGTTTTCTAGACAACTAATGCGAATTAAGAAGGGGTATTTTATAACACAATGTGTAGTACACACTGGGCATAGTCTTGTTTTAATGTTATTCTGATATGAGGGAGGAGTATACAGTATTTTGTTACATCAGCATTGATACAGCTACATGTCCATGAGCCACCAGGTAAAAGAAAACAGGCCTTGCATAGACAGGGACACCTAACCTTGCCAGGAATTTTATAGACAGTTTTTTTCAATTCCAACTTGATTTCTTCAGGTAGTGTGCAAGATGCAGCCTGTGCCTTGGCATATACTCACTTTGTTAGAGGACTAATTACACACTCCCAGGTTACACACTGCAGGCTTGGGTCTTCTAAATTATCTCAATTTGTGTTGTTTAAACTTTTTCTAAATTGTACTTCTTCCTCAGTTATTTCACTTGGAAAAGTTTTCAGTAAGAAAATTGGTGATTTTCATCTGAGTATGGATCTAAACCTTAGTGACATTTGGTTATATCACAGGTGCTATTCTTTTGTACATAGGTGAATAAATGATTGCATGCATGAATGAATTGTAGAATAGTACAATAAGGGGCTTATTTCATTCGCAGCAAAACGCATGAATGTTTTGAGATGTGTGCCAGATCAGTTTATGCTTAGAAAGGGCACAAAGCTTTTTGCTCAGATGGAAACAGGGAAAGATTTCAAATCTGCTTGGAACTGGTTAACCTGATATTCAGAAGGTGCACAACCATGTTTCAGCTGGGCGATGCACAGTATTTATATTCTCTTTGGTAAATTATTTGAATATTGCTAACCTTCGCTCTACAGGGTACACACATTCACAGAACTGTTCTGTTCATCTTCATTCTTTGACCAGGTCAGTCTCAAAATCTGTTCACCTGTACATGGAGCATACTTCAAAGACACATCTTTGATGACAAAGTGAATCTCTTAGGGTATCCTTCTGTCTATGGTGGATTTGGAAAGTGCATTTTGGGATTGACATCTCAGGGTTATTGTTCCATTAATCCTCCTGCTTACAAACCAACAAAATCTCCCAGTGAACTCGTAGATCCTAGAGATACATTTGGCCCTACAGACTTTCTTATTCCCTATAATGTGCTATTCCATGAAAATTTTTTAAAAAAGGAAGCAGAGAAAGAATGTGACAAATCATGTGCCCTCCTCCTCCAATGAAATGTGTCATCGTCCTATGTCTCATTGCACAGTGTCCTCAATAACTAGACAAACATAGACAAATACCTCCTCCTTCATCTTCCTGCCTTTGATTTCCAAAAATATAAGACAAAGACTGGAAAGGGATGCCAGTTCTTACTAACAAAGTCCTCCATATCATCTCAGGTGAATACATATATTTTAACCTACTGAGTTTTGGGAAATAAGGCCTCTAGTTTCGTTCTCTAAACTCCAGTGGCATTAGTAGTATTGAGAGAATAAGACTAGTTAGCAGAGTGAATTTGGTTCAGACTGGGACTTGTGGAGCTCTGAAATCCTATCACTTGGCCAACGACTTCCTCCACCTATTTCCAAATAAGAAATGCCGTCACTCTCACAGTCACCCAAATCACTCTGTTACAACTGACAGCAATAACACCTTTTCTTTTTCATAAATGTGACACCAACTTATGAGGGCTATTGATATGTACTATTGTAAATGTAAATATTGCCTTCAAACAATTCATTTACTGATTTTTCAGTCTCTAACTCAAAGAAGACATGACTCCAAGAGTGAAGCGTTGTCGCAGTTAGATTGCTATCCATTTGAATGTGCAGTGTGTGTGTGTGTGTGTGTGTGTGTGCACGCAGATGCATGCATACTTCATATTTTCTAGATTTCACTTATGGCTTGATCCACACAAGTCTAAAGTATAAATATATATTTTGTAACCAGTTTAGTTTTAACATAAATACAGAGAATTAACTATATAATACAACCACCATTGTTAATTCCCTACCACTTTGTTTGTAACTCTGTATTGTCTGTATTGTGCTTGTGATATGTTGTAAAATGTTGTATGTCT
>NW_004955503.1:3124773-3185474 GCF_000276665.1 Chinchilla lanigera
AAAATAAAATAAAATAAATCAAGTGCTCAAGACCAGCACTTGCTGCCAGTGTTTCTTTTGTTTTTTCTTTTTCTTTTGCTGCCACAGTTTCTAATGGCATTTTCTTTTTCATAAACATGGTGTGGGTTGACATTTTGAAAATGTAAGTGATAACCTTCATTGAATTACTTCATATAATTATCTCATTAATTTAGGGATGAATTAGGCACCCAAAAAGAGAGAGAACGGAAGAGAGGAAAAAGGGAAGGGAGGGAGAAAAATCTAAAATAATCTTATTTTGTGTAGACAAGAAGTCAGATTGGTGTCTTGATCCAGTGTTTATTGTGCCTTTTAAAAGCTCAATGTCCTTTCCTCAGTTTGCTTTGTCTTGAAAGTTTTTTTTTTTTCTGACACCTAACATAAGTTGCAAGTTGATGTGATTCCTCCCATCCCATCATTTAGTGCTGTGAGGCCGGGTTTGCAGAGGTAGTCCTGGATTCAGTGGATAGTAAGTGATGGTGTGAGGTGGCAGTGGCATTCCTGGAGTGAAGCATAGATGCCTGTTGACTTTTGTGTGTAGGACTATCCAGGCACGAGCATTTTTTCAAGCTAGTACAATCCTATAGGAATGCTACTATCATTCTCATATCGGATAACATTTAACGCTGACTGTTGAAATGCTAATAATGCAACAAAAATCATAATATTGTAATTTCACTTAAAAATGTTTTCTAAGAAGTCCCAAGCCAATCTGTACAAAAATCAGAGACATCTAAGTAATAAGCCCCTGATCTGGGAGTGTTATGTTCACATTTTTAGCTGAATTATGATCCATATCACAAGGTAAATAATGGATTTTTTAACAGTATCTTCAAAGGGATACCCAAATAATCCATCATCCAGATATATCGCCAAGTAGAGAAAATGCTTCTTGCTTTCTTACCTCTCAGTATTATTGCATTATGAAGTTCTGGGTATGCTGTAATCTTATAACTGGTTGCTAAGTGCACCCATAAGGTGATGTTAGTCAGGCCAAAGTCATAGGAGCCAGTGAGTTTGGCTTTGTGTATTGACCAAAGACTTCTAGGAATTAGTCCTAAAATTCTAGCAGACTAGGAAAACACCATGGCAAAACCCGTCTACTTCTCGCCATCATTCTCATGTAAGAGGCTGGATGTATTAGTTGAGCCTTGTGATGTTAGGGAGAAAATCAGTAGCAATTTGGGAAGCCCCAACATCAAGCTCTGTACAAAGCAGTCCTGACATTTAGGCATTAACTTTGCATTGCAATTCCCCATCATGCCATTGATTTGCTGTGTAACCTTCATCACTAAAGCAGAGATAATAAGATAGAATGAAATGGATTTACCTCCCGGGGATGTTGTGTGAATTAGCAAATTAACGAGTGTAAAGTGTTCGCATTTATGTTAGTGCTGCTGGTTGTCATTATTTCTAGGGACCTAGTCTTATTCCAAATGGAGAATCTAAGTATATTATGTTTTTGTCAAAAAGGAATTTTCACCCATATCAATTGCATTTAAGCTGAGCATAAAACAGAGGTGATAATGACATAGTAGTGATCATCACAGTGCAGAGCTGTAAACCTTTTTCCTCTTAAAGCTAAAACTATTTTCAGCAACTTTCAATGCTTTTTAACTTTACTTTCCAAGCTTTGTTCCAACAGTTATCTCCACAGTGATTATTCTTCCTGTGATGGGTGGGGGGAATGGGACCCACAATAGGACCCATTCATTATTCACTCCCATTATGAACATGTAATGTATTGAATTTGTTTATATCATACAATCAGGTAGACTCAGTAGCTGGTTTGAGTGCCACATATTGTAATCACTGTAAAAAATAAAAACTCTACTGCTTTGCCCACGCTGGTGTCCTCTAGAGGTAGCTTACATACAAATTAAAAACTCATAGGAAATTGAAGTGCTTTCCAACAAGAGGCACTGTACGTAGATCCTTTCAATTTTATATCTTTACCAAGGAAATTCGTTGTCACCTGCTATTTCCAAGGGGACTGTGCTGGAGAGAATTCTTCCATTTCTTTTCTAACTGTAACTTTGCTTACCAAGAAAAGTCATTTATTGCTGATTGCAGAACTCTTGAACTCAGCCTGGCAGCTGCAGTGTGAAATCCTCAGATCCGGGCTCCTTGCTGCTTATTTACATATTCATTTGAAGTGATTTTTAGGACTGTTTGGGAACCTCTCTAGACCTGACATCATGTAATTGCCAAGATCTAAGGCTCATCATGTTTTTGGTTCTTTTTCTCTTTGTCTTACAGATAACAGGCGAGTACCTTTGGAAAGGTCACGCTCACGCCACAATGAAGCTATCTCATCTAAGTGATTCCTAATGCCAAAGAATATGAAAACATTTAAACAAAATCGTACATTTTCAGAAGAACAAAACAGGCACTCAAGGGATGGAAATAAGTGTATCTCTGCAAAGGTCAAGCTAAACTGGATGAAGTAATGTGCATTTGTACAACTGTTGCAAGATTCCTCCCACGATTATACTAATCTGAACATGGTTGTTGAGATTATAAAATGTTTGTTCCACTTAATTTAAAGAAGTGTATTATTTATTGTTGTGTGTGACCTGATTCTTAAAATGCAAGTGTAAGAAGCTGAGTGATTCCTAAGGCTTTCAAACATATTGTCTGTGAAAACTTAACATCTTAAATTTCTAGGTCACTCCCACCAAAATAAAGAAGATAAAAGAACAGACAGAAAGAATTATTCACGTCTGCTTCCAAAGTTTATTATATATAAAAAGAAAAATCGAAGAGAAATGTTCTTGTCAATGATTTGGGACTGTGCTAATATTCCTCACATTGTAAGAGAAACCATTTTGGAAATTTTCAAAAGTACTGTTCCACCCCAGTCCGGGTATATAGAATTTTATCTCAAGTGAAAGCTGATAGATTCATCTGCTTTGGCTGATGTTACACTTATCATTAGTCTAGCATTTCAGCGTGATATTGCAGACACTTCTCACTGCTAAAAATAAACCAAAGTTTAACAGAATCAGTTAGGGAAAATGACTTAAACTTTATTTAAAGAGATATTTTCTAATTATGCATAGATATCTACTTTATATAAATACTTTATATGGCTATTTTTGAGAAAATCCCCACATTTTAAAGCTTATGCTAGGAATGAACCTCAACACTCTATTCTCTTTACATCTCTTTCAAAGGCAAATACTGTTTCTTATTCTGTGATTTATTTCTTCTCTCTATTGCTTCTTTCTTCCTTGACCCTCTTGAAGGCAGGGAATAGAGTTCCAGAAGACCTGAAAAATATTTTGTCTGTAGGAAGAAGCAGAAAACTGTTGAAAAGGTCAATTATTTTTTCCTGTCCCTTTCTGTTCCCTTCTCCAATCCCAGTTTGGTGGTCCGAAGGAGAAAATGAAATCATATACAGATCCCGGCAACTAAGTGAGCTTCTCAGTCATCATCACGCTTACTTATCCATTCACACATTCAAATGATGCTAACCAAACAACTCTAGGAAGAAAAATAAGCTCTATATTTTGTCTTAAATAGATGAGAGCATAAAAGTTATACTTAACTTGCCTATTACTTTAAAATATGCATTGAAATAATTGGTATAACTTCTCTGGAGTGCAATTTCAAGACTAATTCATGCAGATGATAGTGATTACTATAAAATATTTCTTATATGTATATTCCTTAGGTAGAAAATCCTATTTCCACTCCTCCAAAGCATGTTATAAGCATTCAGAGCAAAGACACGCAGGACTGGCTTGGTAAGTCATTATGGGATAATGTGAACAAGTGACCAATAGCTCACAGATTCCTTTAGGTACATGTGCACTAATTTAAACTGCTGCCTTTATTCCAGTGAATTCTTACTTGAGTATTATATTTCAAACTTTTCTGAGGATGCTACAATAGAGAAAATAAAAAGTGACAACATTTGAGATTTCCTATTTTTCCTATCTTAAAACATGTACACGCACACACAAACATATTTAAGAACATATCCATTTCACATACTATTTTTTAGCAAGAATAACAAAAATGTAGGTCCTACTAATTTGTGTAAATAACTAATGTGTATGTTTTGACGTTATAGTCTTTTCTAAAATCTTCATGATATGTCTTCTTTTTGATACCTTTTCAGGCTGTAGGAAAATGGTTTTAAAATGTAAATCCTCGGGGACTGGGGATTTAGCTTAGCAGCACAGCGCCTGCCTGGCAAGTGCGAGGTTGTGAGTTCCATTCCCGGTACCGGAAAGAAATCAAAAAAAAAGAAAAAGAAAGCAAATCCTCACTGAAATTTGGGGCATTTTCCATGCCATATTATTAAGCTGGTCAAGGTAGAAAAGCTGATGTGAATCACCTTTTCCAGATGTGAACTTGCGTTGTTTTCTAGTTTGTGAACAAGAATGAATGAACTATTATTAATAAGTTGCATATTTGTGTTTAAAACAATCTCACTATTTTCACACATATTGAAAAGCCTTACAGAATCCAATAATTAAGTTAAAGGATTTGCTTATCGGATTTGTAATGGTGCTGTTCTAGCTACTTGGCAGTTTTGTTTTGGATTGAAACACATGACCAAGAGGAGTACATAGTGACATTTTTAGTATAGAACCAAATTATGTTAAACTCTTTTATTACTGCTGTATATGAGCAGTACCATTTTTCAGATTTTCTTTGAAATGTAAAAAAAAATACAAAGCTTTTAAAACATTAACTAGTTATACTGATTTCATTTGGCTGCTCTAATGACCTCAAGTTTGGTGGTTCACCGCAACTGAAAGTCTCTCACAGTTTTGGAGGCCAGAAGCATGAAATGTAGGTGGCAGCAGGCAGGGCCATACTCCCTGCAGAATCTCTGGTGAAAAATCATTTCCTGCCTCTTCTAGCTTCTGGTGGCTATTGTCATTCCTTGGCTTCTGGCCACATTTCTGTCTGCTCATCTTCACATCACCTGCTCTGAGTACCTAATCTGAATACTTATGCTGAGATCGAGGGACCACCCAATTAATCTCATCTCAAGAGCTTTAATTTCATTAGTTCTGTAAGACTCTTACACATGCAGTAATAGTTCCAGGTTCCAGGGATTATGATGTTGACATACCTCTGGCCCTACCCCCAATTTTGGTCTCTCCCATGTGTGAAATACATTCACCCCATCTCAATATTCCCAAATTTCAACATACTACAATGTCAGTTCTTTTTTGTTTTGTTTTGTTTTGTTTTGAGATAGGTTCTTGCTATGTAGTCCAGGCTGGCCTCAAACTCGCAATGATCCTCCTGCCTCAGCCTCTCGAGTACTGGAATTAGAGGCATGGCTACCACGTCTGCCACATAAACACTTAAATCTAAAATTTTGTCCAAAAATCACTTTGAAACTCTCAGATCCCAACATCTAAATAAAGTATGTGTAAAACTCTGGCTATGAACCATCCTAGGGCAATACCCTTTCCCTATGTGAACAAGTATAATAAAACAAATTGTTTTCTTGCAAACACTAGTGAAATGGGCACGGGATAATAATTATAGACATTCCTGTTCCAAAAGTGAGAGAGTGGAAAGCAGAAAGATCACTTGTCCCACTCATTTTCAAGAAACAGCCAAACAAATGCTTCTTAGGTTTCAAGGCCTGGCAATAGCCTGCTGTGTCTCAGGGCTCCATTTTCTGGATCTGAATGGTTCTTTTTTCTTGGATCGCGGATTGGCCCTCTGGCTCTGTACCCATGCCTCATACTTCCACCTCTGCTCCCATGCTTAGGTCTCTGTCTTTGTACCTACACCTCTGGCCTTGGAGTGATCCTTCCTTTATTAATTGCAGCTGAGTGGTTGCATTAGTCTCTTTTCTGCCTGTAGAATTGTGGTACTCTGACCTTCTTTCATTTTGTCTGGTTTCTATCCTTTTCAGGACACACTGGAAGTGTTTCTGCTCGTGTAACATTCTCAGAAACCTCGCGAGGCTCCCACATATGTCATGTTGATTTCACACATTCAGGAAAGAAGACCCTTACACATCTGTCCTGGATAAGCTCATCTCTGTTCCTGGTTTCTGCTGAGATGGTGATGTGAATCCATAAGTCAATGCCTACTCTCTTCAGCACTAGCCAAACATTGTCCA
This sequence comes from Chinchilla lanigera, assembly GCF_000276665.1. Taxonomy (NCBI): domain Eukaryota; kingdom Metazoa; phylum Chordata; class Mammalia; order Rodentia; family Chinchillidae; genus Chinchilla; species Chinchilla lanigera. Next base: position 3,130,895 of record NW_004955503.1, read on the forward strand.
GTCACAGGGTAGGCCTTATCTCCAGGGCACTTTCCTAACAGTGAATATCCTTACCTTACTATCTGTTACAATCTGGATAGACTCAGAATTTCCCAAATCATCAAGAGCTCATTCTTTTTTTACTTCTTAATTCATTCTTCAGTTTATCTCTTTCCTCTCTATTTTACTATAGACAGCAAGAAGTAACTAGGCCATTCCTCCAACACTTTGCTTGCAAATCTCCTCAGTTAAATATTCAAGTTCCTCATTTATAAGTTCTGCTTTACACACAACTGTAGGGGTCAATTCAGATAAGCTGTCTGCCACTGAATAACAAAGACTGCCTTTCTTGCAGTTTCCAATAAAATGTTCTGTATTTCCTTCCAAGCCCTCATCAGAAATGTCTTTACATTCATATTTCTATCAAAAGTCTTGTTGAGGAAATGTATACTTTTTCTGTTGAGTGCATCAAAATTCTTCCAGCCTCCATCCATTATCCAAGTCCATTGCTACTTTCTCATTTTAGGTATTCGTTACAGCAATATCCCATTTCCCAGTACCAAAATCTATATTAGGTTCCTGTCATTACTCTAACAAATTACTCGACACAGGGTGGTTTAAAAAAACAGATATTCATTCTCTTACTGTTTTGGATTCCCGAAGTCCAAAATTGAGATTTTGGCATGGCTATGTTTCTGAATGCTCTAGGAGAAAAATCCATACATTCCATCTTCTTTTTCTGTGGCTATCATTGTTCCTTGATTTGTGACAGTACCTCTTTGCTCCGTCTTCATGTCATATTCTCTTCTGTGTATCTAATTGACCTCCACCTCTGTCATACAAGGACACTCATGATGCCATTTAGGGCTTACCCAGATGGCCTGCCCAGATCATCTGTGAAAATCTCATCTGATGATCCTTAATTTAATTACATCTTCAAAGACCCCTTTATCCAAATAAAATAATTTCACAAATTCTGTGGATTAGGACATGAGCATATCCTTTTTGGGTGGGTCTCCAGCCACTACACTAGTTATATCATGTAAATGTACTTAACACTTTTTAAAATGCATCCTTGGTGCTCAAGCCAAACTTAAGATTGTCTCTAAGGTTGTTATCTACACAGGTTACTGCATGCTTTGTTTTAAGTGGATTAAAAACTATTCTAAATTTTGGTTGATACTTTTGCCACTATGGTGAGTTAGCTGAAAAAACATCAGTGATATCAACTCTGTGCTCTGGTGTATCTTTTCTGCCCTTTCTATGGTGTATCTGACCAAATGTCTTCTGTGATTTATAATGCAGGCACAAAACTACCTCTGATACAGAAAGTTCTTTACAAGCTTATTTAGATATTGTGAATCCCTCAGATGAAGGGAGAAGTGCAAGCAAAGACTTCATTGAATGGGTATTGAGGGAGATTGTGTCCATACAAAGCCACCTTGCAGAAGTATTTCAGAAGCAGTAAAAATTTAGATTTATGTTCTCCTTTTGCCTGGGAATAAACACCTGTCTCTAAGCAGGACCAAGAATGACTTGCAACCTGTATGTAATGCCTACTTACTTATTCAATAAAGTTAAGATATACATTAACTGTTGTGCTGCCTATGATAATTCAGTTTAAGGATGAATGAAAGGCACAAATTGAAGTATCAAGACAAGTAGAGAATAGAATCTTCAACTAAACAGAAGTGCAGGTGGAGATCATGGGGTCATATTTGAAGACTGCCATTCTTGTGGGAATCTTAAGGTTTTCTTTGGTATTTTTTAGCACTGTTTGTCAGAGTAGTAGAGAGACATTTGTACGACTAAAAAGTCTAGAAAAGTCAGAGGGTGATTTACATTCTCCAGAGAAACTGTTTCTACAGAAAAGGATTTTTCCCCTTGAGTATAAGACCAAAGAAATGTGTTTCCAATGCTCAGAGGTGTAAACATCTGGAGTAAGTAAAAAAGGATTGAACGTCATTTTGCTCTTGAGAGCTTTCAAAATAATATCTCATCATGTGTGGGCTCACTTGAATATGAAGGGCTGGGCAGTGTAATAACAAGGTCTGTAAAAGATGTGATCCAAAACCTGTCAAACCTACTGTCTTCTTTGGAGTGGTTTACACCAGTAATCAAATACATTGCTTTTCTGCTTTACCCCCAGCACAAGCACCCTTTACTCAAATATGCAAATTCCTTAGTAGGTGTCTGAAAAAGTGTAGTATCCCCAACTAACAAGATATGAGGTTGATGACAAGAATTTGAAGGAAAATGGAAATCTGGAAATTTAGATAGGTAGATAGATAGGTAGATAGATAGATAGATAGATAGATAGATAGAGATAGAGCTTTGAATTACAATGTAAAGAAGTAACAACCAAAAATCTCATTTACAGTCTTAATATATCTAAATATCTAGTGCCCCAATATCCACAAACAAAATATTATTATAGTTAGTGTAGGAAAAAGGAGTTGTAAATACATGAATTATGCAAATAATAACTTTGTATCTTGTTCTCAGAAATTATCCAAATTAGTTCAGTCTTTAACTGCACTGATTTTATATTTTGGCTAATGTACATTCATATAGTATTTTCACCTATATGTTGGTGTACTGAGTTGAGTCAAGCTTTTCACCTTTTGGTTTTGATGAGCAAGCATAAAAACTATCATCACATTTTTAGACATAATAAATATGGAACCCTCATCCTTTCAACTTTACTAAGGCCTCCCCATTCCCAACCCCCAGTGTAACTATACTAGCCACTGAGTACTCACTTAATAGAAACTGCCCTTTTAGGACCCAAAATTTAATGAGCCATAGCTCCTGCCTGTAAGACCTCAGGCTAGTCATAGATGTGTACAGAGTTGTAATCTGAGCTAGAAAGAAACTGGTCAGTGTCAGATAAGGCTGTAAGAGTTCTGAAAAGCCAAATCATCACTTTGATATAGGTGGGGCAGGATGCAGGTACCAGTGCAGACTTTTGGAAGGCATGGCTGTGAATCCTGATATGTCACTGCCATTGGATTGAGGAACACCTAGCAGACCAGTGAAGCATGTTCCTGGGTGTGTCTGAGTGGGTCGCAGCGCCATGACCTTGAATACCAGATATAGTCCCTTACTCGTCCTTCTCTGACACTTCCCCTGCTCTGCTTCCCAGCTGGCATGAACCGAGCAGCTTTACTTCTCCATATCCTTTCCCCATGATGCTTCTGCCTTGGAGCCAGCTACTCAAAGACTAACATGAGTCAATTAAACCTTTCTGCCTTTAAGTTGTGGGTGTCAAGTATTGTGTCTCAGGGTTGAAAGGCTGACTAATACAGAGAAGGGCGTTTTAACTGAAATATTAAAGGTAAGTAGATTTGGATATGTTATGACTTTATTCACTCAGTCAGTACTTACTGTGTAACTACTGCGTGCCATGTACAATGCTAGGCTCTGAGAATATAAAAATGAGCCAGATAAATGTGGTCTGTGTTCTTCTGGACCTTGTGTCATTTTGAAGGGCAGGGAGGGAAAGGATGAGCAGAGGTACAACTTTGGGAGCACTTGGTGCGTATGTAGGGAGTATTGAACAATTCAGTGTAACTATAGCGTTAGGTCTATGAGAAACAGCAGTGGTTGTGTGGTTTGGATATGATTCCATAAGTAATAGGGAGATGCTGAAGGGTTTTGTGCAAATAAATGCTAGTACTTAAGGGAGGTAATGCTAGAAGCTCTGTATAGGACAGAGAAGGAAGAAGCCCCAGAAGACTAACTTTGTTGAAGTCTATGGAACAGTATTTTTGAGGAAGGAAGGCCCATGTTACAATAGCAACGGTGGAATAAATGCTAGTGGCATCTAAAGAACTGACAGCCTCGTGTTGAGGGCAAGAGGAAATGGAGGAGTCAAATCTGACATCAAGTTTTCAGACCTGAGTGACTGAGGAGCTACCTTCAACAGAAACATTGAACATAAGAAGAACTTTTCAGTGCTTACATATCCATGGTTATATGCAGCCACAGTTCTGATGCATGGTATGATCCTATTTATTTTGTTGAAAGGCTTGTAAAAGCCTTATATACAAGAAATAGCAAATCATAGAGATATAGAGCAGACAGGAGAACAGAGTTTCTACACTAGAACTTACTCAGTGATATTATAGTAAATATTCTAATAAGACAAGAGTAAGTTGTCTAAGTTGCTTTCTTTTATTTTTTGTCCTTCTCTATTTCCTTAACTCTCTTTTCCTTTGTTTTTAATGATACTGAAAACCAACATTTTGAATAACTGTTCAAAGCAAGAGAAAATGACAGACTGAGTGGACACTAAAATGTCTTGACTCAGTCTTGGTTTCACACTGGTAGGAAAGAAAGGCACTTAGATGAAGTGTAATTTATGAGAAAATCTTTAATTAGTTCATAGCTGAGCTTCTTAAGTATCTGGTTAATATTTTAAACTGTACATTTAAGAGGTTCTTGAAAAATTATTTTCTAAAGGAGCAGCAAATGCTCCCATTTTAGTATTTCTCAGTAATCTTTCAGACTTCCAAACACTGCCTGTCTCTTTATGCTAAATAGCTTTGCACTCAAGGAACCATAAGGCTTCTCTCCCTAGTCTGCGGAGGGATCACATGACACTGAATAGCTTTAATTTGCTAATATTGTTTTGGAATGGGAACTGGTTTATCATTCTGTTTTACTTCCCTCCTTCGGCGAGTACCTTGTGTCACTTTCCTTCCATTTTCCTACAAAACCTCCAATTTAAAAATGAGAATTAAATTGAAAGTACTCAAACACTATGAACTTTATTTTTCAGCAGGCTTTGGAAACCTGCGGCATACAGGAGCACGGTCGCGAAGAGTTTTTGACAAAAATCAAGTAATGAAGAGCTTTACCTGCCTGAACAACTGCTGGAGCCTGTGGTGGTGCTGGGGAGAGGAGCGAAGAGGAAATAAAAGGGGTCATGTACTGAGTGCCCCAGCAGATAAAAATGAAAGTGTGTCCCTGATGTCAGTGACATTTTGGCTCCAGAGCATCCGTGATAGAAAGCTGACTTGCTGTGACCTTATATTGTAGAGTGCTTTGTACTTTTGAAAAGGGCTTTCACTTTCCACATTCATTATTCTATCATTTCATTTCCTTTCAGTCTACAAACTTCCTCAAGTTTCCACTGTTCTATTAAACAACCACATTTCTGTGACTCTTTCCTTCAAGTTTACCAGTGACTACCTCAGTACCGAAGCATGTGAGTGCCTGTAAATCCTCACCCTGCTTACTTTCTCTGGTAGCTTCTAAATATACTCAGCCGTGTCTTCTTCCCTTATCTCTCAGAAAACTCCTCAGCCCGCTTTATTAAAGACTGTCCACACATGACCCCTAAGTATAGAATTATCCCTAATTGTCTTCACTTGTATTCTTCCAATCTCCGGTGCCGTGGTTTTAACAGCTTCATTCAAGCAGATGACCCTGTAGTCTGTTCTGCACCCCAGAACCACCCTCCCACTGAAAAGGTTAGCCCACACCTTAAACTCGGTATATTTCCATTCAAATGTTCTTCTCTAGCTAATTTGTTTTTCTATCCGGTTGCATGACTCATCACTAGCACTATCCCTTTCCTAATTTATCAGTCTAGAAACTGCTGAAGTGTCGTGTATTATTCCCTGTCCCCTAATAGCCAGTCAGGCATGGACGTTGGTCTGCCTGGTTCAGTCTTTTACCTCTTCAACTGTCCTTCACACTGTTTGAGGTAACATCCTAAATTGCCTTTCTTGATTCTCTCCAAAAGCATTTGATTGTTCCTCTTAATTAACCAAACTAGTGTGGCTTTCAAAGGTCCCAGGAGCAGACCACAAGGTAACCTTCAAACCTCTTTAATCCATCTCTTCAGCCTTGCTGCACTAGATTTATGGGACCATGTCAGTGATACACAATCGTATGACACGCTCAAATGTGCGTGTGCTTTCATGCCTTTATATGCACCTGCAGTTTACTCTGCCCAGTATGGCTTTAAGCCCAGCCTCACGCTTTTTCTCCTATTAATCCTTCAGGGCCAAATGCTGCCTTTTGAACCCTTTCTTAATTTTCCTTCACTCATTAAAATGAATTGTGTTACCTATGCTTCCACAGCAATTTGTTCACATCTCTGTTATAGCCTGTACTTCATTCTGCCTTCTACTGTAGTTGGTTTTCTGTATCCTTGACTAAAATGTAAGTTCCTTGATGGCAATGACTGTCTCGTTCATCTCTGGGCCTTTACACAAAGCAATTGCTCAATGAATTAATGGATGGTGTCAATTCTCAGGGAATTAAACAAATGAAAAGGGATGTTTCATAGCGGTAATAGAAAACCAGAGCTAATTTTCTCATCAAGGTGAGAACACAGCCTTCATCTCTATCCTGGGAACGAACGCCCTAAGGTCAGTGATGAGGACAAGATCCCCAAACTCTGGATGTCTTGAAGTTGGCTTTGGATGAGTACTTTTTGCAACTCATGACTGACTGAATAAAAGTAGGAAGTTTTTTTCTTCCCCTCCAAGGTCAAGTTTTAACAAGTGCCTGCAATGTACACTAAAGGATTTGGCCGTACTCCATACACTAATGTTTTATGTATGGGCCTCCAGCATCCAGGAACCACCTCCTAAAAGAACATAATAAGTGTGAATATCAAGGCAGAGTTGTAAATGTGGAACTTGTTTATAATGTACCAAATGTCATGGGTATGTATAAGTCATGGCAATTATGCTCCCTACTTTTCCTTACATTTATTTAACTTCTTAAAAGTGCATATATTTCCACAGGCTTCCTCCATTCTGCCCTGCCTAAGGAACCTAGTCTGGCTGTGTGTTCTGGAGTCACAGAAGACAGGAACTTTAGGGTCATGGGGTTAACAGCTATCCTGGTAAAAAATAAAGAGACTTTGTGGATCATTGACTGTACCTATTAGCATTGTACCTTTACTTCAGGCTTCACCGTGTGTCAACAGTTCAAGTTGGGAGTCCTTGTGGATTTCTGCATGCATGATTTCATGACCTAAAATGCAGAACTATTCCCTCCTCACTGCTACCACTTGATCATGTAAATATGCATGTCTATCTGTCAAGGAGAATCTGGCCATTTTGTACAAAACCTTCAAACACTCCATTGACAGCTTGGTGTGATGCAGTTCAGAGCCACCTCTGAAGTGATCTACTTGGCTGATGAAATTGAGGGGAAGTAGCCCTGATTTTTCTGGTTTGGACAAAAAAGCCACCCATTATATCCAGCCCATAATTCTACTTCACAGACCCATTTTTCCTCTCCACTTCTCACTAACTTACATCAACTGCACAGAAGGAGAAAGGCAAGCAATTCTCTTACTCCAGGTAACTAAATATTATACTGCAACAATCCTATTTTCTTTTAGAGGAATCTTTTTGGTCCAGCTGCAGGCTTCAGTGGGCTTCTCTGATATGAGGCAGAAAACTTGCTAGAGTACAGAAGTCACTTGAAAAGTAGATCTGTTTTTAATCATTTTGAGAAGTGCCACTGCGTTTAAAGTTTCCTTAAAAGAGAATGTTGAAAAAGTAGTTCATCCTTGCACCCAAGAGGTATATTCAGAGTCTTATTTCCTCTAATTATAGTATCTTCTCTTTTTGGTTTATGATTCAACCACCATGTTAATAATAAACTATTCAGCTCTTCAATATCCATCCCACAAATATTCACTGAGCATTTACTGTGTGGCCTGCATTACACTAGTTACTATACACAAGGGGTGCCCCAAATATTCAGTGACTATTTAAATTTTTAAAATTTATTGCAATAAGACACACTGTCATTAATGACCTTCAATATAATCCTGTCAGTTCAAATACACTTATCCCATTGTTTTTGCCACTTTCTGAAACAGTTTTGGAAGTTCTTGTTCATGAGTATCTTTATAAGGTGTGATCAAAAATGAAATGAATGCTGCTGCATGATGCCATCAGTTGGATGGCAATATACTATTTCTTTCTTTTCCTCAAAGTCAAAATGACCATGAAAGGAAAATGATTTGAATTCATGCAGGAAATCATTGTGGCCGGGACAGCATGATTAGACACTCACAAAAGTAGACTTCTAGAACTGCTTCAGAAAAGTGGCAAGAACAGAGGGATGAGTGTGTTCAAAACAAGGAGGAGCATATTGAGGGGCATTAAGAGCAATTTGTTTTTTGCTGTAATAATTGTTTTAAATGTAAATATGCACTTGTCAATCAATATTATATAATAGTGAGCAAAAGTAGATGTGTTTCAGGTCTTCAGGAGCTTACAATGAAGTGGAACATAGCGATGGCAAAGCAATATATTACTATAATTGTGTTAAGTGCCTAAGAAGGAAAGAATAATGGAGAAGGAATGTAGGTGAAACTCATAGTGTGTGTGTGTGCACGTATGCATGCGTGCATGCAAGAGATGGAGAGGGCTTAAGTTAGAATGGATGGTTATGAATGGCTCATCTGAAGAAATTATATCTAATGGGAAACTTAAATGATGAGTAGAAGTTAATCAAGTGAAAAGTGAATGCAAAGGGTCAGTGTAAAGAAAGTAATGTCCATATAATGGAGTAGTATATGTATTAGCTTGTGTTTTGCTGTATTATAGTTACAAAAAACCCCAACCTCCATTACTGTAACAAGCTCACTTGTGGCAGCTGCAGGCCATCCATGACTCTGCTACATATATCTTCTTCATTCTAGTATCTTAGATGAAGGATGAGCCCTTATTTTGGACATGCCAATCTTATGTCAAAGGAAAAAGAGTAAAAAATATGCTGAACTATGCTATGGCTTTATTTATATTCAGTTATGAATATAACTGAATCATATGTGCTGCTGATCATATGTGCCTCATATTCTATTGGCCAAAACAAGTTCTATGACCAAGTCCATTCCAATTTGTCAAATTAATGTGGCAGGAAAAGAGACACACTTTAAAGAAAAAGGGGAAGTTAATACTTAGGAACAAAGTACAATGTGCCATAATTCTTGTCTGAATTCCATGTATATTCCTTACTAATACATGTTTTTAACATTTTACTGAGCATCCTAGGGCCCCTAAAAAAGATGTTTAAAACAGCTGAAGAGAACCTAAAATTGTTTTTCCAGGATTGGAGTTGGAGTTACCTCTTAATTTAGGAAGCAGTGTTGGGGGACAGCAAATATATAATCAGGGAGCTAAGGTTTCTCTACATTTTCCCTTAACGTTTTTTTTCCAATTATGGTGATACAAATAAAGCAAGTTTTAGCATGCTCCCTTGGGCACTAACTACTACATGACCTTTGGCAAGTTACTGAGACTCTTTAAGCCTTAGACTATTCATATGGTGTGTACCTAGCTGTTCCCCCAAAGGCTCATGAACTCATAGGTGGGGCTTTTGGGAGGTGGTTGGATCATGGGTATGTGAATATATATTACTGGTAGGGATTTCTAAATGGTAGGGATTACTAAATCTACTGGTTACTAAATAGGATTACTAAATAGGATTAGTGTAGTTCGGGGTGTGGATAATGGAAGCCCCACCTGGGGTGTGGGTAGCACCAATCAATACACTTGTAGCCTGGACAGACTATAAAGGGGCAGCAAGGTTGCTTGCTGCTTGCTGCCTCCTGCCTACTCTGTCATGGACTGTTTCTCCTCTGTGATGCTCCTCTGCCATGTCACTCTGCCTTGGAACCAGCTGACTATGGAATAAAACCGCTAAACACTGTAGGCCAAAATAAACATTTCCTCCTTTAACTTTGGGCATTGGGTATTATGTCCCCACAACAGGAAAAGTAATTAAGACAGCTATTACAAGGATTATGTGAAATAGTCTATGGAATGAGCATTTTGTGTACTGCAATGCCATATAAATACTATTCATTATTATAATTATCTATCCAAATAATCACCTCTACTAAGACTGAAAACTGTGTCTCTCATACCCTCGGTTTCATATTTAAGTCAGCTCCCTAAAACTCACAATGTCAAAAATCAAAATCACTTTCTCTACCAGGTAATCCCCATCCAGTTCTCTCTCCAGACTCGATTATGTTTATTACTAATACTAACTTGCTTCTAATTGCCAGGATAAGAATATTTAAACATATTTGTGACATCTACACCCCAACTCAGTTTGACGTATTCTCCTTTAATAGTACAGTTTACATTTATCCTTTTATGATATCAAGGATACCACCTAATTCCAGAACCTAGCATCTCACCCCCTGATTACTATAACTATTCTTTCTGTCTATATTTTTTACAGTTTCCAAAGTAGCCTTCTGATCATTTGATTCCCACACTTGTAGCCCTGCAGTGGCTCACCAGGGAATGCAAAATTAAAGTCTAAACTTGGCTGAATGATCAATGTCCTCCACAATTTGTCTGGTCCACTTTTTTCAAAATTTCCTACTTTAGCGATATACTTTCTAGTCTGACTCTACTGACCTAAGTCATCATTGTCAGACAGCTACCATTTTCTAGATCAGCACTGTTCAGAAGAAATATAATGTAACTGATATGATTTTCAGTTATCTAGCAGTTATATTTTTAGAAAGTAAAGGAAAAAGGAAAAATAATGTTAATATATTCAATCTAATTAAAAATATTATTCTTACTAGGGATATAGCTCAGTGGCATAAACATCTGCCTGGCAAGCACAAGGTCCTGAGTTCAATCCCTGATACTGAAAATAAATAAATAAATAAATATATAAAATTATTCTTCTAACATGTAATTTTTTTATTTTAAGAAGTAAAAGAAGGAAAACATATTAACAGACATCCATTTACAAAATAGCATCAAAACAATACAAACAAAACAGAGTTACAGACAAAGTGGTAGGAAATTAACAATTGTTGTCGTATTACTTATTGATATCTTCAAAGTGGTTTCTCAAGAAAATAAATAGAGACATGCAATATTGATCAAACAAGTAATTATTAACTGTTCCTTTCTGGAGAGCAATAGAAGACAGTCCTGTATATACATACACGCATAATTTTCCCTTCTTTCCCTTCTCTTTTCCCACACCCCAGTTGCCCTTTACTTTTGAGCATTTTCCTTTGTTTCACAATAACTATCATACCTCTTAGTTTTTATTCACTCTTTCAGGTCTTACACTAGTGAGACAATATGATTCCTACACATGCAGGTCTGATTTATTTCACTTATGAGTATGGTCTGTATTTGTGACCATTTACCTGTAAAAGCCTAGAGTTTATCTTTCTTTATAGCTGAGTAATATTCCATTATATAAAAGTACTACAATTTTTTTAAACAGTCTTCAGTGGATGGACATTTGGGTTGCTTCCACAGTTTAGCAATTAAAAATCACACTGCTATGAACATGGGTGCACATATATCACTGTGATATGTTTTCAGATCTTCTGGGAAAATACCCAGAAGGTGAATAGCTGGATTGAATGGGATCTCCAGATCTAGTTTGCTGAGGAGTCAGGTGGAATCACAATCCCTGATCTGAAATTATACTACAAAGCTACTGTAATAAAATCAACCTGGTAAGGGCTAAAAAACAGACCTGAGGATCAATGGAACAGACTGGAAGAAACAGCCACAAACACAAACACACTTAGCCACGTAATCTTTGATAAAGGGGCCAAACAAATTCACTGGAAGAATGATAGCCTCTTTAATAAATGGTGCTGGAAAAATTGGCTTACCACCTGCCAAAGACTGAAAGTAGACCCAAGTCTATCACCATGCACCAAACTCAAGTCAAAATGGATCACAGATCTCAATATTCAAACAGAAATACTAAATCTATTGGAGGAGAAAGTAGGTCAAAACCTTGAAGACATAGGGGTAGGCAGAGAGTTCATGAACAAAAACCAAACTGCACGTGAAACACTTGAAAGAATCAACAACTGGGATCTCATCCTCCCGAAAATTTTCTGCACATCTAAAGAAATCACCAGCAGAGTAAAAAGAAAACCCAGAAATTGGGAAAACATTTTAGCTGACTGTCCCTCAGACAAAGGGCTTCTATCTAGAACATATAAACATATGTTCTATCTAGAACATATAAAGAATTAAAAAATATCAGCCCCTCCAAATTCAAAGACTCAATCCAAAAATGGGCAGCTGAGATGAATACACACTTGTCAGATAAAGAAATAGAAATGGGAAACAAATACATGAGAAAATGGTCAACATCATTAGTCATTTGAGAAATGCAAATTAAAACAACATTGAGATTTCATCTCACACCAGTAAAAGTGCCTAGCATTAAGAAATCAACCAATAACAAATGCTGGCCAGGCTGTGGAGAAATAGGAACTCTTCTCCACTGCTGGTGGGAATGCAGACTGGTGAAGCCACTGTGGAAATCAGTTTGAAGACTCCTAACATGTAATCAATATAGAAAGACAAACTTTATATTCGTTTTTCATGTTATGCCTTCAAAACTCCTTAAGGGTTTTACACTCAGGGCAAATCTCAGTTTACGCTCACTGGCCATGTTTTCAGTGCTCAAGACACATGTGGCTAGCAGGCCCACTACTGCGGAGATATAGTCCCTACCCAATGGAATGAGTAAATTCTGTCCTCTGCTTGACATGACTCCCATTAAATGTGTTGCCCATGGAAATGCTGCCATTTGAAGGCACAGCTTCATAGCCCACATGGTCTAACAAGTGTTCCTAGATTCTCTCAACTAAAATTCATTGTTTCCCTCTTTCATGCAACCATATCCATTATATGATTATATATTTAAAATGTTTTGAGTAGAAAATACATTTGTTTCAAACTCAGAGAGGGTACTTGTTGATATGCATGCAACATTCCCATCCCCCTACCCTAGCCACTCAACTCCCTTCCCCGTTGAAGACAACTGTTACTGGATTCTTTATGTATGCTTTCAGATAAATCCCACATACATATACAAATACATATGTAAATAAACATTTTTTCTCCCTATCTTTTTTTTAATAGCAGCGTACTAAACTTAATAGTGTACCTTAAACATCATTTCATGTGGAACGTACAGAAAGTACTTCACTGAACTTTCTGCTATGTAATAAAAATCATTATATTTGTACTTGTCTCCCTGAAAGGCTTTTAATTCTTAGTAGGTATAGATTTTGTTTCCTTTTCTGCATCCTTCCATAACTCTGCATCTTGAACTGTGGAGCTATGCATAATGTTCAGTAAACGTTTGTTAAATTTAAGTGCTCAAACTGCTACTAGATTAATCTTCCTAAAGTGCTCTTTTGCATATGGCACCCCCACCCACATGAAAATACCATTAACTTCTAATTACCTGAAGCATGCATTTCACATTCAAGGACCTTCAGAGTCAGGCCTAACTATTCTTTACTGCCTAGAAATAAACCCTTTGCTTTAACTGAAAGGTCTCCTCACAGGAGCTTTGCCATAGATTGGTTTGCATGTATGGTTACCGTGTGTGTGTGTGTGTGTGTGTGTGTGTGTGTGTGTGTGTCTGCGCACACGTGCGTGTGTGTTTTATTCTAATGTCTTCCCAAGCAGACTATAACTCCCTGAAACAGAGGTGATATCTAATGCCTTTATTTATCACGGGACAGTGCCTGTAAGATAGTGTGTACAGCTTGCTAATGCTCACTGTATAGTTGATAGGCTTGTAAATATCTTTTTTCAGGCCTTCTTCCCTTCCCTCGGGCCTCGCCTGCCCCAGGCTGGATTATAATTGCCGAGATTCTACACTTCTTTTTGGCAGGGACAAAAGACAGTTTGTTTCTCTAATCCATTTTTATTTTTAAATAATTCCTTCATCATTCAAGTGATTCTCAAGCCAGAGAAGTTGTAGGCAGAGACAGTGACAGAGGTCAAAACTCAGAATAAGCGCAATTTCTCTGCAGGAGCTTTTCTTCAAATTCTAACATTTTTGTCTAGAATTCCATTCATTTAAATCCAAAATCATTGCCTTTTCACATGCTCAGACAATGGAAGCTACTTTCCAATTCACATCAAAAGCCAGCATGGCACTCCCATGGCTAGCTAACACTTCAATAAAGCCCAGTAGTATTTAAACAGTATCAGCTCAAAAATGGGAAGTGTTAACAATAGCTACCACTTAGCGAGCATTATGTGGCAGATGCTGTTTGAAAGCTTTATACCCTTCATTTCACTTAATCCTCACAACCATCCTGAGCTAGCCTCTATTATTCATAATTTGCAGATGAATCAAGTGAAACTCAGGGAGAGCAGGTAGCATGATCAAGGTGTCTATTAGTAAGTAGTGGTGGTGGTACGTGAACATAGGGAATATGGTTCCAAAATACATGGTTTAACCACCTGGCAGATTTTCTCCTCTTGTGACACAATAGCTGCCTTTCTGACATGTATGACTTGAAATCTGTTATATATGAACCCTCTCTGGTATATATGAACCCCCTCTGGTATATATGAACTCCATGGATATCAGCAGCCTGATGTTTGCATCCTCTCCAATATAATGACAGAAAAGTGGAGAAAGTGGTGGAATCATATGCGTAATTTCTCTATTCAAAAGAAGGTGAGGGGACACCTGTTAACTGTTAGCATTACCATTTTGTAGGTGGATAGTACTTATTTTCCTTATTAGCAACAGTGATTTGTCACAACTCTAGAATCGTACAATCATATATAATTCTACTATTCCTTCCTAATAAAAATTTTTCTCACTGCATGGTACGGTTCAGATCTTGAATGTCCCACACATGTGTTCAGGTGGGGTTTGGGGAGGTGACTGGGCCGTGGGGGCACTGTGCTCATCGTAGATTGGCCCACTGATGTGTTTGTGGCTGAGTGTGCTACCGAGAGACTGGGCCTGGTTAGAAGAGCAGGCCCCTGGGCCGTGACCCTGAGAGGTACATTCTTGTTCTTAGCTTCTCCCTTCTGTCTCTGCTTCCTGGTTGCCATGATGTGAGCAGCTCTCCTTTGCAGTGCCCCTCAGCCATGCTGAGCCTGCTTTGGAGCTGGCTGATGATGGACTGAAAGCATGAACCAAAATAACGTTTTCTCCTTTAAGTCATGAGCACCCAATATTGTGCCCCAGAGATAAAGAAAGTGACTGAGGCAGTGTGCCTTTAACTAAAAGGTCTCCTCACAGGAGCTTTGCCACAGGTTGGTTCGTATGTATGGTCACCGTGTATGTATGTGTGTGTGTGTGTGTGTGTGTGTGTGTGTGCATGTTTTATTCTAATGTCTTCCCAAGTAGCCTATAACTCCCTGAAACAGAAGTAATATCTAATTCCCTCTTCCTTTCTTCACTAAGTGACTGGATGATATGAATACATGCATACATAGTGATATGCTACATAGCATAGGAATTTCCATATTAGGATGGGGTCACTCGTTATAAAAGTTAGAAGATCATAGAAAAGTACCTTTATTGCCTTACTCTGACTACATTCATTTCTGTCCACAGTTGCACAGATGTCTGGAGAAAATAAAAAAGAAGTTTTCATCCTCATGTAGGACTGACAATAGGGAGTTTGTGCCAAGCCCTTTGAATCAAGTCAGAGGAAGAACATAATGACTGATAAAGAGTGAAAAGGGGAGACTGAGAAAGGGATTTCTTTGAATAGAATACGCTCCCTGCTGAGTCTCACATATTCCCTTTTCAAGGCGGGGAAATCACTGTTTTGTTGTTGTTTCCTTTGCTCTTCCCTTGGTGCAGAAAAAGCTGTGCTGTTTTTCCACTGAGCCTCTTCATGCTTTGATTACTGCTCACCAAAGAAACCTCTGGACATTAAAACAGGTGTGTCCAAACTTCTGGATTGCCTGGTTCATAGAAAGTCACACCAGTAAAGAGGAATTATCTTGGACCACACATAAAATATATAATATAGTTAATGTCTATAAATAATAAAACTCTATTTTATATTTGTTGTTATAACATCTAAAGTGTAAGCAGATTGCTGCCTGCCGACCGCATATTGGGCACGTCTGATCCAGAGTATTGTTAGCTGCTCATGGACCAGCAGCGTCAGCATCACCAGGGAACTTGAGCTGAAGCATCTCAGGCATCACTACAGATTACTGCACCAGAATCTTCATTTTAAAAGATGCTCAGGTGATTTGTGTGCACATTAAAGCTTTAAAAGAACTGCTCTCTGTCTTCAGGAGCATCCCCTCAGAGTATTCTGGACACAGAACTCTAAAATCTAGGGCTTGAAAGGAAGGGAATCATCAGTTGTTCCCTGTTCTTTGGGCGAGGTCATGCTAGGAGTAGATTTTGCTGTCTTTCAAACAAAAAATATGTGTGTGCAATGAAGACAGCTACATGTTAGCCGTGATTTCCTTCCCCTACTTCATTCGTGCTCTCCCATGCTTCACGCTGCCACAGCACAGATATTTAATATTGTATAATGACGACATTTTAAATTCAAAGCATTAGAACCTTTGAGAACAGATAACCCTTTAAAAATTAAGTTTATCTGTATTTATAAACCTCCATTTAATTGGATGGTGACAATAGGATTTAAAAAAACATGTCTCTGAAGGCATGTAGAGGAATGCTTAAGTTAATTTACAATAATTGCTTTAATCTTGATATACTGAATTGAACTGTTTAACTCTTTGAATTCTCTCAGTCTGAGGTAAAGAAAAGAATATATCCCCTTGTTGTATATTGTACCTCTGAATCACACCGGAAATTCTGCCCCAAAGTGCCAGCTTGACACTACATTATTCATGTGATAGATGGGGAAAGGTTTAGAAATGGTTCCTTACTCCACCCTCAACACCTAATTGCCACTGCTTTAAACCAGAAAGCACATTTCAGAAGCAGAGCCATTAGTAGCTATTAATTCTTTAGCTCTAATAAATTGTCCAAGCCAGAACTCAATTGCGGAAGGCACTCAGGACAACACAGTATAAAAGAAAGGCAGGAATGGGTTGAAACCTAGGAAGGCCAGGAAGCGGCCCAGGATGGGGAGAGAACAGTTGAAACATATGGCAGTGAGCTGTCTAAGTGATTTGGGTGACAATCATCATCTCATTACTGTACTTTTAAAAAATTATACTTCTTATCCTTAGCCTTATGTGAGCTCTGCTCCATTCCTAATTTCAATCTCAGTTTCCTGAAGTTCCTCTGACTAGGTATGACCAATAGCTCTTCATTATCTGATATCTGCTATATGCCTCCAAACAATCAGCAGAACATAAATGTATTGTCAGTGTTGCATTGCTGGAGCAAATTATCTGACACTTTCAATTTAAAGGAGAGATTTAATTTGGCTCACGATTTCAGAAGGTTTAGTATATTGTTGTCTAACTCTACAAAGGTGTGGTGGAAGTGTTCGGTAGAGGAAAGCTGCTGAATGTATGACAGCCAGAAAGCAGAGTTAGAGAAGGCTAGAGAAGAAAGGGCCAAGGACCAGATATAATCTCCAAGGTCACATCCCCATGACTCCCTTTCTCTAACTAAGTCCTGTCACCTCACAGTCTACTCAGCTATGAAGTCATCAAGGGGTGATCTACTGGTGAGGTTAGTGCCCTCGCAACCCAATCACTTCTCCAGAACTTTCTTAATCAAGTCAAGTTGACAAGATCAACCAGCTCAATGACCATTGTATGCGTGTGACGTTTATGTAAGTCTCTGTCCTTAAATTTCGGTAGGAAGCATTGTATGTTATAAAAAAGAATCATTGCTTTTGAATTGGAAACAAAGTACATGGGAACTAAAAACATGGTAATGCAGACTACTTTCACCAATACATGGCATTACATTTTAAGCTCTCTTGGTGTCAAGACTTTAAAGAGAGGCATTATCAGCAAGAAGCAGATGTGGATCATTATTATTAGTATTTCCATATGCTGACTTCCTTCCGAGGGACTTAGCACATTCTACATTGATTACCTAATTTATTCTTGAGGGCTTTTGATTACCACTGGGGGACTGGGGAACAGAGGGAATAGACACACAAATGCATGCTCTTTCAAAGTTCACAAAATGCTTTTGCATCCAGCATCTTGTTTGAGCTTCACAAGTCTACGAGATCTACAGGGTTATCTTGCCTTGCTTGTGAAGTGCAGCTTTTAAAATCCAGGGCTTCAGGCTCCAATTGTCTGCTTCTTTGTACTGCATTCTAAATGCCTCAAGGGCGGCAGCTTTCTGCATCGCTGTTGCTATAGACAGCATTTGCTGTTCTTCATTTATTTATTTATTAGTAATTTTTGGTATTTTGAGACAGGGCCTTACTATGTATTCCAGGCAAGCCTTGACATTTCTATGTAGCCCAGGTTGGCCTTGAACTTTTGGTGATCTTTTTGCCTCAGCCTCCTAAGTGCTTGCATTACAGATGTGCCTGTGCCACCATGCCTGGATTTCACTGTTCTTTAACTTAGGAGACTGTAGGGTAGCTAAGTGCTTCCAAACCAGTGAGTCCTTCTTCCACTGTATCATTTGTTCTCCATTTCTTACACTTGGACACTTAGTTGAAAGTTTGCAACCTTGAATGTAGTTTCTATATTTGTCTCCTTTTTTCTGACCCCAAGTAGTACTTTAGCCTCTCCAGTTCTCATGGGCCTTTATTCCGAAATTCAAAAGTGATCCAGACTTAAAACCTGCACACCTTTCTAACAAGCATCTTGCATAGACTTCCACACCATCACCACCCCCACCTTTCGTCCCTTGCAAAGATACCAGTCTGCGTGTTCTTACCCAGCTGGGAGTCCAGATTTCTGCTTTGGATAGCCTTCATCTTATCCTCAGCAGCAGCCAAATTTTTACTAATCTTTATTTCCTGCTTTAAGAAACCAATATGCCTATTTTTCTTGCAACATAACAAGATTGATAGGCTATTTTAAACTACTTTTCTCTCCCACCCTGATTCTGAAGCATATAGCCCCTTGAGAAGCTTTGCTCTATTATTACTTATCAAGCTTTATTGTATTTATACATGTTTTATATCTGTCACACTGTACTATGACCTCCTTGAAGACAGGAAAGCAACTCGGATAATCTTCCTATTTGCAAGCACCACTCAGAGTGCCTGGTATGTCATTTTTTGAACAAATGAATGAATAAACAATGTCAAAAAAGACATTTTAAATGTTACTGCAATATTTTCCCTGTGTCTTGTCCTGTTTTTCAACACAGGTATGAATTAGAAGTATAGTGTCATTGAAGATGACAGGAGTTGCCTTCTCTGTTTCCCTCATTCTCTTTCTTATCCCGCTGAGTATTTACTTCTTGGGCTTTGTATTGACTGTCCTTGATTAATTACACAATCCCTCCTTTTATCTTGTATGATTAAACTGACAATACTTGCTCACAATTGAACAGATGACCTCTAAAAATCTAAGACTACAAAAAAGGACTAGTTTCACCCTCTAATCTGTTGTCATAATAGTCCTAGAGGGGAGTGATGCAGTACTATAATTTAGAAGGTGTTATATCAAAATAAAGGTGCAGTTCAGCTTCGGGTGCTCAGCCTACTGCTTCCACCTGACCTTTAAATTACCTTCATATTGATAGCTGTTTACATTTCTATTATACCTGCTAGGCCATGCATTGAGAACTATCTGGAGTGAAGAATCAAGTGTTTTGTTTTGCTTATTTTCGGTTTTCATTCTATCAAAACTTCTATA
Source organism: Chinchilla lanigera (assembly GCF_000276665.1). Lineage (NCBI taxonomy): Eukaryota > Metazoa > Chordata > Mammalia > Rodentia > Chinchillidae > Chinchilla > Chinchilla lanigera. The sequence continues at coordinate 3,150,418 of NW_004955503.1, forward strand.
AAATATAAAACAAACAAGTTACTGGGCAAATATAATGAAAAAGAGTTATATAAAATAAAAGCCCCATTTTATTAGCATCAGAAAGCACTCTGTTAAATTTCTATAAGTTTCTCAACTGTTTCCTCTCAACAGCTATTATACGTCCTTTACTGTGAACCAATCTACACAGCAAGCTATGAGGCGCACTGCCGGAGACGGCGTGTTTACCCAGGACTCAGCCAAGCCTTCTTAAAGGCTGAACTGTCTTTGGATTCCCAGTACTTAGCCTCCATTGTGCACAGGGATCATCATGTCCAAGTGAGTGCACATGCTCTTCTTTACAGAACTATCAACCGTTGTGGGCATGAGTTAGAACTGATGTCAGTGACACAGCACTGGAACAAAAAGTGCAGTCTGTAAAGAGCAACTTGGGTTAAATTTCTGGTGTAGCCACTTATGGACCATGTGCCCTTCACCACGCTGTCTTTTCTGTGCCTCAATTTCTTCATCAATAAAATAAGGATAATTACAGTACTTACCTCACAGCGATGGTTTTAGGATTAAACAACGTGATGTATTTCAAATACTTTGCAAAGTGCCTGGCACATAGTACAAACTCATTAAGCTTCACTATTATTACTATTACTCTATCATACTATTACTATTCCTATTTTGGTCCACGTGGGTTGTTATAACAAAATACTATAAAATGAATATCTTATAAATAATGAAATTTATTTCTCACAGTTCAGGAGGTTAGAAAGTCCAATATCAAGGTGCTGGTCGATTTGGTGGCTTGCAAGGGCCCGTCTGCTGATTCATAGACGACGCCTCCTTGCTGTTTCCTCACATGGTGAAAGCGGTGACCTAGCTTTCGGAGGTTTCTTTTATAAGAGCTTATCTCCAGGAGGCTCTGCCCCATGATCTAATCAATTCCCAAAAGCCCCACTGCCTACTAAAACCACTTTAGAGATGAGGATTTCAACATATAAAATCCTAATGGGGAGGGTGACACAAGCATTCAGACCATAACAGTAGTGACTAATGAATCGTGTTATTCACTGTATTTCACAAGAAGACAGAAACTCCAAATCTGTATTTCATAGACCTCTCACTCATGACCATAATAACTGTACATCTCGGGCTTGGTGGGTCTGCTCTCTGAGGGTTATTCCTCCTCTTTTCTTGCCTACTCAAGGTGATTTCCCATTGTTCCTTTCAAGGCTCCTGCAACCTAGCAAACCCATATATTTCCTCTTTTATCCAATTTTCTTTTTTTGTCTTTTTGAGAGAGGGTCTCGCTATGCAGTTCAGGCTGGCCTTGAGCTCACTCTGTAGCCCAGGCTGGACTTGAATTCACAATGATCCTCCTGCCTCAGCCTCCCGAGTCCTGGGATTACAAGCATGTGGCACCACACCGGGCCATTTTCCTTATACTCAACTGGCTAATTGTTACTTCTTGACATTTCCTGAGGACCACCCCCAACCTGGAATGTTCTCTTCATTCTTTGTCACAGTCATTTTCCTTATTTAAAATCAATCATCAAATCACCTTCCACAAATAGTTGTTCTCAAACTTTATTGTTCATCAGAATCACCTAGAAATATTGTTAAGCAGGACTTTTCCTGAGCTCCAGTGGAAGTTCTGATTCACTAGGTTTAAGGTAGGGCCCAAGAATTTGATTTTTTATAAGGCCTCCTTTCTCCACCCCTCCAACTGCCGGCATCTCTCTGAAGCATTAACTTTTATGGATCACAGATTGAGAAATACTGTTGTATAAGAAAACACTAATTAACATCACTTGAATCAATTCTTTCTCCTGATTTCATGAAATGCTAATACTTTTAATAAAGTAACACCTTATTAACTCAGCTCCATTAACTTCGAATTCTTAATAATTGGACAGAAGCCAGACTGCCAAAAAGAGAGGTGAGAGGCTGAAGATGAATCTCCCTTCAAGATGATGAGTAGCACTAACCATGCATATTTCAATAGGTGCCAAATAATTCCTTGCTGATTTATTCATTTGCTTAAAGTTTCTTGATTAGTTCGCTCAAGATCTCATCTACGGTTTTCTTCCGCTTGGACAGTTTCCCTATCCTCTCATCTGATCTCTCCAACTTCCGCTCTCGCTGCCCAGACAATCATTCTCTGCATAGGTACATATGTGATCTTTACAAACCATGAAAAATAAAAATAAAATCCTGGCTGGGTGTGGTGGTTATGCCTATAAATGCAGCACTCTAGGAAGCTGCAACAGGGGGATCACAAGTTCAAGCCCAACTTGGGCAGTTTTGCAAGACTCTGTCTTAAAATATTAAACTCTTAAGTAAAAAAAATTGTTTAAAAGGGATATAGCTCACGGTGAAGGTCCTGGTTCAATCCCCAGTACAATAATAAAATAAAATAACAAAGTAGAATAAAATAAAATAAAATATAAAATTCTACTGTATTACCTAAGTGAATAAAATCTTTCAATGATGCTCTGTTGATCTTTGGATAATCAAATAATTTATCAGGGCTTATGAACCTGCAGAATCCATCCCTGCCTACCTTGCCGGTTCCACCTTGTTTCACTTTCCTCCTTTCTTGCAGTTCCAAGGGTAGAACACAAATTCTTCCTGCTATAGGGCCTATCTATGTGCTCTTCCGTGAATTTAGAATGTTCTCAGCATTCCTTCCCCACCTCCAGTGTAGCTCAGACACACTTAGTCAACCTCTACTCATCTTTTGGTTCTTGGCTCAATTGTTTTTTCCGCAGATTACTCCCTGGCCTCCTAACTTTTGCTATATGCTTCCAAAGAATACTTCTTCAGATTATTTGTATCAGTTTGTGCTTGGTACCAGGGTAATTATTTGATTAAAGCCCATCCCTTCTTCTAGATGGTAAGTTCCATGAAGCCCCAAAGCATACCTATTTTTATCTATAACTACATCCTCAGTCTCTAACATAATAACCAGCAGGTAGTAAGTGATTAATAAATACTTCTGAGAATGGACAGAGTGAAAGCCTTCTTTTCCTTCCCAGGGCAGACCACTTTGCCCTCAATTTTCCCCTTCCAAACCTAGCACTGTCCTGACTCTGGATAGGAGTGTGTTGGCGGGGAGGATGTCTTCAAATTCTTCCTTGAGGAAAGACCCGGCCAAGGTAATAGCATTCAAAACCTACCTACGTAATCTTTAAGCTGTAGGCTAGTTCCATCAACCAGAGGACAAGAGAAGCATGACACTGATGACTCCCACCCATTGGCCTCTGCACTCAGTAGCTAGCTGGTTCCACCCAGGAATCAGCTGGTAATAATGGGATCCATTTTTAAATCATTAAATTGCAGTTCAGCATTGCCAAATCTTATTATCTATCACTTTAACCAGAAAATGCCCTCTATAGTAAATATGTAGCAAAATTTGAAAGTGATTAAGCTATTCATTCCACACTTACATGCATGTAATTATAGTTCTTGAAGTAAAATTAAGGAGGAGTGATAACAAGAAATCATTGGTGATGGTGATAGGGAATGGGTAGCTAGTGCAGCGTGATATGTCACTTCTTGGCAGCACACGCCATTTGGAAATTCACATGAGGGTTAAAGCAGCGTTGTACAGTAGCACCACCTCAGCAACCAAGAAAGCTTCAGCTCAAGTAATATCTAGGTCCAAGAGTTTATATGTTAATTCCTTGTCCCTAAGCTTGTGACTCACCCATATAGTCATAGACACATAAAAGACTCAAGAAATTTGTCGCAGGGGATAACTGAAAACTTGGCAGGAGGATGGCAAGTTCAAGCCCAGTCTCGGTGATTTAGCAACTTAGCAAGACCCTGCCTCAAGATAAAAGAATGTAAAAAGGGCTGGGCATGTAACTCAGTGTAAAAGTTCTGGTACAGGGTTCAATCCCTAGTATCACATACAGATAAAGACCTGAATGTTTAAAATCTCAGATTGAGTCAATGTGTTGTACTTGCTACCAACATAGATAAACTCTACATAAATCCTAAGACTCTACATGAATGCAGGCATGACATGCTAATGCTTCTGTCAATGAAAACTTTCACTGCATAGCAACTGGACAATTCAAATGATTTTCTAATTGGTCATAATTCTCTAAACAGTCTAATAGCACACGCTCTCCCTTTAGTCCATCTGAAGAAAAGCATGCCATAGAAAGACTATAACAGTGATTAGTATCACAATTATTTTATTTGCTTAAATGTTCTGCTATTTGGATTTTTCCCCAGCTGTGACTATTTTAACTGTCCTTTCAAATGATGCAATTAGTGATATTCTTCAACATCTGAGATACTGTTGGCAGGACCTGTGGATCTGAGTAATTTTCGTAGCTTTCTACAGAGTTGGCAAAGGCACTTTAATATAATGATTCTTCAAATGAGTATGCTTTGTGTATGTTATGATTTTTCCTTTTTAGTTGTAACTGGCAAATCAAATAAAATTAAACAAAAGTAGGGCTCATCTGAAAATATAAAAATAAAATATTCTGCCAAAGTGTCATACTTTTCAGATAATATTAACCCATCCTCTGCTAACTCTGCTGTTGGTCTCTGATTAAGGAGCCTATTGAAAAATTTCTTTCCTTGGTTATACTCAAATTTTGTGTTATTCAAATTCCAGGTTTCTCAATAAAACCATCTGCTGTGCAAAATAATTTCCCTGTTGCTAAAAATTCATTTGGAAAATGTTTGCAAAGTGTCCGTTAGACATAATTATTCTTTGCCTACTCCATTTTCCTAAACTGGAAAATATGCATAAATAATTTTAAAAAGAAGTAACCAGAGAGATCAGATGATGAGTTACTACATGACCCAGGTACTTTGCCATGGTAAATGGGCTGTAGATCAACACTGAGCCCAAAGGCAGGCTTTATGGGCTGACTAATGGCCCATGCAGTGCTCAGATGCAATAATTTTAACCAATAAGATCCTTACTCACAGGGCACTACTATATGAGACTTTAGAAAACGGTCTAATGGTCAGTATTGGGGGCAGGAGAAGCAGAGACTGAACTGCAGGTCTAACCCAGCAGCAGAGCAGCAGACGGTAGGGAAGTAGGACACTCCTTTGTGAGAAGCTAGCACAGCTTACCTTGCATGACAAATAATGGTCAAGATTTTTAGCAGGTTTATTTTTTTCTTATAGTCTTTCAATAACTGAGACATACTGAGCGTGTCACTAATCTTCATAACATGACTATGCTTACTGTGTGGATCAACTTTCCAAAATTTTCCAAAATCTGTTCTTCAATGTAGCTCAAATTGAAACTGAACTAACACAAGTTCCTAGGCCTCCTCATTCCCCATTTAATGATTTTGTAAGATAAACCTTACTTCCTCTCAGAAAAACTTCAGCCCTCAGTTAATTAAAAAATTAATTTATAGTTTGAGATACTATGACGTCCTCAGATTTGCTACGATCGACTGCATCAGCACAATGGAGCAGTCATGTGATGAAAGGCTGGCGATAATTTTGTGAGATGTAGGTTAATTTTTAGATGATGGAGAGATTTTTATTAAATGTACCTTTTCTGGGTAAATCTGCCCTCCCCCAATCTGTCCAAAGTTCTGTGACAGTGCTACTGTTGTTTTTACTTCTTAGGATAATACTCAAAACTTCTTTTTCTAGCACATATTAGTCAAAGACAAAGAATCTTTACCTAATGTAACCAAGTAAATCTAATGCCTCAAGCTGATTTTTCAGACTCTGTACCTCCTATTCCTGCAAACATTTGGTGTGCTATGAAGTATCTGGATGTGTGAAACCTATTATAAGACTCCACATATGGGTAAATTCAGTTTATCTACAGAATCAAGGCAATTTAAATTTAAAAAAATACTGAACTTCCTTGAAGTTTGACCACCTCCGTGGTCACATCTGCAAAATGAAAATGGTAAAACCTCCCATGTTAGCATAACACTCCAGACTTCTAAGCCATAACAATTAAAAATGCCTCCCCCAAATCATCTTGTCCAGCCTCCTGCCTTTTCCTCCTCGGTGAAATATAAGCTTTAAATGGGATAATGTAGGGGTATTTGAATAATACTACAAGGTGTTGACGTCGTCACTCTTTGGCTTAATTTGAATGATGCCTTTGCTAACTGGTTTAAAGGAGACTCCTGGTTGCTCAGTTATGAGCTATCATGATTAAAAGTGTCCTATTTATCACCTTCGCCTGCCAACACTTTCTGTACTAGGTGGAGCTGGAGCTGGGCTTTGGCTCCGTGCAGAATAACAGCTAACATTTCTTTGTCATGTGTCTTTAACAGTTATATCTACATTTATCCCTAGAAAAAACTAATATACTCATATATCCCTGGCCAGCCAGGCACTATTCAGGTTTGTCCTATTCAGGTCTTATGCTCCTCCTAGAAAAACAATGTGTCTTATCTGGAAAAGCTTTGAGAGACAGTCTTGTCTAAAGATTCACTAATGCCAGTCTGCAAACTATCTGTGTCTCGATTACCTGGTACAGTTTTGACAAATATAGAATCTTTGTTAAATGTTTTTACAAAAATGCAGACAGAAAAACAATAGAAGCAATCATAAAGAACTCCTCAATACTGATCACCTAACTTCCACAGTTCATACCACCTATGGTCAACCATGTGTCATTTACATCTCATTTGACTCTCCCTCATCTCAATTATTTTGAAGCAAATTTCATGCATAGATATTCTAAAAATGCAAAATAGTGTCTTAAATTTTTCAAATAAATATTTTTAGAATTTTGGTTTAGTGGGTTTGGAAGAGGGTCCAAGAATCTGTGTTTGTAATAGGTGAGCTTGATATGCACATATGGGAACAGCTTTGTTTGATTCTTTTTCATATATACAGAAATAGAAGTTCGAGGGAAGTCACTAGTTGAAAGGTATTCCTTGCTTTGTCACAGAGGCAGGTCTGAAGCCCATTTGGAAAAGACAAGGGCTTTGAAAATAGTGCACCATTTACTAGGAGGCAAGCAAACAACTTTCTGAAATGTCAACTAAGCAATGAAGCCTTCCTAGTCCACGCTGAAGTCTCATGCCTTTGAGCTCAGCCCTCATTGACTAGACTCCTCATTTGGAAGTTAATCACAGACAGTCTTGTGACAGCTCATGTATTATGGAATTGATTTTACTCTTAAACTGCTTTAACTCTTTAGCTAAAATTTAAGCTTCATGAAGGGCACACACCTTATCTGATCTTGCTTTGCACCACTGGCCTCTCTATTCCCTGACAGAAGCCTGCGTGATGTCCTGTTGCATGTGATATTTTACTGCAGTGCATTACTTTATACCTTACACATACTGCATTTTTTACCAATGGGCTAATAGTAGAGAAAAAAAATGAGTGTACCTTATAATGTTCCTAAATACAGAGACACTCATGTGTTGTAATTTGAAAGATCCTGTTCAAACATCCTTGACCAAAAGCATTTCTTCAATAGCTTGGCATATTGCCTGGAATTGACACTCCTAATCATCCATTTTAAATAGCTGGATTGAAACTCTAAGGTTCAAACAAAAATGCTAATCCGAGAGCGCCTTAGCGTAAATTAGTTGATGGTATGATCATGAGACAAATCACTTTGAGGTCATGAAGGAATTTAGCCACTGCTTTGCATGAGCTCAATTAGGATACTCTAGTAAAGGTTAAGGGCCAGTGAACACTCAATGGATAGAAATTATTTTACTGAAAAGGGGCCTAGCATAGTTTATGACTAAGACTACAGCTTTCGGAGTGAGGAGATTATATCATCTCTCTTAGGAGTCTCTCTTACTAGTTGCATGATATTAGGCACTTCTCAGAGCCTAGTTTTCTTCTTCTGTAAAGGAGAAGATTAATAATAGAACTTTATTTATTCATTCAACAAAGCTGAAGACATCCTATGTGCTAGATACTGGGGATATCACAGACAAAATCTAGATAAGGAATTTGCACTCTTGAACTTAATTTCTATATTTTAATATTATGCTGTGACTTAAATAAATAATGCACATGAAGAACTTAGCATAGTGGCTGAGTCTGAGAAACATGACAAACATTACTTATATTGTGGCCATTATTATCCAGGAAGGAAGGTGGGTACCACCACAGAAAGATATTTCAGAATTTGTTTAAGACTCATGCCATATATGTAATAGAAAAGAAAATCTATGGCTTGGATTCCCCAAGCCCATGGAAAGGCTAGAAGCAACCTATAAAAAAATGTTTGAGGGACTGAGAAAAATCTCCCTCCGCCTAGAAGATATTCTTTTTTTTTAATTAAAGCATAACATAACAACAGCAACAACAACAAACCCTCTTGCCACAGCAGCAAATTCCATGGCATGGTATACCCAAGGTAGAATTCTTATATTATGTGAATTTGTATAACAGCAATGGAGGTATGCTGGATGGGCTTTAGGTGGTTGAGACGAACTTTTAGGATTAATATTTGCACAATCGTAGACAGAGAGAGAGAGGATTCTGTGATGGGTATCAATAGGCCCAATATTGATAAATGATCTTCTGGTGAGAAGTAGCATGCAACTCAGTATGTAGAGAAAAATTTTGACTACAAGATGACAAAGAGATAAATGACCATGAAAAATAAAGGTACTGGCCTTACCTCTGAAGACAAGACTCACAAATTCAATGTAAAATATCCAGAGAAGCATGCTAATCTTGGGCTTGGTTCAAGCAGAAGTGGAGAGTAGTCTGAAATGTGGGAGAAGAAATCAGCACCCAGATAGCTAAGGATTCTGCTTGGCATATGAGATAATGGGTTTAGGACAACAGTAACTTAAGTCCCTGCCTAGTAGTGTGGTTGAAACTTCTAATACATTTTCGGCTTTGATTAGGACTAGCTTAGTAAGTTGACAAGGCTGACCATGCGGACACCTTGAATTAGTGAGAATAGGTGGCCAAGTTTGAGATCAGGTGTCTTTGTTTTATTTATATCATAACAGATGAGAAGAGAGATAGCTCACAGCTACAAGGTCAGGCTTAATTGTTAAGTATAGAAACGTTGGAATGCACACAACAGAATTTTCACTCGAAGATGCAAACAATGATATATACACTCCTATTAAAATCCACATTCAAGAGTCACTATTCAATCATTTTTCAAGTGATTGCTTATTCTTACCTTCCCTTAATTTATTTAGAAAACTGATATGCATAGCATATATTCATGGCTTAAAATAAAGGATCTTGAATAAATTTAAAGGTGAGTTTTGAATAGGTCTTTTGCCTATGTTTTCTTTTTCTTTCTGCAACTAATGCTAGATTCCAAAGGTCACTTGTCTTTAGCAATTACTTTGAAGCACTACATCCTACCTGCAGCCTTTAAAACATTCTAGCCTAAAGAGGATTCATTCTATTTTCTTGGAAATAAATGTGAACTGTCAATTGAATACCACTAATTGATGTTTGAGGAGAGGGAATTTTTTCCCCTAGGCATGCTGCCTTTTATCTTGGTCAGTGGCCTTGTTGTTTATAAAAAAAAATCTATTTGTACATTCATAAAGCGTAGGATTAGAGTTAAAGGACAGTATTTCACTATTCTTTTGTCAAAGTGGATAAAGACACTACTAGTATCTGGAACTGAAGGGTTTTTCTTATGTTTTAAGGCCAGTATATTTTAGTAGTCAAACCCAAAACAGATTCAGATGTCAGTTTCACTTTAATGTTGAAAATATCTACCTTCATCAAATCCCTGAAGTGAACTCAAGTGTTGGGGAGCTTGAATTTTGCTCTTTTTGTTTCCTACATCAAATCCCCATCGTTGGTTTAATTGTATGCACCCACCTCACAGAGGTATGGTGAAAATTAAAATAAATAAAAGAATCATTTTTTTGTGGAAATAATTAATGTCTAATTTCAAAGCCAACTGAGAAAAAGTTGTAGGCCTAAGGAAAATGAAGATAAAATGCTAGCTTATTACCTATCATACTGAATGCAAAGGTATAACTTTGATGTGCAGAGAGCTGGTTCTAGCGGTTCTGTTTTTTCCATTGCTGATCTTTGGGATGTCTCAGCTGAAGGAGTTTGGGTATATAGAGTACACACACTTGCTGAAAATTTCCTCGTAGTTCTATAATTGCAAGACACAGACCATTGTATATATTAAAATAATTTTTTTTCCTCCCATGGGTACGATTGCCAGATTTAAGATTTAAAAATAAAGAGCAAAGTTAAATGAGATTCAAATGAGCAGTAAATACTTTTTAGTTGACTATGTCCCATGTAGTGTCACTTATATTACCAGAATTATTTATCAGAAATTTCAATTTAATGACTCATCCAGTATTTTATCTGGCAAACTTATCCATGAGATGAAAGTGAGTGAGGGCAGGAAGAGAATTCCTGAGTGTTACTATAGTAAATAGAATGTTGCTCAAAAGGCATTAGGAATAGAAGGTATCCCTAACAACAAGGTAGTATGGGAGCATGGTGCTAAATACATGCTTATTGCTTTCTTTCATGCCTAGAAGAATCTTCATGCTAAATTCATTCATGCCAAGACATTAGTTTCTTACTATGATGCTCTTCTAGAAGTATTTTCACTTTAAATGAGGTCCAGGAGGAGATCAATGCTTAACCCACAGAAATTCTTCTCTAATGATAGATTTCCAACTTTGACTGAGCAGCATGAATGCCCTGGAGAGCTTGTTAGAAATAAAAATACCCCAAACCCCCTCCCCAAGTTTCATTTTTTGGGTAGGATTTAGGCATTTATATTTTTAACAAGCTTCCCAAGGGAATCTGATGCATCACAAAGTTTAAGACATATTCTTCTATCATGTAAGTGCAATGTCAAGGAGCAATAGTTGGATTATTCAGGTAAAGCTGTACCTCTATCCAACAAGTTACCCGAGAAACTGTTATGCCAGCTTGTAGACTGTTGCTTTAGAACCATTGTTCAAGAAAGTGGAGTGTGAGAAGCATTCCTTCCTTCACAACTCAGCGACAATATGCCTAAGATCCAACCCCAAAATTGTGTGTATTAAAGAACCTGAGAGGTCATCTTAATGAGGGGTTCTTTCCAGTACTCTTCAGCCACATCTGACATTACGTGTGGCCAGTTCTGACAGATGTGGTCAGCCATGCTCTTCCTCCTCCTTGCTGATTATGGTTCAGTACCAAAGGGCTGTGAAAGAGGCAAGCTAAGGAGGCAGAGCTTTGTAAGGAGTAGAAAGGAAATGTCGACAAAAGCTTTATATAAAGGGTAGGTTACCCTTCAGTCCTTAAGGAGTGAGTAGAAATTTACCAAGAAATAAGAGAGAAAAAAACACATGTATAGGGGCTAGCAGAGAAGAGACTAGTAAAGCCAGAGAGAGACTGAGACTAGTATAGATTTTAAAACCCAGAGAGTTTCAAAATACAAAAGAAATAGATTTGAAAGGAAGAAGACAAAGGAAAAAATGGGAGAGAGACAGACAGACAGATACACAAACACACACACACACACACACACACACACACACACACCTATTCTGACAAAGAGAGATATCCTGGGAAGATAGAGAAAGCAGAGAGGAAGATATAAATCTACATTTAAAAAATAGTAACTATAACCCTTGCTATAGGATTTTCACTGTTGTTTAAACATGATGAAACAAAATACCCAATATACATATGCTTTCTCGGAAAACTAGCTCGTAGCTATGGGAAATCTGAATGCGTAGGAAATGAGCACTGCATTTGCTCATTCCTCATAACATTTGTTACATACAAGTGGTTGTTTTCAGGGTGAAATATTGATTATAATTCTAAAAGCAGGCAGATACACCATTAATATATTTAATAATTAAGAGTAGAATCATAATACAGTGTTGAGAAGCAAGGCAGCCTTTTTTCTGAATTTAATCTTAAAGTAGAATCTCAAGTAGCTGTCACTGCAAATCTATAATGTGTCCCCTACCTCACGTTTTGTTTTTATCTGAATTCACTCTCTCGTTATTCTGAAACTTTCGGAAAGCCCTTTGCAGCTGACAGGCCCAACAGTTAAGTGTAGGTGATTTGGCTTCTGCTCCAGGCAATGTTGTTGAGGACACAGGCTTCCTGGAAGAAACATGGTAGAAAGAGATCAATTTAGCTTCACGGTGCTTAATATGACTCCAAAGTCCTTTCCCTTCTGTTTATTTTTCCTCTTCCCTTTGAATCATATATTCAGATAACCACATGTATCAAGCTTCAAAGGAACACAACTCAGCATGTCTTTGTAAAGGTACAGAAGGCAATATGGCATTACACATGCTCAATATGCTGTTTTGAATTCTCTGGAACTTTGTTGCTCCAAAATGAAGAATCTTCAGATAAAGGGAAAGTATGTTGCTCAGTCAGAAATGTGTAGGTGCCAAGTTTGATTTTTCCTCTATCTTTTGGTTATATTTTGTAAGGTGGAAAATCTCTCTGTCTCTTTATCTATGTCTCTCTTTGTATCTTTCTCTCTCTCTCTTTCTTTCCATTTTTAGTTTAGAAAGTAAGCAGCAGATGAAGAATCACTGTATCCGGGAAAGGGTACTGGATGATTTCTCTATGAAACTTTTGCATTACCTATAGACATAAAGCTAGCCTGGAAATGGAGCAGCATATACATTTTAGCTCCCTGGACAAAAGCAAAGAGGCAAATAAGAATTTTCCTATCTTCCTTCCTCCTTCGGCTCAGGGGAGGTGGTCACTCTGTGCATGAAGAGTGGAATTAAAAATGTCTTCAGCAGAATCCTAACTACTGTTCTTCTGTCACAAATTTTTCATTCGTGGGAAATGAATGCAGTTCCCAAAATTAGCAGCCCATTTTCAAAAGATCCTAGTGAATTACAGTTTGTCCTACAATGACATCAGCACCTGCAATTCTTGTTTTATTAGGATCAAGGCTGCTTTCACTGCCACAGCTATTATGGGCACACTCACTTTGTGTAATAGTTTGGATCTGGAATATTTCTCAAGCTTGGTCTCCAGTTGGTGGAATTATTGGGAATTGGTGCAAATTTCAGGAGGTGGGGCCCCGTTGAAGAAAGTAAGTCGTAGTAGTGTTGGCTTTATCGGGTATATTGGAACTGTGGCTCTTTTCTCTCCTCCTCTCTGCTTCACGGAGGCCATAAAGTGAGCAGCCTACCTTTGCCATATCTTGCTACCATGTTCCTGCTTTGCTGCAGGCCTAAAGCAATGGAGAATGCCAATCAAAGAGTGAAGCCCATACAACCATGAGCCAAAATAAATCTCTCCTCCTCTAAATTGATTTTCTTGGGCCTTTTGTCATAGCAATGAAAAGCTGTGTAACATACACATACTGTGATGGAGCACTTCTCTGTGCCCCTACCCCCTACTCATGCTCTACTTGTCCCACCTACATACTTGTCTTATTGCCTTCGGTTCTGGAAGGGAATCCTTCTAACATATGGTCATAGACTTTTCAAATGTCCTTTATTAGCTTAAATTATCAAGTCTTACAGTAGTTTTCTATACCCAATCTTAAACAGAGCTCCCTCTTTGGATTGAGAAGTTCCTAAATGTTAGGACAATTTCCTCTAGAGAAGACCACGAAGTATTTGACTAAATTTTGTCATTTATCATTGACTATTAAATACTCTTCCAACATAAAGAATATGTAAGTACTCCTTATTCTCTTTCCCTTGACATCAGTAAATCAATCCAGATGTTTATTGAGCACTTATGCTGAGTACTGGCAATTAAATGATGAATAAGATATACAAGGATCCTACCCTCCCATAGGTTACAGCTTAGCAGAAGAACAAACAAGTAAGAACATTCAAGTACAGTAAGTGTTACATGAGGAAAAGTAATTTGCGGTCAAACAACAGCATAACATGAAGGCATTTCCAGGGCAGAAAGCAGTGAGGTAGAAGGGGAGATTGCTTCTGGAGGATGGTAGATAATGAAAGTTAGGGAAAAGAGAGTACATGGCAATTTTACAAAACTGAAAAAAATCTTAAGCATGTTTGGAATGGAGTGCTGGATCCAGCACAGATCTCTATGTTTCGGTGGAAGCGGGGGATGGCAAGAGGATTGAGAAATAAAGATAAGAGGCAAAGCTAAGGTCAGGCAGAGCCCACTCTCTCCTGATGAGAGGAAAGGAACTGCTCAACCACTTTAGGGATGTTTATTCATATATTTTACAAAGTTAGAGTCACATGACACAGGGTTGACTGACAACTAATTGCTGGGCATGTCTCAGGCAAGGTGTTTCTCTGGACTGAGGCAGCTTGATTGCCTCAGGTGCTCTTTGTTCTGGGACTGGCCTTGCCTTGCCCCTACATGTGTGACCAATTTCCAGCCTCAGCTTCTCCCTACAATGGAGAGTACAAAAGAAAGTGTGATGAGTGAGACCTTGGGTAGGAAAGAAAAGTTGAGATGGTGGAGAACCTTGTTACCCAATCTAAAAATTTTAGACTTTACCATGAGGTACCATAAAGTCATATGCAGGATGGAAACAAGGGACTGACTTGATCACCATGACATTCAGGAAAGCCCACTACTAGCCCACTCTCACTGTAGTGTAGCAGAATCAACTTGGAAAGGACAAGGAGAGATGAGGGAAAAACTGTGAAGAAATTGTGGTAGGCCAAGTTGTGAGCAGTGGCGGCCTAAGATCAGATAGTAGGAGGAGGATAAAGAAAGCAAGGCACATTTGAGAGGTAGAATGTACACAATTTAGATATAAGAAGAGAGGGTAAAGAGGAACCAATGGTGGCACCCCGTTACTGGTTTGGATAACTTGGGATGGGCAGTGGTAATATCACTTGCTAGTTTGGTAAATACAAGACAAGTAGTAGATTAGGGGAGGAAGATGACTTCAGTATTAGAGTTTGGAGTTTGAGGTATCATTAAGACATGCAAATAGAGATGGCAGTTAGATAAACAGAGGGTTATAACATGAAAGAGAGGTAAGGGATGATGCTCTATTTCTGAGGGGACATGAGTATATGAGCTGGGCTAAAAGACCATGCATAAGATAAAAAGCCGATGACCTAGGATATGGCTTTTGGCTGTAAGCAGCTTTAAGGACTGGACTGAAGCAGAAATCTTGCAATAATTCTAACGTGTGGTCATATAAATTGAAGTAAAACTAGTAGGGAGCAGCATGGCAAAAACTGTCTGAAGAGAGAATTTGAAGGAGTAACGTCAAATATCAAGCAATGATGGGAATCCAAACAAGACAGAACAAGACCAAAAAGAGTGCTCAGGATATTGTGCATGTAGCCTACCATGTTCAGGACATCTTCAATGGAGTTGAAGGGGCGGGCTGGGAATCCTAGGATTTGGAAGAAAAACCAGAATGTACTGGTCTCAGGAGTGACTGGAAGACAAGCAAATGAAGATATTGAACCTAGACTAGGCCATTCTTCTGAGGAATTTGGCTGAGGAGTGAGAAGAAAAATAAAATGGTAATCAGGAGTGGTAACTATACCATAGAGAAAGGTTTTGTTGTCACTGCTGCTTAGTGGCACTGTAATGGGAATGAATATATAACTTCTACTCATTGACCATGGCATGGAATTTATGTTGACTGTAAATTCTTCCTCTTTTTTTTTTTTTTTTTTTTTTTTTTTTTCTCCGGTACCGGGAACCGAACTCACGACCTTGCGCTTGCCATGCAGGCACTTTGCCGCTGAGCTAAATCCCCAGCCCCTAAATTCTTCCTCTTGAAGGAATGAATCCTGTGGCAACACAGGAAGAAAGGCTATTTTATCATGTTCTAAAATACAAGAGTCTTTTATACTTTAAATGCAACACTCATTCTTGAGAGGCAAGTCAGTCCTGAAATGCCTTCCTCATATCTCTCATGGGACCACATAACGAGAGTGCACACAGCATTTTTGGTGGTGTCCATGACCACCTCAAAGTCCCTGTGGTGAGTGAATGTACGGCATTCATTCCAATCCCCTAGCAGGACTCTTACTGCATTATACTTTTACAGATATATGTAACAATCTTTTCCCTCCTTTTGGGGGGATAAGTCATTAAACAACATTGCTCCCATTGCTAGTGATTCAAATTTTCCATGAAGATGAAACATATATTGACATATGTATTCCTCTGGGACTTTGGTTTCATGTTTTCAAGAGAAGGAATTCACAGTCAACCTACATTATAGGCCATAGACCAAGATTAGAAATCAAAGTATCTATTTCCATTCCAGAGACTTGTAGAGGTTAACTTTCCCTGTCAAAACCCCAATTAGAAAACTATTTTTGAGTTAGAAAAATGCAAACGTGTTTCTCATCAGCATATTATCTCTCCTTTGATCTCTTTGTCAATTTTAAGACATTTTTCTTCATGTACCTCCTAACTAGGCATACCAATTAGCCCTCAATTAGGATTTGAAATGTGCTAAATTTCAGGGTTTTAGAGGTTTAGAGTTTAATTGTGATAGTCAACTGAAAAAAATCTCTCTTAATGTTAACCTTTTTTACATCCTCAAATTGCTGACCCACATTGTTTTAGAAACTTCAATATGAAAAAAGAGAAACATAAATTATTTTCCATTTCACTCCAAGCATGGATAGCTTACCACCTAAAGAATTTCTCACTCCCCAGCCACTGTAGCTTGTGCTTATTATCCCTCCAACTCAAGAGGCCGAGACAGGAGTATCATGAGTTCGAGGACAGTCGGGGCAATATAACAAGACTCTACCTCAAGAACTAAAACAAAAACAAAGTAATAAAAAGGGAATTCCTCAGTGGTTTCCTCTTCTCTATTTGTTAGGAAGTGGAATAATATATTTCTTCATTGGCTTTCTCAAAGACTCTCAGCCCTTCCTGGCACAGAGAGGAGGGAAGAGGAGGGAGAGATTGATGGCTCTCAGAGACAGCAATTGCTTTGTTTGGGAGTCTCCGAAAAAATTTCCCCTCATCTTAGTGTTTCTTACCCACCAAATTTACCATACACACTCCACCTCTATTCTTCCCCAAATCTCAGGCTTAGGTTAAAGTACAGGACAGAAAGGAACAGCAACAACTCAGGCTACTTAATGCACAGGGTACTGAATAGAGTCATGATTACCTGGAAATGCCTCCTGCCTGCCTCTTTCCCAGACATGGACATTGGATTGCCGCACCCAGACACACTTGACAGGCCCTGCATGCTGGTGCCAGAGTACTGACATTTTTCCTTGGAATAGTCTATCTTTTCGGCAAGAAATTTCCTTTGAATTATACTTCCCATCATGCGATTAACATGACACCTCCGTATGATCTATCACAGATGCTGACATATTTGCTTCCAAGTATGAATTGGGCATTGTACAATGTGAAACGCAGGATTGTGGTGAAAAGACCCCATCTGCAGTTCACTAGGCGTGGTTAATGTTGGCTCTGGTAGTAAAAGCCCCTTTCCTGGATGGGTAGCGAATTGCCACAACAGGAGATGATAATATTTGTGAGCCTTACTAACAAGCTTGAATTCTAACATAAGGCAGTTCATTGTTATGCTGCAGAATGTGAAATCTTAATGATTTTGCTATTCAGACTCATCTTATTTCACAACATGATTTACTGTGGCTCTAAGGAGCCAACAGAAGGGAAAAAATAGGGGAGGTGGGAGGAAAAAGAGTTGGAAGTAGAAACAGAGATGAATTCAGCTTTGTGAGCAAATTTCATTGTCACCGACAACGTAGTATTTTGCTTTGATTAATGCTCTATCTGGTTGAATGTGCGTGGTGTGCTAATAACTAATTCTTCAGCCCACTTGCTGAACCACTCCCCCACCCAGATTCTATTTTCAAAACTAGCATTGTGCTATATGCAAACATGGGGAGAAAAGAAGCAGAAAATCACTATACATGAGGTACGCTTCCATCCGAAGACATGCTGAAAATGTTTGCCTGCCAGATTCATTTTCTCCTGTCAGAAATTTCCAAACAGATGGTGGAGGAATTGGTAGTTCACCAGACTGTTGGGCAATCAACAACAGAAACTAATTTTCATAGAATTATACTAACGATACTTATCCTGATTGATACTGACAAAAATAAGTTCTCTGGTACTAGTATCCCATATTTTCTTCAAGAACAGTTAAGTTCAAAGAGCTAACCAGGTAAGAGCTTTTAGGAAATATGGACTCACTTTAGGAGGACATAATTTTGTCTATAGTTAGTACAGAGTCCACTCTGTGCCAGGGGTTGCCTTCAGTGTTCCTAGCATCAACTGTGAATGCAAAACTGACCTTAGAAATTATTCTATGGTCATCATTATATTGAGATTCTTTCTACCTCTACAGTCCTGGGTTCCTGCAATGACTGAAAAAACAGTCCAAGATATCAAAATGAGAATTTTCTACGTTGAATAATATGCTGAAATCTATTGTTTTCCTTAACAGAACTTATGAGAATTTTGGATTTGGGCTACAGTCAAGTTTAATGGGTGAGTCTTTGCACATAAATTTCAAACCCTTATTGTCTTGTGGGTATACAAAGGAAATCAAGAGAGGGAAAAACACTCCAAACCTAACCACCCCTCACAAAAGTCAGAAAAATTTCTGATATGGTCATGAGATGGACTCTGAAGACAAAGAGAAAAAACTTCATTTGAAACAATTGTTTTTCAAACTTTAGACTAAATACATAGGCAGAGTTGCTATGTATGACATTTGTGGGAATTTATTTAAAGCTTGACTTGGTTTGCAAAAATAATGTCCATCCATATACAGTAAGGGGGCAGGAAGAGGGCAATCAGAGAATGGATTCCTGAGAGAGGAAAAGTATGTGAGATCACATCTTTCTCTGCTGCCTCACTGTGCATAGAAACAACTGGAATGTCTCAGCCTCTGTACCTAGATGCTATTGAAAGATTAAAAAAATTGCACTCTCATGTTTGTATCCCTAGATATGACAAAAGAAACTCATGTATGCTTTATTTGTCTAGTCAGACAGTTGTCACTTTGCCATTGTAAAATTATTCCAATATGTCTGTGTACTTGTGGAACCTAGATCATGAAGGCAATCCAAAATGTAGGGAAAGGTGGGACCCCTAAGTTGGGTCAAAATAGTCACATAGGCCCTTTAAAAAGTAGGAGAAAGATAGCTTCTATAATAATCTGAAACTGCACGCAGCTTTGTGACTTTACCCCAGAAGTAGGCAGTCCATAATTTTGCTTCTTACTCTGTGCAGACAATGCTGTCTACCCTAGTTTTTCTTTGTGCAGGTTGCCACACTTGCCCAAGTTCCCCAATGAGCCCACAAAAACCAAATCTCTAGAAAAAAACTGATCACCCAGTCAGGTGCAGCTGCTCTCAGAGGAAGGTGTCCCCAGGGCTCTGCCCCATGAAACAGAACTGTTGCCCCATATTCACTGGTTACCCAGTTCTAGGACCCCCCTCTCTTTGTAGTGGCTTTGTGCTGCTTCCTTATGCAAATAAACTTACTTTTGCTTTGAACCATGTTCTGACTCCTCTTCCTCTTTCTATGTCAGAGACAGAGAGAGAGAGAGAGAGAGAGAGAGAGAGAGATGAGCTTGGGAAAGTTCAAGGGTGGGCTGGGAATCCCAGCCCCACAAGATGTGACAAAAAACAAAGAGAAGCCTGTAATATTTGCAAGGGGCCATTTTGTCCCTGAACAAACACATTACATTTGTTGTAGCTTTGCTCCTTACATTAAGATGTGATTGCTCAGGAAGCACTGAGCCATAATCTGATTTCCAGAGATAGGTAGATAAGGGTAAATCATTTCTATTGACTGTTAATGTTCATTATGTGCTTTATCAAAGTTATAATACTATGTAATACAATATAAAAATGAAATATAGTTTATGCACAACGAGAAAGGAAATACAAAACAGGCATTCCCTTAAGTATATAGTACAAACACTGTACATAGGTTATTTCTCAAATGCAGTTTTGCATTTAAAAATAAGAACATTAGCAAGTATTTCATTTTCATATTGAGGAATCTTCGAACAATTAATAGTGCCTGCATTTGAATAGAGCTTTTATAATGAGCAAACTTTACATTACCTCACCTTATAGCTTCCTTTTGTATAGTAGGAACAAAGCTAGTGTGTTATTTGTCTATGGTAAAAGTGCTAGAAATAGAACTTGTGATACAAATATTAATAACACGAAGAGAATCACATCAATTACTTTTTTTGGTTTCTTGTCTGCTTCTTAGAACTGTACCACAGACACATCAACTTCTAAACAGGAAAGCACTTTGCTATTATCACGCTCGTTTAATAGCGACGAAGTAGAGGGCAACTTTTGGTGTTAATTCCATTTTTTATGGGCTTGAACAAAAGTATCTGGTTGTGCTAGTGAGCAGAGAATCCTGCTTACAGAGGGGGCGGAGAATGGGAATGGGAACTGCACTGCTCAGGAAGACAAGAGCACCAAGGGACCACTGCTGCTGCCAGCAGATTCACTTGCATTATTGGCAATCTCAAGTCTGCTGTGGAATTTTTCCAGTAAGTAATGTTGTCACAGCAAAATAGTGGAACTAGCTGAGATTTTAGCTGGAATTGTAGCAGAGAAATAACCTAAAAACAGCCAAGATGTACAAAACAGTTTTGATTTTGCCTCGGGTTCATTATCGTAGCCATTTTCATGAGACTTACCAGTGAGATCCAATCTTCCTTTGTGAGCAGTTAGTGCAGATCTTATCAGATGTAATTCATTTACTAATTCCAAGGAGATGTCTGGCCATCACCATGGAATACTTTGTACTGAGCTCAAAGAATCCAGCACAGAAAGTGGGGGATCTTTACTTGCTTCTTAGCTGTATTTCACGCTTATGATAAGAATGGTGGCTATGTGGCTAGCAGCATGGATTTTGTCACCAACAAGATGTGATTTCACGTCTTAACTTGGGCACTTCCTCTTGGGAAAACTGTTTAACGCCTGTCACATTTCCTGTCTAATTAATCTATGTAAACCTTTATGTTCCAGGAGTGGTGGCGCACGCCTGTAACCCCAGCATATGGGAGGCTGAGGCAGGAGAATCACTGTGAGTTTGAGGCCAGCCTGGGCTACAAAGTGAGCTCAAGGCCAGCCTGACCTGCATAGTGAGAACTTGCGTCAAAAAAAGGAACAGAAAAAAACACAAAACAAAACAAAACAAAAAAAACCTTATGAGATTGCTGAAAATAAATTAAAAATTAGGAAAAATACTTTCCATAGTGACTAATGCATACTAATTGCTCAATAAATTATAGCTATTATAACTGGAAAATTAGTATTGGCAACATTACTCTAATTCAGTGTTATAGTCTAGGAAATAGTAAATTTTTCTTGAGAGGAACATAAAGGTCAACATGCTGACCTGCTTCCTGTTCTGGGAATCTGAGTCCTCTAAGATAAATCATTTTCAGGAATGGTAAAACACTGGTTCGTAAAATATATATTCCTGGGACCTTCTCCCAGAGAATTTAACACAAAATCAGACTAATGCCTCTACTTATAAAAAGCTCCACTTTTTATAAGTGATTCTGATACACACTCAGAATTTAGAACTACTAGTTGAAGGTTTTCTTCAAGGATGTCCAGTGCTGTGTCCTGAAGAACAGTAGACCACGATAAGAAAGTTGATTCGAATTCAGAAATGGGCAGTGGTAAAGATGGTAGACAACAGATGGGAGGCTGGTAGCATTCAAGCAAGGATGGAGATGGAAAACAGGAAGCTAGATGGTGATCTTTAAGCTAAGCAGAAAGACTGTCAGCTAGCCATTTCAAGGTGGTAGGAATTCTGGAGGGCTGACAGAGCATACTCAGCCAGGCCAGCCTGTGATTTGAAGCTCATGAGATAAATTGTGCACATACCTCCTTCAGAAGATAAAACCCTTATAAGCTGACATTTTTAGATTCTCCTCTTCAGTCAGGTTAGTCTCAAAGGGCGATTGCTTTTTTATTTGTGATGGCCATATACAGGTCCTAAAAGAAACAAAATATCATTTTAGGAGATGAATTATGAGAGAAATCAGAAGACCTGCTAGGAGTAAGAATCATTATGCTTCCTTTATTTACACCCATGGTTACTGACTTTCCCCATGTTCCCATTGCAATAATTAGAAATTGCCCTATCAAACTCAGTCAGCATACCCTTACTTGAATTGCCCTTGGTGATTTTTGCAGAGCCAAGTTCTAGGTTCAATAGCATCTATCGATATTTAGAATTTATTCATTGAGTACATCATACATATTGAGATGGTGTTTATTTTTTTGTACACTAGATGCTATTTTGTGGGATTCTCATTTTCTGCATAGTCAATAAATTATGCTGATTGACTGAGGCTCACATTGTATATGTCTGCTCATTCAACTGCTTTTTATAGAATTAATCACTGGCTGTTATCCTTTATACACAATCTGAGCATGAGTTTGTGCTCAAGACCTGATTTTGTCATGTTCTATGTGCCTTTAAGCATGTCCCAGAGCTTCAGCCCTAACTCAAACAGCTGAATGACCAGGGAACGTTGTTTTATTTAATGTATAAATGACAATTTAAAGGTACAGTGAGGCTCATTTTCTATTCCAATAGATTGCTTCAAAATTGTTTAGTGCCTTAAGGAACTCCGTAGAATCCAATTCTCTCCATTTCATTACTATCACTCTAATATAAACCATCAATGCATCTGAATTACAAGTCACCCAATTGGTTGCTTCACATACACTTAGCCAAATATGATGCAGATTGAACATTTTAATCCAAAAATCCTAAATGCTCTGAAATCCAAAACTTTTTGAGAGCCTGTATGAAACCAAAAGTGAAAAATTAAATTTGATCTCATTTTATGGGTCACAGTGAAAACCCTTGTGTATTAAAAAGATTGTATAAAATTGCCCTCAGAGTATTTGTATGAGGTGTATAGGAAACATAAATGAAGTCTGTGTTTAGAACTGTGTCCCATCTCTGAGATATCCTATTATGTGGATGTAAATATTCCAAAGTCTGGAAAAGGAAGAAATTTAAAAATTTTTCCTACAAAAAGTGCAATATTATATAATTTAACCTGATATTTATGATTTTACAATATCTCATTATTGGAGTGTGATCTTTTGAGAACAGGTATGATAGTTATCCCTGCCTCAAGCCTTGTACAGGTGATGCTCAGTGAATATTTATGAAATGAAAGGTGTTTAATCCTTTGGATTTTGCTTTAGTTACTTTTCTTGTTACTGACACAAAATACCTGACACCAAAAGTTAAAGCAGGAAAGGTTTATTGTAACCGACAGTTGGTAGAAGTTTGAGTTTATAGTTGGCTGACTCCAAGACAGGGTGGCACGGCAGAGGGGCATCACAGGGGAGAAATATTTCATGGTAGGTAAAAAGCAGGAAGACAGCAAAGCAGTGAAGAAGCAAAAAAACAAACAGCAAGTGATAAGCAGATATCCTCTTTCTGTCCCTTGTATCCTACATCCTAATGGTGGGTAGCACTCATACCCAGGTAGAACAGCCTTAATCCTGGCACGGCACCGTGAACCAATCCCACTATCACAACTTTGATCCCAGCATCACACAGTGTAGATCCAGTCACCTCTGAAAACCACACCTATGACTGCTTGAGGCTTTGGGAAAACATCTAGGCACAAGCCAGAGCCAATATCTCAAATAAAGGTAAGATCTTCCATGTAAAAGAGGTACAGATGATTGGAATTTGATCAAAGGGTGTTCAACAATACTTGTTCCTTTTTGGAAGCCCCTTGATTGAAAAGATATTTTTACAAAGATTTTATGAAAAATACTGACAAAGTATGCATCTGCTTCTTTTAGAAGATTCTCCTGAAAAAAGCAAAATTATGTTACCTGTTAAGCAAATTATGTCTGCCATAGAAATAATCTAATTCTGCATAAACTTGAGATAAAGAAGCAAACATGACAGCCAAAACTTCTCCCCACCCCTCAGACAGAATTTCAGATGGTGAAAGTATTCTAAAACAAATCTTTAGCAACCACTGAAGCAGAAGTTTCCTGGACAGAATTTCTCCCCTAAAATCAACTATCTACTACTAAGCAGTAATGCATCCAAGAAGAATATAAACCTTAATAGAAATCTGTTTCAAGTGTAAGTATTATGTAAAATTTTTGTAATCACAAAACATGTTTATTTTGGGGGGCTGAATGATAGATTTTCTGAAGACATTATATTATCTTTACTAAGAAAGGTATACAAATAACAAATGTTGCTTTATAGTACACTAGGGAGTGTGATCTTTGCAATCGTCTTAGTTGCTTCTCTCATTATTGACACAATACCCATCACTCACAACTTGAAGGAGGAAGGGTATATTTTGGCTCACCATTTGTAAAAGTCTCAGTTCATAGTCAGTTGGCTCCAAGGCAAGGCAGCATAGCAAACTAGAAACAGTCCATAGCAGGGTAGTGGGAGTCAGGGAGAGATCAAGGGAGAAAGGAGGGAGATATACCCTTCCAGGCCAAATCCCCAGTGACTCACCTCTTCTGACCAAGCTTCACCTCCCAACATCACATTTAGCCATAAACTCATCAGTGGACTAATCACTGGTGAATACCACACCTCCAGATCCCATAACCTCCTCAAAGCCCCACCTTTGAGTGCCTGCAGTTTGGCAGCAAGTATACATAAGCTATAATGGCAAGGGCAAACAGTGTTTGTTACTAGAATAAAGGATTACCTGTTTTTTTTCAAAATCCAAGATTGGGCTGGGGATTTAGCTCAGCGGCACAGCACCTGCCTGGCAAGCGCAAGGTCATGAATTCGATCCCCGGTACCGGAAAAAAAAAAAAAAGAAACACCATTAAAATCCAAGATTAAAGAATTTTTTTCTTTCCTTGCTGACAAAATGATGCAGAATATTTTTTCCTGATAGTACCTTGCAAATATTGGTGTTATATTGAGAGAAAGTTGAATAAAAATATGATTGTAAAATATTTGAATATAGATTATAATATTGATTGATAGATTTATTGAAGAATTATTGACAAATAAAAATTGCATATTTTAAAGTGTACAACTTTATGTTTTGATATATGTATATATCATAAAATAATTACTTCAATCAAGTTAATTTACATATCTAATACCTTACATAATTACATTTGTGTGTGTGAAGACACTTAAAGTGTACTCTTAGTAAATATTAAGTATATTATATAGTATTCTTTAGTTTTATCAGGTATAGTCATTATGCTGAACTTTGGATCTAGAAACTTTATTTACTTTAAAACTGGAAATACAGAATCTGTGGTAACATACCTTTTACTCTTTCTGTGAATTCAACTTTTTAGATTCCACATGTAAGTAAACTAATGTGGCATTTGTCTTTCTTTGCCTTATTTCACTTAGTATTATATCTTTCAGATTCATCCATGTTGTTACAAGTGATGGGACTTCCTTCCTTTTTAAGATTGAATAATATTCTATTGTATGAGTGTGCACACACATACTCACCTCTCATTTTCTTTATCAAGTCATCCCCATCAAGAGACACTTAGGATGATTGCATGTCTTCACTGTTAAAAATAATGGTGCAATGAATATGGAAGTGCAGGTGTTTTTTTGACATACTTATTTCATTGCTTTTGAACATATACTGAATAGTGGATAGTCAGGGTAGCTCTAGTATTTATTTTTTGAGGAGTTTTTATGCTGTGTTCTGTAATGGCTATACCAGTTTCCATCCCCACACCAGTGAATGAAGGTTCTCCTTTCTCCATATCCTTGCCAACATTTGTTATCTTTTGACTTTGCCATACTAACAAGTACAGCATAAGATGATATCTTACTGTGGATTTGATTTTTTTCTCTAATTATCAGTGATCTTGAGAACTTTGATATACACTTGTTGGCTATTTGTACGTAAGCCTTTATAGGAAAAATTTCTACCATGTCATTTGCTAACTTTTAAATTAGATTTTTTTGCTATTGAATTGTATGCATTTTTAATATATTTTGGATATTAACCCTTTTAGGGTTATATGGTTTTCAATTTTTTTCCTATTGTATGGTTTGCTTTTTCATTTTGTTGATTTTTTCTTTTGCTGGGCACAAACTCTTTAGTTTTTTGTAGTCCCACTTCTTGTTTTTGTTGTCAGTTCTTTTGGTGTTATACAAAAAAAATCAATGTCATGGAAGTGTCCCCTTATATTTTCTTCTAGGAGTTTTGCAGTTTTAGGTCTTACATTTCAGTCTTCCAACCACTTTGGATTTATTTTTTATATGCTGAAAGTTAAGGATCCAATTTCACATTTTTGCAGGTGGATATTTCACTTTTTGCAGATGAAGTTTTCAAAACACCAATTAATGAGACTGTTCTTTCCCTGTTGCGTATTCTTGGTGACTTCTTCAAAGATTAATTAGCTGTATATATGAAATTCTGGTTTTAAAATTTCATTCTGATGGCATTTATGTCTGTTTTAAGATAGTACCATGTTGCTTTGATTGCTATATCTTTGTATTACAATTTGTGATTAGAAGTCTGATGCCTCCACCTTTATTTTTTGTTGTTGAAAATAGCATTAACTACTTGATGTCTCTTGTGGTTCCATCCAAATTTTAGAATTTTTTCAGTTTCTCTGTAAAATGTCCTTATAATTTTTGAAGGAGTTACATGGATTCTGTAGACCACTTTGTGTAGTATAACTATTTTGATAATGTTGTTTCTTCTGATCTATGAACACAGGACATAATTCCATTTATTTGTGTCTTCTTCAATCAACATGTTCTAATTTTCAATGTACAGTCATTTCACCTCCTTAGCTAAATTTATTCCTAAGCAGATTATACCTTTTGACACTATTATAAATGGAATTTAATTTAATTTCTTTTTTGGATAGTTCATTGTTAATGTAGAGAAATACAACTAATCTTTGTATGTTGATTTTACATCCTCCAAGTTCACTGACTTTGTTTATTAGTTCTAAGTTTTTTTGTGACATCTTATGATTTTCTATATAATAAGATAATGTTGCCAGAAAATAGAGACAATTTTATTCATTCCTTTCTGACTTGTATGTCTTTTATTA
Organism: Chinchilla lanigera; assembly: GCF_000276665.1. NCBI lineage: Eukaryota > Metazoa > Chordata > Mammalia > Rodentia > Chinchillidae > Chinchilla > Chinchilla lanigera. The sequence goes on from NW_004955503.1 coordinate 3,177,327, forward strand.
TTTTTTCATGCTTAATTGCTCTGATTAGCACGTTCAGAGCTACACTGAATAGAAGTGGTGATATTGGGCATCCTTTATGTGTCCCTGATCTTAGAGAAAAATATTTTAACTTCCCATTGTTTCATATGATATTCTGAGTGGGCTTGTCATATATGGCCATTATTACATTGAGGTACATTTTTTCTATAGTTTGCTAAGAGGATTTTTTTTTTATTATGAAAAGATGTTGAGTTTTATTAAATGTTTTTTATGCATCTTGGCTGGCTTTGGTATGGATTAATGCTGATTTCATAAAATGAGTTTGGAAGTACTTCCAGCTCTTTAGTTTTTTTTTTGAAAAGTTCAAGATTGGTTATTAATTTTTTAGGTGTTTGGTAGAATTCATTAGTGCCACTATCAGGTTCTGAGATTTTCTTTGATAGGAGACTTTTTGTTACTGATTTAATTAATATTCTTGTTATTGATCTATTCATAGTTTCTATTTATTCACAGCATGCCTTTATTGAATACATCTTATGTTTACAATTTGTTGTTTTCGTAAACTTATATAACATTATAATCACCACACCAATCAAGAAATAGAACCCTTATCTCACTTCATGAAGTGTTCTTGTGCCTTCTTCTACTCAATGATCTAATTGACATAGGAAAGAGCTACTTAGATTTCACCTTAGATTTATTTTGCTAGTCATATGACTTCATATAAAGTGAATGATATATTATGGACTTCTTTGTGTCTGGCTTCTTTTGCTCAAAGATATCTGTATGAGATTTATGCAAGTTTTTGTGTGTATTATTATTTTACTGAGAAGGATTTCATTGTATGAATGTACTACAATTTATTTATTCTTTCATCATTTATTTTGCAGTGCTGGGATTCAAACCAAGGCCGTGCTCATGGTAGGCAAGGTACTCAGGCAGTGGGCTATACCCCTAGATCTATCTACTCATCACCAATAGGCATTTGAGTTGTTTCAACCTCTGACTGTTATGAATGAATCTGCTATGAATATTCTTGTACAAGAACTTTTGTGGATAAAATTTTTATTTATTCTGGCTAAAGACCTAAGTAGGGATTCCAGTCTGTAGGTAGATATACTGTATGTTTAACTGTTTTGCATGTGTCTGTGTGTGTCTGTAGTCTGCTAAACAATTTCCAAGTTGTGGGTGATACCCCTTTACATACCTGCCACCAATGAGTATACAAAGATATCTAACAAAGATTTTTTTATATTCTAATGGTATGTATGAGAAGGTACTCAAAACTATTAACTTATTAGCATTTGCATATTCATGTTTATATGGTGTCTGGTCAAAATTTTGCCAACTTTTATTAGGTTGCTTTTTTGTAATGTTATAGAGGCTTTATACTAAATGTAAGTACTTTTTCAATTTATGAATTATATGTAGTTACTCCCACTCAGAGTTTGAATTTTCTTTTCTTTTTTTCAAATTTTAACTTTTATTAATTCATGCTTGCAGTACATAATGATTACATTCATTTTGAGGAATTGGTACATGTACATAACACTTCTCAATTTTTTCCCCTTCCCCTCCACTTCTATTTTTTTCCAGCAGAAAATTCATTTATTCATTTTATAAGTCTTTATAAATTTAATTATTGGGGCCAGGGTTATAGCTCAGTGGCACATCATGTGCATGGCAAGCACAAGGTCCTGCATTTGATTCTGGGTACCAAAATCAACCAATCAGTCAATCCATCAATCAATCAGTGAATAAATAAACAAATAAAATTATCACACATGCATATTAACAAGCAGAATAATAGGCAAAAGCCACATAAGACAATTGTATTAAATCAAGGTACACTTTTAGATATATTATCCATTCTAGAGTAATATAATTTTTTCATCGTTTCTCAGCCTTTTGGCTAAGATCAAGTGTAGAATAATTTTTTTCTCTACTTTTTCTCCTACCATGTGTCTGATTTACTTCTCTTAACATTATAATCCCAAGGTGCATCCATTTTCCTAAAAGTGAGTTTCTCTTTATTTATGACAGATTAGTGCTCCATTGTGCATAAATGCCATATTTTCTTTATCCATTCATCTGCTGATGGACACATGGGCTGCTTCCAAGATTTAACTATTATGAATTGTGCTGCTATAAACATGGGTGTGCTACATCATTGTAGAATAATGTCTTTGACTCAAGATACCTTGAAGGGGAATAGCTGGGTCAAGTAGAATTTCTATTTTTAGTTTTGTGAAGAATCTCCATACTGATTTCCATAGTGGTTGTACCAGATTACGCTTCAACCAACAATTTAGAAGTGTTCCCCAGCATTTCCTCACCAGCATTTATTATTGGTTGATTTCTTGATGCTAACCATTCCTTATGAAGTAAAATGGAACCTCAGTGTTGTTTTCATTTGCATTGTTGAATGGTCAGTGATATTGAACAATTTTTCATATGTTCATTGGCAACTTGTACTTCATCATCTGAAAAATGTTTATTAATTTTGCTGGCCCATTTTTTGATTGGGTCTTTGAATTAGGGAGTCTAATTTTCTTTTGAGTTCTTTATATATTCTAGATATTAGTCCTTTGAGAAATGGCTGGTCAAGTATTTTTACCATTTTGTCGTCTCTTCATTCTGTTGGGGATTTCCTTTGTTGTGCAGAAGCTTTTTAATTTGATATGATCCCATTTGTTGATTCTTGCTATGATTTCTTGTGTAAGTAAGGTTCTATTCAGATAATCTTTGCCTATACTTGTCTTCAATTGTTATAACTATTTTGTCTTTCATGAGATCATTTCTGTTCTAATATCTAGAACTTTGATCCATTTTGATTTTTACTTTAATGCATGCTTAAAGATATGGGTGTAAATTCAACACTAGTTATGAAGATAGCCAGTTTTCCTAGCTCCTTTTGTGAAAGGATGTGGTCCTTTTGTCAAAGATATGTTATCTCAGTGTGCCTGGAGTAGTTTCTGCATTACCTATTCTCTGCCATTGATCCATAAGTCTGCTGTTTTCTTTTGTTCCAATTTTGTTTCCAAAACTATGCTGTTTTTATCACTTTAGCTTTGTAGTATAACTTGATGTCCAGCCAGGATTGTGACACCTCCTGCCTTGCCCTTGTGGCCCAGAATTGCTTTTGCTCTTCTAGGTGTTTTCTGCTTCCATATAAATTTTAGGATTGCTTTCTCTAGTTCTGTGAGGAATAGTATTGATATTTTGATTGGGAGAGCATTAAGTGTGTATAACACTTTCGGAAGTCTTGCCATTTTGACTATATTGGTTTGTCTATCCCGAAACAGTGGATTTCTTTCTACTTTGTGATATCCTCTTTGATCTCCTTTCTTGGAGTGCTATAGCTTTCTTTGTAGAGGTCCTTCACTTTATTGGTTAGGTTAGTTCTTGAGTATTTCATTTCACTTCATGCTACAGTGAATGGTATTTTTTCCCTAATTTCTCTCAGTGAATTTGTCATTGGTGTAGTAGAATGCTCTTGCTTTTTCAGTGTTAACTTTGTATCCTGTTATGGTACTGAAATTGGTTATTAATTTTAGGAGTCTTGGGTGGGGTGTGGGAACTTCTATGTAGATAACCATGTCATTTACAAATAATGATAATTTAATTTCTTCCTTACCTCTCTGTATCCCTTTTATTTCTTTCTCTTGACTAATTACTCTCGCGAATGATTTGAGCACTATACTGAATGGGAGTGATGGCAGTAGACATCCTTCTCTGGTTCCTCATTTTAGAAGGAAAGCTTTCAGCTTCTCTCTGCTTAGTATGATATTGACCACTGTTTTGTTACAGACGGCTTTCATCAGATTGGGATAAAGACCTTCTATCCCTATTTTGTCAGAGTTTATTTTTATTATGAATGGATGTTGGATTTTGTCAAATGATCTTTTCTGCATCTATTGCTTTTGTTTATGGAATATATTAAATATATTGATTTGCATAGGTCAAACTATTCCTGCATCCCTGCAATGAATCTTATGTGGTCATGATATTTTGATGACTTGCTGCATTTTGTTTGAAAGTATCTTAATGAGGACTTTTGTATCTTTGTTCATTAATACATTTCTTTTTTTTTTTTTTTTTTGGTACTGGGAATCAAACTCAAGACCTTGCACTTGCCAGGCAGGCGCTTGTGCCACTGAGCTACATCTGCAGGCCATTAATACATTTCTGCCACTTGAACCACCTGCGGTTTAAGAATGAGTACCCCATCAAGCAGCTTGTACCACGGGTGGAACAAATGGTCTAATTACTGTCATTGGTCTTTTTACTAATAAGATTAAATCACAGAAACCTGGAAGTAAGGTGCATAAAAGCAAGACATATGAATTATGGACTCATTGTGAACATATTAAAGAAATTGGTCTATAGTTCTTTTTTTTTCCTTGGAGTCCTTTTTAGGTTTTGGAATCAGGGTACTGCTTTGTTCTAGGAATTACTCTGAGAGTACTGCTCCCTTTCAATTTCATTAAAGAGTTTGAGGAATTTTAGCATTAATCTTTTCTCAAGTTTTTAATGAATTCAGCAGTGGATCCATCAGGACCTGGAGTTTTCTTAGTTCCACAGTGTTTTTATTACTTCAGTTTCACTGACTGATATCGGATTATTCATAATTTTGATCTTTTTGATTTAGCTTTGGTAGTTTATATCTATCTAGGAATTTATCCGTTTCTTCTAAATTTTCCATTTTATTAGAGTACAAGTTCTCAAAGTAACTGCCAATAATCTTCTGGATTTCACAGAATCCTTTGCAATGTTACATTTTTAATTTCTAATTGCATGGATTTTGGTCTTTTCTTTCCTCATTTTGGCAAGATTGGCTAAGGGTTTGTTTATTTTGTTTAATCATTCAAAGAACCAAGTCTTGGATTCATTGATTTTGTTTCACTTTTTAGTCTCAATTTCATTAATTTATGCTTTGATTATTATATTCTTTCCTTATATGAGCTTTGGGTTTGCATTATTCTTATTTTTCTAGGACTTTGAGGCGCATCATTAGGTTAGTTATTTAAGCTCAATCTACTTATTGAAGTGGGAATACACCAGTATAAACTCCTCTTTTAGGACTTCTTTCTTTGTGTTCCATAGGTTCTGGTATACCATACTGACATTATGGTTTGTCTGTAGAACCTGTCTAAGTTTTTTCTTTTCAGTTTAATCTGTGGTGCATTGATTATTGAAAAGTGTATTATTTAATTTCCATTTATTTGCATATTTTCTGTGGTGTCTTTTGTCACTTATTCTAACGTACTGCACTATTATCTGATGATATGCATGGGATAATTTTCATTCTCTTGCATTTACTTAGGCATGATTTATGGGCTAGTATGTGGACTATTGGGAGAAAGTCCCATGTGCTGATGAGAAGAATTTATATTCTTTTGTATGGAACACTGTAGATAATTATTAAGTCCATTTGTTCAAATGTTTGGTTCAACTCTAATATTTCTTTATTGATTTTTTTACTAGTTGATCTGTCCATTTGGGACAGTGAGGTATTGAGTTCCCCCACTGCAGTTGTATTGGTATTTATATCATTTTTCAGGTTATTAGTGTCCAAAATAAGAAATAGTGATACACTGCAAATTTATGACGATATTCTCCAATGTTTTTTTCTGGCAGTTTACAATTTCCACTTTTATATTCAGATATGTGATACAAATACTTTTTAAAACATTTACTTAAACATGGGATGATTTTAGTTCTTCTATATTTACTTAAACATGTATCTATCACCATGTACTCAACTAAGATCAAAGTGGGTCAGGGATCTAAATATTAAAATAGAAGCATTAAATCTACTGGAAGAGAAAGTAGGTAGAAGTCACAGGGACATAGGTGTAGTCAGAGACTTCATGAACAAAACCCAGACTGCAAGGGAAATATTACAACGAATCAACAAAGGGGATCTCACCTTACCAAAAAGCTTTTGCACAATGAAAGAAATCACCAACAAAGTCAAAAGACAAGCCACAGAGTGGGAAAAAATTATAGCCAATTGTCCCACACAGCAAAGGACTTATATCCAGAAAATATAAAGAACTGAAAAAAAACAGACCCCCCCCCAAATTCAAAGACCCAATCCAAAAGTAGGCATCAGAGATGAATAGGCATTTCTCAGATGAAGAAATACAAATGACAAATAAATACATGAAAAAATGTTCAACATCACTGGTCATTTGAGAGATGCAAATTAAAACAACCTTGAGATTCCATCTCACCCCCAAAATAATGGCTGTCATCAATAAATCATCTCATAACAAATGCTGGAGGGGCTGTGGGGTAAAAGGAACCCTTCTCCACTGTTGGTGGGAGTGTAGACTGGTACAGCCACTCTGGAGATCCGAGTGCAGATTCCTCAAGAAACTGGGATTGGAGGTCCCATTTGATGCAGTTATTCCCCTTCTGGGTATCTTCCCAGAAAAATTAAAATCATCATACCACATTGTTTTATGTGCACCTACGTTTATAGCAGCACAATTTGTAATAGGTAAATCTGGGGAACAACCCAGATGTCTAGCAACCGAAGAATCAATAAAAAAGATGTGGTATTTTTATATAATGTAGTACTACTCAGCCATAAAAAGGATAAAGTGGAGTCTTTTATAGGTAAATGGATGCAACTTGAGACCATAATCATAAGCGAAATAAATCAGAGCCATATGTGTAAACGTCATATTGTCTCACTAGTATGAAAAAAATGAACAAGTAAATAAGATCTGAAATGTATAGTAGGTATTGTGACTTGGGATGAAACTGTTCAAAAAAGAAGACAAACTGTGATGGGGGAAGGGGAAATGAAGAAAAAATATATGTATATACAAAATATTTAATATTGTTATGCAGCTAATTTCTCTTAGTTTATTAAAAAGAAAGTCTTATGCTAATATTGTATGGAAAATATAGCATACATTGTATCTTCTACTCTGAATAACTACTAGGGAGATGACAATACACAATGTATCAACTACTGTAACTGTCCTAATAACTTCTTTTGAAACTTTGTTTCACTGTCATGTTTATCTTTTTTTTTTCAAAACAGGAAAGAACAACTGGGATGGGGGAAAAGAGAAAAGGAAGGGAAATATATATACATATATACACAAGATAGCTAAGATAATTGTATTACTAATTTCTAGTGGTTTATTTAAAGGAACAGTTAATGTTTAATTGATCGATCTTTCATTTTTACATCTGGTAATCTGAGCAACTTCACTGAAGATAACAATATGTAATATAACAACTATTTTTAATTTTCTATCAACTTTTTGTGAAATATTATGTCTTTTGTATTTTAAAGAGAAAAAAACTAAGAAAACAACAATAATGAAGACAAAAACAAAAACAACTTAGAAACAACAAAGATGATACACGACCTCAAAACAAAATGATAGGAATTAATAATGGTTGCTATACTACATACTGTTATCTTCAATGAAGTTGCTCAGTCCACCAGATGTAAGAATGTAAGATTGATCAAACAACTGCATATTAACTGTTCCTTTCAATAAACCACTAGACATTAATAGTTCAATTATCTTAGCTATCTTCTCTGTGTGTATATATATATATATATATACACACATTTTTTTCTCTTCTTTCATTCTTTTCCCTCTCCTCTCCTTCATCCCAGTTGCTCCTTTCTATTTGAGCAGTTTTTTTCCCTTTCACAATACCTGTTATACCTTTCAGACTTTATTTATGCTTTCACGTTCTTAAACTAGGGAGACAATATGGTGTTTACACATGCGGGTCTAACTTATTTCACTTATGAGTATGGTTTCTAGTTCCATCCATTTACCTATAAAAGCCTTGAGCTTATCTTTCTTTATAGCTAAGTAATACTCCATTGTATAAAAATACTACATGTTTTTATCCACTCCTCAGTGGATGGGCATTTGGGTTGTTTCCAAGATTTAGCTATTACTAACTCCACTGCTATAATCATGGGTGCACATATATCACTGTGGTGTGATGTTTTTACTTCTTCTGGAAAAATACCCAGGAGGGGAATAGCTGGGTTGAATGGGACCTCTAATCCTATTTTACGGAGGAATCGCCAGACTGATTTCCACAGTGTATCGTTTTTATTGTTTTTGTGTTGTTTTATTTTTGTCTTTGTTGTTATTTTTTTCTCTTTAAAATAAAAAT
>NW_004955503.1:3186459-3231700 GCF_000276665.1 Chinchilla lanigera
TTTTTTTTGTCTTTTTGAGGCAGGGTCTCGCTATGCAGCTCAGGCTGGCCTTGAGCTCACTTTGTAGCCCAGGCTGGTCTCAAACTTGCAACGATCCTCCTGCCTCAGCCTCCTGAGTGCTAGGATTACAGGTGTGCGCCACCACACCCGGCGTGTACACTTTCTTTAAAAAAAATAGAATTTAATCCTATTAAGACCTGGACTTGATCATATTTTGCAGAATTTGTGTGAAGTCTTAAGTCCTCTGATTTGGGTCCACAGTTCCCTACTTTTGACAGTTTAAAGTTCTTTTGAGAGAAATTTCATGTTACCCAGATACTGATTATTTACTATTGATTAGTGCAATGGAATACTACTGTTTCTGTTTATACTTGTAAAGCGTAATTCTTCACAATACACTTAGGAATCCTTTAAACTATTTATAAAGAACAGAATTCCTTTTGAATCGTGTCAAATTCATTTTAACATCTTAAAATCTTAGTAATTGTAAGACTTTAGTTGAAAGACAGGCCCTAGGAAAACATTAAGGTTTACTAGTCATTTGTCACCAGCTAAAGTGTTTAGTGTCTCAGGTTTTCAGTGAGGATAATGTTAATGATTTTTGACATTTACTCCATTGATTGTAAGTTTGCTATTAGGATAGATTGAGAGCTTATTAAGCTGCTTGTAAATTAAATAAATATTGGGACAAGTAGTGAAGGTGCTCTGTAATTTGTTTACTTCATTTATTATTTTTTTATTTTTATTCTTTTATTTGTGTGTGTGTGTTGCTAGGAATAGTACTTAGGGCTTTCTGTGTGCTCAGCAAGTACTCCACCGCTGAGTTGTATACCTAGCCCTTAATTTACTTTTTCCATCAGCAAAGTTTGATTGAGCATCTGGTATATACTGGACATTATATTAAAGTCTTGATTTTTTCTAACTTACTAGTTAATAAGTAAAATAGATATTACTAAATGTAATCATTCATCTGTATTGGAAAAAAGAAACCAAGTATTGTAGAAAGAGCCCTTTGCAATCTTGATTATCATGATGTGGAAAACTTAAGTAGCCATGCATTAAAAAATAAATTAATTTCAACTATATATATTAATTATGTTCTTTCTTGGTTACTTGTCTTTCTCAAAATAATTTGAGAAATTATATCCACATTCATAAATTAAAATGCCAGATTAGTGGCCCACATGTTAGAACAAACTACATAGTTGAACTCCTAAAGTCAGTTTCTCTAGAACTGAAGTTCTTTCACTTGCCCCCCCCAAAAGCTCTTTAAAAGGTGAGTACATATCTAATTGGATTAGCCATATAGTTAATACTCTTGAGTGTTGAATTTTTTTCTTTTTATTCTCTTTTTATTGACTACAGATTAAGAGGTTTCATTTTGGCAGGCGGATTTATACATGCACATGGCATGCTTTGATCGTTTTCACCCCCCAGCACTGCCATGTTTAATTTTTGACACAAGGTCACACTAAGTTGCCCAGGCTAGGTTTCATCTTAAGAACCCTCTACCTTAGCCTCCCATAGTGTTAGGGTTACACCTAACATGCACCACCACACTCAACAGATAAGTTAAATTTAATGAATATACAATCATCTGATTTTTTTTGAAGTCTTTAATCTTAACATGTTAAACTCTTTTATGCACTGCTTCAAGAATGAACTGTTGTTATAATACTTACCTTTGTTTCTCTTGTGTTGGAAGAACCTTACTCAAAGTCAGAATGGAACGATTTGTAGTAACAGCACCACCTGCTCGAAACCGTTCTAAGACTGCTTTGTATGTGACTCCCCTGGATCGAGTCACTGAGTTTGGAGGTGAGCTTCATGAAGATGGAGGAAAACTCTTCTGCACTTCTTGCAATGTGGTTCTGAATCACGTTCGCAAGTCTGCTATTAGTGACCATCTCAAGTCAAAGACTCATACCAAGAGGAAGGCAGAATTTGAAGAGCAGAATGTGAGAAAGAAGCAGAGGCCCTAACTGCATCAATTCAATGTAACGTTACTGCGCAAACAGAGAAAGCCAGTGTTATTCAGGACTTTGTGAAAATGTGCCTGGAAGCCAACATCTCCCTTGAGAAGGCTGATCAACCAGCAGTCCGTGCTTTACTGACTCACCCTGTCAAGAATGGAGGCTCTATACCCAGGTCAGACCAACTGAGGAGAGAGTATCTGCCTGAGGGATATGTGATGCGAATCAGCTCCTCAACTCTCGGGATTTTTGACAAGGAGGTTACTACCATTGTGTTCAAGATAAATAGTGTGGAGTATTAAAGTTATGTGTTGATTGTGTAGTTCATTTTTATGTTTATTTTGTTTAAAATCATGTGATGCTGAATATTTTGGCAATATGTATATAGTTGCAGGTAGAAAACCAAAAAATCCTCACTCCAGAACTTGTTAATTTTAGTCACCAGTGATTTAAATATAACTAAGGTATAGAGTGTGCTAGGATACCTGAAACATGACAGTTATCTTAAAAATTGATGGGTTTTCTTCTGGGATGTTTGTGCATGGAAAAAAAAATCCGTGCTTTTTTTTTTTTAACCCTGTTGCCATGTATGATTATTCCTTGTGAGATTGCTTAATTAACTGGAGTGAAGACCAGCCTAGAAAACTGAAGCTGCTGCCAGGCAGCATCACTCTGTATAACTTAAAGGAATTATTCTGATTAGAGGATCCTCTTCAAAATAGAAGAGGTGGTGAGAAACTGTTATTATATCTTGCGATCCCTAGGAGAAATGACTGTGTATTTCAAAGTATGTTTTGTTTGTATTTGAAATAGTTACCTAACTTTTCCTTCAGTTCCTCACTGTCTTTTCTCTTCTTTTTAAAGTCTTTTTGTTTTATTTAGTAGCGCTTTCAGTGACCAAAGGGCTAAAATCTTTTTTTTTTTTTTTTAATATTAGCGCCAAAAGCTACAGGGAATTTGCAATGACAAGATTTTAGTTTCTTACTATGTACACAACAGATTTTTGAAACATTGCTTGCATTTTAAGCATCATCTTAAATATGCAATTTTTAATGTCTTTGTGTCACTTCCAGATTGACAATATAAGCAGACATTTTATGGTTGAGTTTCCTCTTTTTGCAGAGAATTAAGTACTTTTGGGCTGACAGGTTAAACAATAAGTAAATTCCATTCTATACATTAATTTTTCCATTAAGATTTTACAAGAGTTTAGGTAAAGACAAACTACTTTTCTTTCATGTTTTATTTGCTTTGTTTCCAGCAAGACTTACAGTGGAGATCTGGTAGTATGACACATAGCTGTTTGGCTGAGAAAAAATCAGTTCTGTTAAAGGTCAACCATGTTCAGAAAATTATCTTATCTTAATTTCACTGTCTTGTAAGGTTATCAAAGTAGTTTAGCCCAGGTAGGTTCTCTCCATAAGAAACCTAGGTTATATTTAAGAAATTTAACAACTAAATACTGGATGAGATCTTTAATAAAAATGTTAAATTATTTGAAAACATTCAAGTAAAAAATAGCTACATTTCTGTTACAGAGAGTGATAAGTGATACCCTATGTAACTTAGCACTATCTTTGAGGTCATTTTAAACACAAATCATTATTTAAAAACCAAAGTGAATAAGAAAAATAATACAATTCATACAACTTTCCTTAAGTGTTTTACAGACTTAAGTTACTAATACAAGTCAGGGTGATCACCTGGTTTTAGATTTTTCTTTTCACTTAAAAGCCTGCCACTACCAAAAAGGTCAATTGTCAAATTCTGAACTTCCAATTTTTTTCATGTTTGATTATATTATAGTAGCACAATAAATGCCCCCCAAAAAAGATAAAAGATAAATGCCCACAGCAGCACTGTTATTGGTAAAGCACATAAATAAGATGACCAGGAAAACATAAAAATGTGTTTTGCTTTTCCCTAGGAAAGAACTTGGAGAAAACCATGTGTAAAGTTAATTACTTAGGATGGTAGAAGATCCAAGAAGCTAGCAAAATAATTGGGTTTTTCAGCACTATTTTCAGAATATAACAATAAATATAGACATACAGTCTTTACAGCTTTTTGAAATTCGTGATTCAGACCACTACCTATTGTTTGGGTAGCAATGTGTACTACCAATAAACATGTGATGACAGCTTCTAGTAGACCAGCAAAGAAAATAAAAATTTACATTTGTGTTTCTGGTAGTTACTAATGATTTGATGATCACTTAGGTCATATATATATATATATATATATATATATATATATACATGTTTTCCTAGGCTCTTACTTATTTCCACATTTATCTTATCTAGGGTTATAGTCCATTCTGTTAGAATTCTATCATGTTCTTAGCAGAATTTTCCATCCTATTGAGTTAATACTATTGTTTAATGATTATGAAATGTTGGTTTCCTGAAACATTGTCTCATAAATAAGGTAGTGATTGTTTTACCATGCTCAAACTAGTATATATCCCTAAACAAGGATTCACATGTGTTAAATAACAAATGAGAATATTTAAGAGACATATGCTGCTTTGGGTGTAGCGTGGATGTGTGTATAGAAGCTTTCAGTCTTAAATATAAAGTGTTAGTGTGAAGCAACTTTTTTCTATTTTGTAAGTTGGATGCATAAACAAGATTTGTAATGTTTCACTTCTAAACTGCTTTTAACACATGCTTACCTGTTAGTAGTGTTTCTTCAAGTATGGTAGTATGTCTTCCAGAATTTCACTCTGTGCTTACAGTTAATAGTTTCTAGCTTGTTGAAATGTTAAGTTTCCTGTTGGCATCTTTTTTATTATATGGGTGCATATGGCAAGCCTGAAGAATGCACTCATTTTTTACTGGGTGAAATTTTAGAATTTGGATGAGAACCTATATAGTTTTTTTTTGTCTCTTATCAGATTATGGTGTTGTTGTTGCTGTTGTAGTTCATTTTAACAAATACTACTTTTAGATAATGTATTTGGCCCTGCCAAATTTTCAAGGACAAGAAAACTTTAATGTTCTGCATTTTACTATTGTAGCTAATTAAGTATTAGCTTGGGATTGTTCTGAAGTATTAATTCCTTAAACACTATTATAAGTGTAGTTAGCAAGATCTCCAAGTTGAAAGCTCCACCTTAAAACTTTCACCTGAAAGAATTTGCGTGGGACTGCTAATAGAAATACATATAAACAAATTAAATTTAAGATATCTCAAAATAAAAGCCACAATTTGTCGTTTGATGGTTAGTCTTTGTAAGAGCTCTTCATGTTTGAGTTATCCCAACTGACTTTAAATGAAGACATCACATTTTTCATCCATTTATCTGGAAAATTAGTTCTATAATTTTATTGAAATCTTTGCCTTAAAAATTGCTTTAGCTTCTGGTCAGCACTGATTAAAATGTGAATACCGAAGTGTCTATCATAAATCTTGGTTTGTCTCAACCTGTACTATCATAGCTTTGTGACATAAACAGTTGATATCTAGTGTTCTATTTGTGTCCAGAATACTGTATTAATTAAAAATTTACTATGTGCAAGATGAGATAAAATTCACATACTAAAAGACAGAACTTTATCATTTTAAAGTGTATAATATGGTTTTAATATTGTGCAAACATCACCACTAATTCCAGAATTCTCATCATCCCAAAGAAATTCTTCATACTCATACGCCAACCTCTTCTCCTCCAAGACCCTGAAAACCACAGGGTTTTTACAACCTTGTCAAAAATCACGACTATGAAAATGTAGATTTATTTTCTGAACTCATTTTTTGAGACAGGGTCTTACTATGTAGTGCAGGCTGGCCTTGAACTCACAGCAACCCTCCTGCCTCAGCCTCCTGAGTGCTGGTATTACAGGCATGAGCCACAACACCTGGCTTCTGAACCCTTGATTTAATTTTTGTATACATCTATTATTATGCCAGATCCACATTCTTTTAATGAGTGCAATTTTGTAGTAAGGTTTGAAACTGGGAAATAAGAGTCCTTATACTTTTTTGTGCTTTTTAAATATTGTTCTTGTTTGCAGTCCCTCACAATTCCATGTGGATTTAGGATCGGCTTAACTATTTCTGCAAAAAATACTGGACTTTTCATAGGGGTTACTTGAATGTGCAGATCAATTTGGGGAGTATTGCCACCTTAACAACATTAAATGTTCCAATCCATGAACATGTGATCTCTTCATTTGTAAGCCTTATTTAATTTCTTTTACTAATGTGTTGCAATTCACAGCATATTATTTTTGCACTACATTGATTAAATTTATTCTTTTTGTGTGTAAACAAGCATATATTTATAGAATGTCCAAATATTGATAACAAATACAGATCAAGATTCTTGAAAAGTAGTGAAGTGAAAAATCATACATATTCTAAAGAATGACTGGTACATAACAGACAGTGTGCTGTTGGTTCTTTTTCCACCCATGGATTAACAGATACTTTGTAAATGAACCAGGTAGCCCATACTATTGGCTTGACCTATTTAACAAATTTAGATTATCCATTTTAAAGTAATGTTTATGTAAGTAAAATTAGAGTGATCTGAGCTAGGCTTCATTTTACTCTTTTTTAATTTGATTAGGTGAGATGCTTTGCCATAATTTAGGGAGGAGAATAAGAGGAAAAACTCAGTTGGCTCTGCTTCTTTGGAAAATGGTCTAATTTGTGCATTCTGTTTCCTGAAGTTTTGGAGGAGAGTTGCAGAGGCTAGAGGGAGTGGGTTCATAAATTATTCATAGAAGGAGAGGTTTTAAAACCTCTTGGTTGAGCTAACCTTTGCTATTCGCTATAGGCCTACTGCTATTGGCTTACAGTATACAAAGATTTGCTCCACATAAAGCAAATCTCTATCTGAAAGTGAGTGTTCCAAAAGAGACTAGTTCTGAGCCTCTGATGAACCCTTCATTATGTATAAACACCACGTTTTCTTTATCCATTCACTTGCTGATGGACATATAGGCTGCTTCCAATGTTTAGTAATTATGAGCTGTGCTGCTATAAACATGGGTACTCATGTATCACTGCAATATGACAGCTTTAATTCTTTTGGAAAAATTACCTAGAAGGGAAATAGCTGGGTCAAATGCAATTCCAAATTTTAGTTTTGTGAGGAATCTCCATACTGGTTTCCATACTGATTATACTGGATCACATCCCCAACAAAAGTGTAGAAGTGTTCCAACATTCGTTATTACTTGATTTCTTGATGATGGCCATTCATTCTGGGATAACATGGAATTGCAAAGCTGTATTTTTTGCACTTCTCTAATGTCCAGGAGTGTGCAGCATTTCTTCATATATTTATTGGCTCCTTGTTCTTTAAAGTTTTTATTCATCTCAATTGTTCACTTTTTGATCGGGTCTTTTATTTTAGAGGTTCTATTGTCTTTTAGATATTTATATATTCTTGGTAAGAGTTCTTTGTCTGAGTAAAATTTTTCCCATTCTGTATTCTGTTCTTTCACGTTGTTAGGTGTTTCTTCTTCTGTGCAGAAGTTTTTTAATTTGACATGATCCCATTCATTGATTTTTGCTAATATTTCTTGTGTGACTGTGATTCTGCTCAGGAAATCTTTGTCTACACTTATGGCTTAAAGAGATAGATGAGAGATATGGGATGCAAGCAGCTTACCATTTTTTTCCCAACACCATTTATTAAAGAGTCTGTTGTTCCTTCAGAAGGCAAAACATAAATATATATGTGAATAGCTGCAATGAGTGTATTGCTGTTGTCTGATGCGAGGGGGTAGCAAGGGAGGGAAAATGGAAATAAAAACACTAAGATGTGTAATGGGCACGTACAACTTCCTCTGATGTATGTGATTATTATGTACTGAAAACACATACTAATAACAATTTTTAAAATAAAAAAATATTCTGTAGCTTCTGACAGTTTTAGTATAATGTGTTTTGGTGTTGATGTCTGTGATTTTATGTAATTTAGCGCCTCTTTTTCTAGCTTTAAGGTAGCAGTTTAGAGTATGATTGTAATCTTCTCTTTATTGATAAGATTTTAAAGGTATAAAGTTCCCTCTAGTTACTACTCCAGCCCCATCACATAAAGTGTTATAGGCTATATGTCCATTACCGTGCTGTTTCATTGATCCTTTAAAATTCCCTATTATTTCTTATACATGAGTAAAATGTCCTGGACTCAAGTGTGTTTTTAAATTTCCAAATATTTTGACTTTTTTCCATTTGTTAGAATTACATTTTAATGCAATCTCTTATATTTTTTCTACTTTTGCTGAAGATATATATAATTGAAAATTTCAAATTGAATATATTTTCCAGGTACCATGTGGTGTTTTGAGCTATAGACCCACACAAAATTATTGCTACAAACATCTATTTATCTGCTATGTTTTATTTATTTATTTATATTTTTAAAATAAAAGGAGGAAAACATTAACATACAGACAACCATTTACAAAATAGCAAAAGATCAAAACAAACAATACAGAGTTACAAACAAAGTGGTAGGAAATTAATAATTATCTGCTATGATAAATGAAATGCTTATATTCCCCAAAGCATCATTATGACTGGAGTCTTGGCCCCCAGGGTGATACTGTTGGAACGTGCTGGAATCTTTGGGATACAGTGCCTGGTGAGCAGTTTTTGGATCACTAGAAACATGAAGTAGTTCATATGTGACACCTTGGTAATTCCCATGATAACTCACTTAAGTTCCCACAAATTCTTTCACTATGATTTTCATAAAGAGTGCAAGCCTGAACATGCCATTCTGTTTTCTTTTCTTGGTTCAAGATGTTGAGAAATGTGTATTTGTGCTTCTTTTGAGATGTGGGCTCCATTACCCATTTTTAATCAAATTATTTGTTTTTTAAGTTTTGTTTTTGTTTATTTCCTATCAAGTCTCTGGAGTTACTTATATACTCTGGATACTAATTCCTTGTCCAATGTATAATTTGTAAATATTTTCCCCCATTCTGTAGGTTATATTTTTACTCTAACAATTGTTTCCCTTGCTATTCAGAAATGTTTGAGTTTCATGCAATCGTATCTGTCTAGTTTTGCTTTTCTTTTCTGTGCTTTGGAGGTACAATCAAGAAAACCCTTCTATTTTCCAATGTACTGAAGCATTACAACTATGTCTTCTTTTTAACAGTTTCATAGTTTTAGGCCTTCCTTTTAAGTCTTTAATTCATTTAGAATTGATTTTTGTATGTTAGATAATGGTCTAGTTTTTTCTCCTTCATGGGTATATACTATCTTTTCCTCAATGCATTATTTAAATCCTTTTTATGTGCCACTGAGCTATAATTGACAAATCATATTTTCCCATTGAAAACATATTATCCAATGGTTTTATATCTATTTATGTGGAGTTGTAGAACCATCACCATTTTGTATATTGTGCTGTGTTTTTTCTTCCTTCTCCTTCTGGAAATCCAAATACTTGTATGCTACATGTTGCAGTGTCATTTGGTTAATGTGTTAAGATCAGGAATAGACAAATTATTGCCTGAAGGCTGAATCTGTTCTGTTTTAGTAGGCTGTCAAGCTAATAATTGTGTTTACATTTTTAAAAGCTTATAAAAAGCAAAGAGGAAAACAGAAAAGAATATACATCAGAGGGTTTATGTGGTTTCCAAAGTCTGAATTACTTTTATTTGTCCCTTTACATAAATCTTTGCTGTCTGTTGTGTTAGAGAATGGAGTCGGGCTGCTATCTTGCATGAAGTTTGGGAAGGAGAAAGCTATAGATAGGGACAACTAAAATGCTGCTTATAAACTCCTCTCTCACCCCATTATACTCAGACTAGGGATCGATGTCAGAGGAAAATGTGTGTGAAGATGATCCTCAGCCAGTTATTTTTTTCCTTCAAAGATCAAAGCACCTTCCTTTTTCTGACAGCATTTGTTTTGCCTTCAGTTCTTCTAAATGGAGTTATGTTTATATTTTCCCCAGAATCTATGGTTGTTATCTGTGATAGTTGTAGCAACATACAAGCTCCAATTTTATTCCAGAACTTGCCAGACTTGTTTTAATTAACTAACATATGAATTACTATAAAGGGGATGATTAAAAATGCAAAATATCAGTGGATGCTTGGACTCAGTCGTTTGCTCAGGTGTTTTAGCATAGAAATTTAGACCATCTGTTGTATCCTTAACTACAGGAGCATTTATTTGTCAATGGAAGAAAACTATCAAGCTCGTCAGGAAAAGGCTGTATTTTGTGTATCTATATTGAAAATTTCTACTTACAAATCATAGAATCAGAAAGCTAGAATAGACTTTTGCAGATACAAACAACAGAGAGAGCCTTCTGGTAGCCTCTGTGAGGACGGGCATTCATATTCTGATTAAATTCTAAATAAATAAAAAATTCATAGGGGCTGGGGATTTAGCTCAGCGGCAAAAGCGCCTGCCTGGCAAGCACAAGGTCGTGAGTTCAGTTCCCGGTACCGGAGAAAAACAAAAACAAACAAACAAAAAAAAAATTCATAATTTATATATTTTCTATACTATATCAGTATCCTTTGATTCCGAATCTCCCATATCATTAGGTCACTGATGTAAATTAAGATTTAAGATTTAAGAAATGCTGAGCTATGGATCAAAGTCACTTTTCATCCACCACTACTAGAATTGAGTAGTCTAGCCCTTGAACTAGGGAAGAAGCTCTGGCCTAGAACTGACTTATCTCTTTTTTGTCAAAAGGTGAGTGGTATCCAGGAGTTCATGTCGATGTTTGAGGGATGTTCTAAGTGCTGAGCTAAATGTCTCCAGGTAATCTTTGGAGTGAAGAAGCAGCTCACAATGGATGCTGAGAGAAAACAACACACTTTTTCTGATTTACTGGTCTCCCATTTAACAGCGGGCTAGAGCACTCACGAAATGTAAGAAACTAGAGATATCCACTTACATAAGCACTTTACAGTAAACGTACTCTTTGGTGTGGTAGATGTACTTTTTGAAGATGTTTTCAAGATGGTTTTGATCTTCCCTTTTAGTCAACTCAATTTTAAATACATTGAAAAATTCAAGATACAATATATATTTCCAGCACAAATTGATCACTTCAATAAATATTTTAATCACTTGATAAAATATGGGGCTACAAACTGTAGTTATCATACATTTCTGTCTACCCATGTTCTTTAGTGAGAAAATGGCCATTAAGTAATAATTTGTAACCATAATTTCTTAGGTTCATGCTGTTGCTCTGGTTTTTATAATTTTACAGAGAAATAAAGACTACATCTTAATATTTGTTCTCTAATTTCATTAAGAGATACAAAGAGGCCATTAGTCATATGAAGATTTACAACTTGAAAATATAGCTTGCAGCTAAGGAAATTTATCTCCCACAAGAATTGTAGAGAAGAATACAAACTATGTTATCTGTGTTAATTACTGTGCTGTCTTATTTTCATTTCCATTTATGTGCTTGAAAGGTTTGCTTGCCCACAATCTCATTTTATTTTCCATATCCACAAAGGGTATATCTGAGAGATGTCCAGGATGCACATTCCACAAGTGAGAAACACAAAATTAAAAGAGTCTGGTTAAAAAAAATCTAATTTGTATTTTTGGTGTAAGAGAGATATAATTAAATTATAGATCTTAATAGATCTTAGCTTTCTTATTCCCTAGATCTACCCTACAAGATTGTATAATTCTACAAGAAAAATCAAAATAAAACATTAATAAAAATTATAAATGCATAAAAGTGTAACATGCTGCACAATTTGGGTAACTCATTTACAATTTGATACACTGGCATACACCTTGCTGTCTATTGTACCAAGTAAGAGAACACAAAGATTGACTCCTGTATTCCTCCAGTGCCACCACTGAGACACATAGTCAGCTGCCATTATGCTAAAGTACATATATTCATTAAAAATATGGTCAGGGTGACTTTTATCCACCATGATGCTCTTTGTGGTATCACTAGGAAGAATGCTATGACTCTTGATTCTTGTAGATCTTGTACAATAGATTTTAGTTTTAGTAATGCTATGTTATAAGTGAGAAAAAGTTTGCAGTTTCTTAAGTTCTTTTCCCTTCCAAAAGGAGAGAGAGAGAGAGAGAGAGAGAGAGAGAGAGAGAGAGAGAGAGAGAGAGAGAATAAATGCTAAACACATAAAAAAAGCTCTTGAATTTTTGTTCTAAAATCCAATGTGGAGGGGCCAGGGATGTAGCTCAGTGGCACAGCACATGTCTGGCAAATGCAAGGTCCTGAGTCAAATTCTTGGTTCCAAAAAGTAATAAATAAATAAAATCCAATGTGTGAGTAAATCATGTTTACTTGAACACATTACCAGTAATAGGGTGTGTGTGTGTGTGTGTTCACATGGAGGCCTATGTCAGGGCCCGACCAACAGGACATTTAAGCCATTTCTCTCATCTGTATTGTCAGTGCTGCCTGCAAAACTCATACCACAAAGAGCATCGTGGTGGATACAAGTCACTCTGACCATATTTTTTTAATGAAAATATGTACTTTAGCATAATGGCAGCTGGCTACATGCCTCTGTGGTGGCACTGGGGGAATAGGGGAGGCAATCTTTGTGTTCACTCACTTGGTATGATAAATGGCAGTTGTGTGCATGTGTGTCAAAGTGTAAATGAGTGAGCTTTACCCACATTGTGTAATGTGTTACAGTTTTATGTATTTATAATTTTTATTAGTGTTTTATTTTGATTTTTCTTGTAGAATTAGCCCAATTTGGTACAATGTTGCATAAAAATTCACTTTTACAACTTTGAGAGGAAGTCGAAAGTGAGTCAGGTAATTCAGCTACTGATGACGACTTAAATCATGTAAGCCAAATAAGTTAGCAAGATATGAAAGATAGAAAAGTACTGAAGGAAGACCTTGATTCAGATGGGGAAGAAAACAATGTTGTAAATAAATATTTGAGTAGCAAAATGATGCACAATGGTCACGTGTACCTCAACAATCCAATGTTAGAACTAGGTCAGAAAATGTTACTACGTTCTCACCCAGGGTGAAACCTATTGGAAGGAATGCCAACATTAAGATTCAGTGTTAGAAACTGTAACAGATGGTAGGCTACAAAATGTTTTGAAATACACTAATAATGAAATATGCATCAATAGTAATACTCAAAAATATATTCATAGTGACATCTCACTATCTGAACCAAAAGTCTTCATAGCAGAACTTTCCTATTCTAATTGTCAGAATCTAAAGAATTCATGGAGACATGATGGAAATGGCATTGAGATTTTTTGAATAATATTGACACTGAAAAGATTTGGTTTCTTTCAAAACTGCCTACATTTTGCTGACAAAAAGACCTGCCAAGGAAGAAAAAATATCCAACAATTTGGCTGCTGTTTGCTCATTATTTGAAAGCTTTGTTTTGAATTGTCAAGCAATTTAAACACTGTCTGAATACATGAAAATTGACAAACAATTTCCATCATTTCATGGTTGTTGAAAGTTTCAGGAATGTATGCCAAAAAAATCTTCCAAATATGGTATAAAAATATATGCTATGATAGATGTGAAGACATTTTATGCCTTGGATTTAGAAATTTATTGTGGACTTCAGCCACCAGATATTTATGTACGCATTAACAAACCATAAGATGATGTGAATAGACTTGTTGCACCTATTTCAAAAAACAATGCAAATGTCACATTTGACAATTGGTTCATGAGTTATCCATAGATGTTACTTTTGCTAAAAGAACACCAGTTGATGAGCACAGGAAAAATTCACAGGGACAAAGTGGAGATTGCTGAAAAGAAGTGTTCCAAGTTCACATTCGAGAAATGTATAGTACAGTCTTTGGATTTCAGAGAGAAATAACATTGGTCTCCTATATGGTAAAGAAAAATAAAGAAGTATTTAAACTGTCAACATTACACCATGATGATAAGACAGATACTAAAGCTAGGTGTGGTGTGTATGCCTGCAATCCCAGAACTCAAGGCTGAGGCAGGAGTATCATGTAAGTTCAACATTAGCCTATGCTCAAACAAATACAGGAGAAAGTGTTCAACATCATTAGTCATTTGAGAAATACAAATTGAAACAACACTGAGATTTCATCTCACCCCAATAAGAATGGCTAGCATTAAGAAGTCAACCAATACCAAATGCTGGCGAGGCTGTGGAGAATAGGAACTCTTCTCCACTGCAGGTGGGAATGCAGACTGGTGAAAACACTGTGGAAATCAGTTTGGAAACTCCTCAGCAAACGAGGTCTAGAGGTCCCATTCAACCCAGCTATTCCCCTTCTGGGTATCTTCCCAGAAGATCTGAAAATGTCATATGATAGTGATATATGTGCACCCATGTTCATAGCAGCACAATTAATAATTGCTAAACTGCAGAAGTAACACAAAAGTCCATCCACTGAGGATTGGATAAAAAAATTGTGGTATTTTTATATAATGGAATATTATTCAGCTATAAAGAAAGATAAACTCAAGGCTTTTATAGGTAAATGGTTACAACTAGAGACCATACTCATAAGTGAAATAAATCAGACCTGCATGTGCAAGCACCACATTGTCTCACTAGTGTAAAACCTGAAAGAGTGAATAAAGACCAGGAGGTATGATATACATTGTGAAATGAAAAGAAAATGCTCAAAAGTAAAGGGCAACTGGGGTGTGGGAAATGAGAAGGGAAAGAAAGGGAAATTACGTAAGTATGTATATACAGGATAGCTAACATAGTTGTACTACTGTCTTCTATTGGTCTACAGAAAGGAACACTGAATGATTACTTGTTTGATCAATCTTGCATGTCTCTATTTGTTTTCTTGAGAAACCACTTTGAAGATATCAATAAGTAATATAACAACCCTTGTTAATTTCCTACCACTTTGTAACTGTTTTGTTTGTATTGTTCTTATGCTATTTTGTAAATGGATGTCTGTTTGTTAATATGTTTTCCTTCTTTTATTTCTTAAAATAAAAAAAAAAAACATAAGCCTATGTTACATAGTGAGTTCCAGGCTCACCTGGACTACATTATAGTGAAGAAAACAAGTAATATTGATAAAGTCAACATTGTACTATGATGATAAGATTGGTAGTGAGACCAGGCATTGTGGTGCATGCCTATAATACCAGCGCTTGCGAGGCAGAGGCAGGAAGATCCTGTGAGTTGAAGGTGAGCCTGTGCTACATAGTGAGTTCAAGTCTAGCCTGGACTATGTAGAGAGACATTTTCTCAAAACAAACAGGCAAAAAAGTTAATTGTGAAGCCTCAACACAAACGAAGCCAGACATGATTATATTTTACAACAAAACAAAAATTGAAGTAGATGTTTCTGATGTTATGCAGCAACTATGATGTCACTTAAAATACAAAGCATTAGCCAATAGTATAAAAATATATACCCTGCTGGATGTGAAGACATTATCCTTTCAATTTGGAACTTTATCCTGAAATTCAACCATTAAGTCTTTATTTGTGCAGTAATAAATCAAATGATGTTGTAAACAGACTCGTTGCTCCTATCTCCCAAACTAATCACAATGTGACATTGGAGAACTGGTTTACCAGTTACCGATTGATATTCCATTTTCTAAGAGAGCACAAGTTGACAAGTGTAGGAACCATACACAAGAACAAAGCAGAAATTGCCAATGAAATGTTGCAAGTTTAAAATATCGAAATGTATCATATAATCTTTGGATTTCAGAGAGACATAACATTGGCCTCATATACGGTAAAGTAAAACAAAGTGGTACTGCTGATAGCAACATTCCACCATGATGGCATGATTGACAGAGATACCTCCACAAAATAAAACCAAAGATGATAACTTTTTATAGCAAAATCAAAGGCAGCATAGATGATGAGTTATGCAGCAACTGCGATGTCAATTGTAACACAAAACATTGGCCAATTGTGTTTTACTCAATCGTAATTATGTGTGTCATAAGTAGCTTTGCAGTTGACAAAGGAAATAACAATTGCAAAATATGATGGAGAAATATTCTTAGAGAATTGGAACTGGAACTGATAAGAGATCACTTACCAACAGAGGAAGAACGAAATATTTCTGGCCAAGGAACTACACACAAAAATATTCTGGAGCAGACTGGTGAACGTACAGCTGAACATGCAGCTGCAAATCACAAAGACCTACTACAACAGTAGAAAAGGCAAAAAGATGTAAACTGTGCCCTAAATAAAAGACATGAAGACAAAATATGTAAGCTATCAGTGTAAGTGAGACTTGTGTATGAATCATGTAGTTGTCATGTGTGAAGACTGCCTGGCTTGTGACAGTTGAAGCAAAGATTATGTCTGTGGCAGACATTTGCTTGTATTTTCATTGTAGTTCCCCCAGGAATTTATTTTTGATATTATTGTTTAGGTTGCATAAGCAAGTAAATAGCTGATGTGAAAATGTTGATGTCTATTCTAAACACTCATTACAAATTAATTATTTACTATTTTATTCTACCAATAGACATTGTTTAATATAATAAAATTCATAACATTAAAATTAATAACTCATCAATAGAAGTACTTCTAAAAAATGAAGGTGAGCATTTTACACCCATCATAATGTGCCTTTCCACAAAAATTGGCGTGAAGCTCCCAGGGAAGCTTCTGTTTGCACTTCAAGGGATGGAAGTGGTGAGGGTGGTGGTGGGCAAAAGTAGGTTCTAATCCCAGTGGCCACTGCCAATGGAAATAGAATTATTTTTAAGAACTACCAAAATACGGTTGACAGTCTCTTCTTAGATTTGTTTTCAGTGCTGGATTTCACTCTCACTTGGCTCCATTGTGATATATCTATAACACGGTATCTCACCATTTGTTTTGTGTATGATCAGGGAGCTATAGTAAATTCAGTTTTATCGGGGTTCAGTGGGACTCTTTTCCTCAACTGTGATATTGTTGGAAATATTTCCTAGTTACACATACTGACCTCTTCTCCAACACACATACACACTTCAAGCATTGGAAATAGAGATTTTGTGTTTAATGGTGATGTAAGTTAATGCCAAACATTTATAACTATGGAAATAAGCAGCCCCTGTGTCATTTGAGATCCACGTATCAACAGAGACCTAGATATTAGCTGCATATGTACCATTTTAAAAGGTATGCTATTCTCAAAATAATATTTACAGAGAATTGCCAAGAACTGTCAAAACTCCATTAATACATTATTGATGGTAACAAAACTCTCTATGCTTATAGGAGATACCACAAGGATATTAGTCACCCATTAAATCACTGATTATTGAACATTATCCAAATGCCTTATTCTATGCTCATCATCTTGGGCCCAAGCCAAGTGCTCTGGTACACTTAAGCAAATAGTTTTCATTTTCCCCATCCACATGCACATATATGACCCAAGTCATATATGTAGTGCAGAGAATAAGAAGAAATAGACACTTATTTATAACTTAGTTGAAAGAAACAAGGAGTTCCTTTGCTTGAAGTCCAAAATATTTAGCTATGAAACTGTACTTAATAAGAAAGGAATTGATTTATGTCATTTTAATCATAGTCTTCCCCTGAATAGCATTCCGATATGTACCATTCATGGATTGGCTGCATTTAAAATAGATGGAGATGAACAATAAGTAGACCTTGATGTTACTCTTCAAGGGTGTGGATAAACTAAATATTTTGAAGGTATCATGCACATAGACTTCAGTGGTTCTTGTAGCATTGTTAGCATATAGAGCTCTTTGTGCTTGTTTTCTCTCTCAAATATTTATGCTGCACTTTACCACCAACATTTGAAAGTATGTTGCAGTTTATGGACCAGGTATACATTAAAACTGCAACAGTTTTTTTCTATTGAGTTTGCATTTGTGTGTCACACATGTGTTATAAGAGTATATCCATTAATATTTGCTCTCATTGCCAGCAGATATCTTTCTTGTTCTGCCCACCAGTTTGGTTAATAAATGTTTTTCACAGTAAAACAATGCTGAACTTAGGAAAAAAAATGTATAATTTCATGACTGGATGTGAACAGAAAATTCACTTCCCATTTTCCACTCTAAAGAGGACTCAGTTTATGCTTTTAAGGCAGCTGAGTAATCTATTTTATATAGTTTTCACTCAGTTATGTCATGTCTAAGAAGTCACTCCCAAAAATAATCATGTCTATGCACAATATATAACCATAAAGAGGTCATGTAGTTATTATTTTCTATATTATAATACTGACTTATAAGAAGGAATTATAAAGATCATACAATTGAAAGCAGAGAAATATATTTTCTAACTGGAAAAGAATCAGTATATCTACCTCAAACATATTAATGTTTATGTTTACATACACACACACACACACACACACACACACACACACACACACACACACAATTTATGTAAACTCATTATTAGATCCCTCTGAGTGGAAGATTTTAAGTGTTGAGTGATTTCTGTGTTCTATGGTTTTCTCTTTTTCAAACAACAATTATTATTTAGTTTAACAATGTGTAGGTTAACAATGTGGGCTGTGTTCAGCTGGTGCTGAAAATTGGGGTCTGGCTCAGTAGATCTCTGCTGTGGTGCTTGCATATGTACGTGACTGGCTGCTTGGCTGTCTGGTGACTTTTGGCTGTCTGATGAAATGTAATCTGGTATCCTCTAGTAGATCAACCCTCAGTTCGTTCATATCATGACATTGTTCTAGGCCAAGCGAGCCAGTAAGACCCTAGGCACAAGTGATTTTCAGGCTACTGTGTCTTCTATTTTTTCACTTTTACTTGTCATAAAAATGAATAACTTAAAATTCATTATCTTAACTACTTTTCAGTATGCATTTTAATATTGTTAACTATATTTACACTGGTGTGCAACAAATCTGTATAGAATGGAAACTACCATTCTATAAACTTAATTAAGTTAGAGACCTCATATAAAAGGAACCATACAGTGTTTGACTTTTTGTTTTTGGTTTGTTTCACTTAGCATAATGTTCTTAAAGTTTATCCATATTGTCATGTGTGACAGGACTTATTTATTCTTTGGTACTGAATAATATTTGATTGCTCATATATACAACATTTTCTTTATTCATTGATGCATTGATGGATGTTTGGGTTGTTTTTAGCTCTTTATTATGATGAGTAATGTGATTACCATAGGTGTGCAACTATCTCCTTGGGACTTGACTTCAATTTTTGTGCTACAATGAAGCAGTAGAAATGGAGAGAAGACAATGAAAAGTGTGTAAAAAAATGAGTATAAGACAATAAGGGGGGAGGTTGATGAGGGTGATAGTGCGATTGTTTGATCATACGGTAAAGTTTTTTGAGAAGCCTCTCTACTGCTTTCTGTAGTGGCTATACCTTTTCTCCATCCTAGCCAACAGTGTACAAGAGATCCTTTTTCTCCAAATCCTTCTCCACAGTTTTGAAAAAGTGGGGTGATTTGGCCAGATCATGCATCAAGCCCCAGAGCTTCACAAAGCTTAGGCAAGTCCTGTCCCACTTAGCCTTTATTTTCTGTTTTTGTTTTGTTTTACCAGAAGTTAGTGTCCTATTACTGGCCACTCTAACAGGGCTAGATTATATGACATTGTAGTTTTTAATTCACATTTTTCTGATAATTAATGATGTTGAACATCTTTTCATGTGCTCCTTGGCCGTTTGTGTACCATCTATGGAGAAACAACTATTTAAATCTTTGCCTCTGTTTTCTTAATGAGCTTATTTCACATATATATATTTTTTCTCCCCACCATCTCCATGTCTGACCCCCTCTACCACTAGGTCCTACTCATAACATTCTATACATGCTTAAAACTAAGTGAATGGTGGAGTTCCATCTTTAAAAACTATCTAGGCATTTTGGACAATACATTCACAGCAGTGGAACCCGGACAACATTTCTCAAGCACGTTAGGGAAAGTTCTCACTTTTCATTATAAAATGGAGAGCCACATAGCGACTGTTACAGAAATGAAATAAGATGGAAACTTTTAACCAACTGCTTAAACCATTTTTTCTTAAAGAGACTTCCTCCACTCCCAGAGATCTTGAATAGCCTCCTGCTCTGTCATCAGAAGCAGTTCTTCACATAACTGATGAATTTGGCTTCCACTTTGGGAAGAGAATCACATTTTTCTATACTTACTTGCACTTTTAATTTAATGTCCTCTTTGGAAGTAGATTCTTTGGGTGTTTCAGGAGATTTTTTCTGTTTTTTGAGGGATTCTTGGCCTTTTGATCTTGGTATAGGTGGTTTTGAGTTTTTTGCATCCTGGTTTGATTTTGTTGTGCAGTTGTGGCTGGAGTATCTCGTATTGACTTTTTCACTGGAGCTTTCTCTTCATTTTCCTCCTCATCAAGATCATCTTCTTATTCATTACCATTGTCTTCATCAGCAAGTAGTTTTACTATTTTCTGTGGAACCTTATTACGACTTCCAGGGACAGACCACTTTTGAGATGCACAATACTTAACAGTTTTATATCTTCTTCCACCTCCTCACCTGACTCTGCATCTGTCTGCACAGCTACGCAGTGTTGTCCACTAATATGCACAGGCCCTGGACCACACCTCAAGACTACAAGTGCTGTAACTTCAAAGCCCCAAGGGAAATCGTTGGTTGTATGGAAGTTTTTAAAGTTGCAGGGTTACTTTAATTGGACTGTCTTCATAATTCATTGCATCTGCTTTGACAATGTGCACCAGGCCCTTCCTCCCACATTTCACTTTTGTCTCCCCAAAATATCTTCTTAAAACACTCAACACTAACCTTTCAACTCAAATAAAAGTTCTCCAACAGAGTCTGACCACATATGAAATCTTTTCTTTAATATCATTTTCACCCACATCCACCTCCTCCCTTATTGTCTTATACTCATTTTTTACACACTTTTCATTGTCTTCTCTCCATTTCTACCACTTCATTGTAGAGCAACTGCTGAAAATAAATTAACATAGTCTGTATACAAGATAGATAAATGGTGGAAGTGTAAACGTAAGTTCTGTCATATATAAATGAAGTATTATCACAACGGATGGTACTGTTATAAGTAGAAGTAATTCTGCAAAACATGGGGAGAGCATCCAAATCACTTAAATTAAATAGCTGAATGGGCAAATACTATGTCTGGACATATAAATCTCAAAATACATAATGAGGAGGAAGCATCTTACTGAAAATCTTTACATAAACTACAAGTTCTCCTCATTCTTCTAAGCCACAACTCAGTAGAAAAATAAAGCAGATATAAATACACACAACATCATAAGAAAGCATGACAATCGAAGAAAGCCAAAATCTTCCACTCTCCTAAGGCAGATCAAGGAGGCATCAATGCAAGGGAAAGCAAATTCCAGGTAGCAGAATTCTACAAAAAAGGCTATAGAAGAAATGAGAAAACTAGAGTTCCAAAAAGCAATGAATTAAAAGTTCATGAAATTATCTTTTAAAATGCCCAATGTGGATTCAGGATAAATGACTAAAAATTGGAACAGCAGACCAAAATCTTTCAAAATATGGGTGGAAAATTCATTGAAGATAAAGAATCACCAAAATGATATCAAGAAGAAATACCTGAAATTTTAAAAAATCAGTGTAGAATTCACAAGTTGCGCTCCATTTTGTCTGTGGCAGCAGGGCCCGCTAGACGAAAGTGAGTCCCTGCTCACCACTGCCTCCAACCCCTCTGGGACATGGGGCCTGTGAGAGGAGAGTGAATCTGTGCTCTGTGCTTCCTCCATTGTCTCAGGGACAGTGGCGTCTTTGAAAGGACTGTAAGGACACCTGCCTTTGTCAAGTAGACTGACAGGAACCCCAAGACCTGAGACTCAGGACAACAGCCTGGTCTCAGGTGCATGGGAGAACACACGCCTTTGGAGGGCAGAGTAATTGGTGAAACCAGCAGTGTGGAATTGTCTGAATCAGCAGTAAGGAGCCAGTTGCTAGACTCCAGAGAACTCCAACAGCAGAAGTCCAGTCCCAGGCCCCACACCCAGAGACCAATGTCGGCTCCATTCCCAACACATTTCTGGGATTAAATATGGATACTATCACAGAACTGTGAACACTAGAGGTATTTTACTACTTTCATTCTCCCTTGTTTGTCTGATTGGCTATCCCACTCCTGTCTGGTGGGATGTCATCTTGTTTTCCTCTGTATTTGGTAGTTATTTTTGTATTTAGAATTTTTTTCTTTTCCTTTTGTTCTCTCCTCTTTTTCTCTCATCTTCTTTTTTCTTTCTACTCTCCTGTTCATTTTTGTTCTCTTTCTCTTTTCCATTTCTTTTTCAATATTTAGGTTTCCTACCTTTTTTTATTCTCTTGTATAGACCCACTTTGTCTCTTTCCTCAACTACTTCTTCAATTTAAATTTTGAAGGTAGTAAACACTGTCTCTGCCTTTTCTGACTACTCCTTTGAATTCTATTTTATTACAAATTTCTAAAAGTTACTGACAGTGTATTGTACAATTCACCAGAACCTCTGTGACACAATGAAAACAGTCCTGAGAGGGAAGTTCACTGCAGTCAACGCTCACATTAGGAAAACAGAGTGAGAGCAAATAAATACCTTACAAAGAAGATTAAGATACTTGAGAAACAACAATCCTGGCTCAAACTGGCATTAAGGAGGGAAATTTTGAAGATTAGGGTAGAAATATAAGAAATTGAGACCAAAAGTTGCAAAGAATCAATGAATTGAAGAGCTTGCTCTTTGAACAAATAAACAGAATAGAAAAACCCTTAGCCAAACTTATGAAAAAAAGAGAGAAAAACTCATATCAATGCAATTAGCAATGAAAAAGGTAAAATCATAACAGATATTGTCTAAATTCAAAAGATAGTAACTGTTATGATAAATTATATTTTAAAAATTTAAAAGTTTTTTAAAATGGACAGATTCCTGACTCATACAAAGTACCAAAGTAACCCATGAACAAACAAAAATAATGAACAACTCAATAATGATCAATGAAATTAAGACACTAATAAATAATCTATCAACTAAAAAAGAACTCAGAACCTGTTAGATTCACTGCTGAATTCTATAAAACCTTTAAGGATATTATATCACCTATACTATTCAAAGAAATTCAGACAGAGTCCTTCCAAATTCATTTATGGAAACCAGCATCACTCAGATTCCAAACTCAGATAAAGAAGAGACTATAAAAGAAAACTACAGGCCAACCTCCTTGCTGAACACAAATGCATCCAGAAGGAACCACTAGGCTACAGCCAGCCCTACCTTGTCTAGTGGAACCCTGAATCATTTCTAATGTTTTTTGTTTTTATTTTTTATTCTCTGTAATGGTTTGATCAATCTTGCATTTGTATATCTGATAATCTGAGCAATCTTGTGGAAGATAACAGTATGTAATATAACAACGACTGTTAATTCCTATCATTTTGTTTATTGTCTCTGCTTCGTTTTCTTTTTGTCTATGTTGTTGGTATTTTGCCATTGTTCTTTTATTTTATTATTCTGTTTAAAATGAAAAAGTCTTCAGAAATTATGATAATAATAAACTAATGCATCAAGCAAGTTGTTGCAATAGATAAGTGGGCCAATCTTTTTTTAAAATTTATTTTAAAAATAAAAGAAGGATAACATATTAACAAACAGACATCCATTTACAAAATAGCATAAGGACAATCCAAACAAAACAGAGTTACAGACAAAGTTGTAGGAAATTAACATGGTTGTTGTATTAAATATTGATATCTTCAAAGTGGTTTCTTGGGAAAACAAAAAGAGACACACAATATTGATCAAACAAGTAATCATTCACTGTTACTTTCAGTAAAGCAATGGAAGACAGTAGTACGACTATGTTAGCTACCCTGTATATACTTACATACATAATTTCCCCTTCTTTTCCTTTTCTTTTCCCACACCCCAGTTGCCCTTTACTTTTGAGCATTTTCCTTTTGTTTTACAATGTCTATCATACCTCCTAGTTTCTATTCACTCTTTCGGGTTCTTACACTAGTGAGACAATACGTTGCTTACAAGGGCAGGTCTGATTTATTTCACTTATGAGTATGGTCTCTAGTTGTGACCATTTACCTATAAAAGCCTTGAGTTTATCTTTCTTTATAGCTGAGTAATATTCCATTATATAAAAGTACCACAATTTTCTTATTCAATCCTTGGTTGATGGACATTTGGGTTGCTTCCACAATTTAGCAATTACAAATTGTGCTGCTAAGAACATGGGTGCACGTATATTGCTGTGATACGATATTTTCAGGTCTTCTGGGAAAATACCCAGAAGGGGAATAGCTGGGTTGAATGGGACCGCTAGACCTAGTTTGCTGAGGAGTCTCCAAACTGATTTCCCCAGTGTTTTCACCAGTCTGCATTCCCACCAGCAGTGGAGAATGGTTCCTATTTCTCTACAGCCTCGCCAGCATTTGTTATTGGTTGATTTCTTAATGCTAGCCATTCTTATTGGGTGAGATGATGTTGTTTTAATTTGCATTTATCAAATGACTAATGATGTTGAACATTTTCTCATGTATTTATTTGCCATTTGTATTTCTTTATGTGAGAAGTGTGTGTTTATCTCAGATGCCCATTTTTGGACTGGATCTTTGAATTTGGGGGGTGGATGTGTTTTAAGTCTTTATATGTTCTACGTGGAAGACCTTTGTCCAAGGGAGAGTCAGCTGAAATTTTTTCCCAATCTGTGGGTTAGTGGGTAATTATGACAACGTATGGGTGCGGCTATTGTACTTATTTTGAAGTTTATTCTAAAAAATGCCCTTTACTGTTTGTAGACCAATTAGCATGGGTGGCATAAAGCAGGGAGGGCGGAGGATGGAGCGAGTGAGCCTGCACTGGCAGTGTACTCACGGAACAGCACCAGTCTGCACCTTACACCGTGTGGGAATTCTGGTGATCTTGTGTACAAAAGCTTGGTCGAGATATTGGAAATGAATTTTAGTTTAGAGATTTTGATATTTAGAGGGAAACTTTATTGTGTAATTAAATCTTATTGCTTTTATCAGTCTAGTTTAGAAGAGGTAACTAGCCAAAGCATGGGTTTTAAGAAATGCTCTCTTAAGCATTTTAGAGTGGAATATTGTTTAAAGATAAGCAAAGAGAGTCTCATAGGTTTTCAAATTTAAAAAATCCCATCAAACATTTAAAGTTCCATAAGTAAGTGGTTGAGACACAAAGAGTGGGTTCCCAAAGGTGTGGACTGGCGACTGCTCTAGTAAACCTGCTGGATGCAAAAACTTCCCTGAAGGGAAATAATGGGAAATAATGGCAATCAATGCCTCTAACTGGGAATGCAAGCTCTGAGTGTGATTGTCCTGAGTGATAGATTAATATGATAACTGAGTGCTCTGGGCAGGGGTCCACATTCACTCTGCAGAAACGGTTTCAGCCTGGATACGGAAAGCTATTAAGAAGAGGAAGTGCTGGGTTTGATAAGCAACTACACATTGTTTTACCTCTGGCTTTAAATTATATTGAAGTCCTACATACATGAATGTCAAAGTGCCATACTTGGTCATATTATGTTACAAATTTCTCTAGAAGGTCTTGCCCCTCACCTTGGTATCATTTGATGTTCTGAACCATGTATCTCCTTTCGTTTCTGACGCCTGACCAAAACTGCATGTTGGACCACACTATGTTCTGTCCCTATCCTTTTCCTCTGCATTTTACTGCATTTCTTTCTTTCTGTTTTTCAACCTGATAAGTAGTACGTTACGACTACCTTATTATCTTACAGCTGTAAATTTCCTATCTCATTTTCAGTCATTCCCTGCAATTTTGACTTCATCATGTCTCAGCCCCTGCGTTTTGGTTCAATAACTTTGTTTTGGTATTGTAACGGCCATCTTCCTACAACATTAATATTACCCATCTCCTTTTCCTCCTGCTGTATTTCCTCTGAGACAAGTCCATCTAATTATCTAGTCTTGTCTCCTGCCTTTGTGCTCTCTGCCTCTTATGATCAGTGTCTTATTTACTTTCTTGAAAGATGAGCTTTGTTTTCCTAGCCACAAAGCCCGGCAGTACATTATACAGCTCCTCCTCATCCTCACCCAGCCTCCCGTTTTTTAGTCACTGGTTATGGATCACAGTACTCTATTAGCTTCTCATGATTTTTACCCTTCTTCTCCCACTCTTTCAGTTTATATAAAACAATATACCCCTTAGGGATATTTTCTTTCTATTGTTCCAAAGTAAGAATGAGCAAACATTAAATAATCTATCATTCTACAGCCATCCTCCAGTCCCTTCCCCCATATTTAAGTGGCTTTCTTTCTCTCATGAGTTCAATCTGTCATATGTTTACTTAGCACACTTTCACATTCAAAGCTTTTAAGAAGCTAATTAATCCTTAAAGTACCCTTCTGGGATGCACGGAGGCTACAGAGACAATTGACTTTAAGGGTGGGAGCAAAGCCCAAGAATTTGTTTTGCAAATCACTGTTCAGACTACATTTTCTTTTATTCTGTCTCTCCACAGTTGAAGTAGATACCATCATGAATACATTACTTGTATTTTGTTTACAAGGTAGCTGCCAGAAAATGTGTGAACTTCCTGATATCCCAGATTTCTCTATTAAACTTACGCTAGTACTCAGTGAGCTGCTCTGAGGAAGCCGGAAGTCAAACTACAGAAGGAGATAAATGCATATCATATGTTTGCTTTTCTCTTTCACCCAGGAATGCAGAATTATTTACTTAAATCTGTCATTACAGCAAATAACTTCCAAAAATATAGTAAAAAGATCATGCGTGTGGGTGTGTATAAGTATCAAAAGGAGGAGGAAAGGAAGGGGAAGAGCATATGCTGGAGCATAGTTTTGTGTTGATCTGTTGGACTACGTAATTACAAAGACACAGCGAGTTAGAAGGGCATCCTTTATCTTAAATGCTTCACAAGATCTCTTTGCTTTTTTCTCTTAAAATATTGAAAATATACTGTTTTCAGACCTATGGCTTACATGCTATATGAGGCTATTTGGGATTTATAGTTTGGCTATTAAGAAAAGAAACGAGTTATTGAGTGCCAAATCACTGTTTTATCTGGCTGTTATTATTATGTTACTGAGCAGTAAGGAAGGGCTTTCGTATAATGAGGAAAAATTGCTAGCAATTAAATGACTTTCTTTCTTCAGTCCAAGTGCAATAGGTAATTGTTTAACCATTACATCCAAATTATGGAGGCTACTGGTGATCATTAATAAATAAAACTGTAAGTGCAATTGCACACTGAAAATACCAGCTCAGTCAATGCTTTCTTGATCAAACAGAAAGCACAACAAGCCAGCTTAAACGTTTGGGATTCTTTTTAATTTTCATTGTCTTGCTGTTGTGTGGACATTGATGTTCGTCCATAGATAGTGTACAATCGTATTTCAAATAAAACGATGGGACTTTTCCTGTTCAGAAAGACTATCACAGAAAACGGGATCATTATTTTTTGAGACTTCAAGGACTTACAGATAGTTTTTATTGAAAAAGGCAAGGAATTTGCCACAGCCATTCTGGAGCAATTGTTTTTTAAGCTAGCTTAAATCAAACAACCATTTAATATGTAAAATGTATTGATTTTTCTTTCTATTAACTATCAACTAATACATTTAACAAATATCTCTACTAATATACTACCATTCCTGGGGCTCATTTCACAATATTCATAACTACCTCTTTCCCTAAAAATAAGACCTACTTGGAAAATAATCAGCCTTGAAAACTGCAAATCAAAAATGCCATCCCCAATATGACTGCCCTTGCTTTATCTGCCATTACTATTCTCTTGCTCGGTGATTACTGTGTAGGGCAGGGAAGGCAACGATAGGCTGGTTGGAGTTGGCATATTTGATCTCTAGTTTTTAAGGCTGATTATTTTCCAAGTAGGTCTTATTTTCCAAGAAACGTAGGTATTATTAGCACAATGACAGCTACAATTATGTGTTTAAGTGCCAGATATTAGGCTAAATTATATTTGAGATGTGCTATCTCATTTGATACTAATAATATCCATTTTTAGATAAGTCAGGTAAAGCTTAGGGATTAAATGATGTGACAAAAATTATATATCTAGGAAATGGCAGAGCTGGAAAGCAGCTTTCTTTCTTTTGTTTCTTTCTCTTTGAAACATGGTTTCACTATCTAGTTCAAACTGGCTTTGAACTCCCTATGTAGCCCAAGCTGGCCTGAAACTTCCATGATCGATCTGCCTCAGCCTCCCAAGTGCTGGGCCAGGCATGGGCCATCACACCTGTTAATAACTTTAGAGTGTTTGTTCTTGACTATTATATCATATCATCACAGTCTCTAGTAGGGGATAAGACCCTGAGTTTTGTTTGAAAACTTTACTTACTGATAAAGTTTTATTTGAAGCATACAATTTAATAGTTTTCCACTTAGAACAAATAAAAATGTCTCAAAGTAAAACCAAAACATATATATACATGCTCATCCTTTCAAATAACTTGAATTCTCACCTATTTTGTGCTCTTCTTAGGCTCACATCTTTACATTTACCTGACAGTGATAATTGGAGAACATGCAATTACAGAAATGCTCCTTCATTAAATCACCAACTGATTAGCAGATGCTTTTTGTAAACATAACAAGATAATAATTCACGTATCTTCCTAGATGGGGTGAGTGCGTTCTTGAGACCTAAGAAATCCAACTCTTGCTTTTTCTAATAGTAATGCAAAACCAAGGCAAACCAAACAAAATCAACTCATTGCAATAATAAAGATACCATAAAAATGTTCACTAAATTCCATTTTTCTGGATCTCAGAGTTTCCCTGGCATTCTCTTATCTCCTCCACTGCTTTTTTTTTGGTACCAGACATTGAACTCAGGACCTTGAACTTGTCACAAAGGTGCTTCTGCCTCTGAGCTATATCCCCAGCCCACACTGCTTCTCATTTCCATAGCAACAACATTAATTTCTGATTTTGCCCAACAATGCTATTTCTACTTACCATATAAGACATGTAACTGAGCTGTCAAATAAGTAAAGAGGAGGTAAGAAGCAAAATGAAAGCAGCAAACTAGAGAAGAGAGTTCATTTTGCCTTGAGGGGATTTGCCAAAGAGTAAAATTAAAACTTTCAGGTTTTTATGACCTTGTGAGTGTGGGGAACAGGAGATTAAAAGCCAGGATCAAGCAGATGGAAAAGCTATTAAAAGATCCCCATTTTATATAAAACTGGGATCCCAAAAAGCAATGTCAGGGTAAAGTTGAACTGTGGATAAGGACATTCCTCCTTTGCACATGTAAGGACTTCTAAAGAAAATTGCCCATTTTGAAACTTAGTATTGGATGGAGAGGCAAAAATCTCCCTTGAAAACTAAGTTGAAAGTGCATAGAAGAGATTCCATGTAGGTTTTAGTGGGTCTATTTATTATCCATATTGGAAATAATAAATTTCATTCCTGTGGTCTATTTCATCTCCTGGTGAAATAGGGTGGGATATATTATTTTTCTGAACAATAGAATATGGCACAATAAATGTTAGTTTCTGGCATAGGCCTTTCAAAACAGACAGACTTACTTTTCTGTCCCTTGGAAAGTTTGCCCTAGGGTAAGCTAACCACCACAAAAGAAGCTTAGCTAGCATGAGGCTGTCATTCTGTGAAGAAACTCAAGTCAGTCACATGGAGAGGGAATATAGAAAGAGAGACATGACAGTAGCCCATATGTCAGATACACGTATGAGGAAGCCATCAGATGACTCTAGACTCAGCTACAATCTTATTGTAATCATATGAGGCACCCTAGGTGAGGGGTATCAAATGAGCCTGTTAATCCTCCAATTCTTGGGAGGTAATAAATTGTTGTTTAAATTCACTAAATTTTAGGGTTGTCTGTTACATGCTTATAAATAGCCAAAATTAATTTCTATCTCTTCTCATATATTCAAAATCCTTCTCAGTACACTACAATGGGTGATCAACATACATCCTGAATGTTTAAATTTTAAAAGTTTATTAGAGTAAAAGACACATTGGCATTAATCACCCTCAAAACGCTCCTCCTTGCTTTGAGCACACTTATTTCATCATTCTTGCCACTTTCGGAAGTGGTTCTAGAAGTTCTCTTTCTCAAGTGTCTTCAGTCAGGAGGCCTGATGAAAAAATATGCCGAGCGCCATTCAACGGAAAAACAGGCTTGTAAAAAACATAACACGCATCCTCACCAGCCATTTTTCATCAGATCTGGCACTATGGAACTTCTGACTCTTCCGCAATGTCAAAATGACCATGAAGGTAAATGTTTTGAATCAATTCAGGATATTGAGGAGCTATGACAATGCAAATAAAGACCATCATGAGAGAGGACTTCCAGAACTATTTCAGAAAGTGGGAAGAATGACGGATGAGTGTGTTCAAAGCAAGGGTGAGTACTTTGAATGAGGTTAATGGCAATGTGTCTTTTGCTGTAATAAGTTTTAAAATTTAAACATTTATCATGTTTTAGAAAACCTCATAAAGACTCAAATGTAAAAGTTTTAAAAATATTATTTTCTTTTTATTTTCAAGAGAATAAAAAATAATAAAAAAACATTAGAAATTGATACAAAATTTGAAAAAACAAGAAGATATGAATTCAACAATGGTTGTTATATTGCATGTTCTTATCTTCAGAGTAGTTGTTCCAATTACCAGATATAAGCATGCAAAATTGGTAAAAAAAAAACATTAAACATTGACTGTTTCTTT
Organism: Chinchilla lanigera; assembly: GCF_000276665.1. Lineage (NCBI taxonomy): Eukaryota > Metazoa > Chordata > Mammalia > Rodentia > Chinchillidae > Chinchilla > Chinchilla lanigera. The sequence goes on from NW_004955503.1 coordinate 3,217,081, forward strand.
CAATAAACCAATAGGAATTAGCAGTATAATTATCTTAACTCTCTTGTGTATATATATTTTTTCCCTTCCTTCTTTCTTTCTTTTCTACTTTCCCTCATCCCAGTTGTTCTTTCCTTTTGAGCAGTTTCTTATGTGCACCCATGCTTATAGCAGTGCAATTTGTCATAGCTAAATCTTGGAAAAAACCCAAATGCCCATCAACTGAGGAACAGATAAAAAAGATGTGAAATTTTATACAATGGAATATTACTCAGCTATAAAGAAAGATTAACTTGAGGATTTTATAGGTAAATGCATGCAATTAAAAACCATACTCATAACTGAAATAAATCAGACTCACATGTGTAAATATCCTATTGTCTCCCTAGTGTAAGAAACTGAAAGAGTAAGTAAAATCTGAAAAATACTATTTTCTAAGGAACTTACAGGAGAATACTTTTCTTATTCTGGGGTAGAAAGAAATATTTCAAAAATACAGAAAGAAAGAACTGTGGAGAAAATGATGGTTGAGGTTTAACTCCATTTTCTGTGAGTTGAATATATTCTTCAAAGTTCATGTGTTGAAAACTGAGTCCTTAATGTAGCAGCATTGAGAGTCAGGACCTTTAAGATGGAATAGTCTCAGGCCTCATGAATTGACTGATGTCATTAACTAAGAGGGGTTCATTACTGCACGAGTTGGGGTCACTGTAAAGGATGAGATTGGCCCCTCTCTTGTTCTCTGTCACTCAAGTGATGCCTTTTGTTTTGTTATGATGCAGCAAGGGGGCCCTCACTGGCTGCAGCCCTTCAATTTAGGGCTTTCCAAACCTCAGAAGTATGAGCTAAACGAATTTTTGTAAGTATAAAGGATCCAGTTTTTGGTATTCTGTTATAGAAACATAAAATAGACTCAGATATCATTAAAACAGCAAAAACTCCTGATTATCAAGTGTATCATAAAATAAAATGACAAATTATAATTTGAAATAAGATATTTATAACATATATAGTGATCAAAGGATTGGTGTCCAAATTTTATACATATACACAAATATGCACATATATATCCTACATATCAGTAAAAAAGAAGTAACTAAAATGGAAGTGAGATGAGTAAAACACACACACATTCAGACACACACACACACACACACACAGATAGAGACATGGATAAGAATGTTTAGTGGCCCCATATCAGAATACACTAAAGGTCCACCAGAAGTACAATGGAGCTACAAATTGTGTTATAGACTTAATACTATATAATAGAAACATGTTATTGTATCATTATTATTTATAGCTTATCAATATTTTCTAAATGTTATTTTATACAACAGTACATATTATATATAATTATATATTATAATATATTGTATTTATATTATATATGACATATATATCATATATATGATACATTAAAATATATATAATGTATATATATGTATATATATATATATATATATATGTATATGTAATGATATGGCAGTAACATTGGTTAATACAGGTGGACTCAACCCAAACACTGTAACCCAAAATATCTTGAAAAGAAATTTGTGATGCTGACTGATTTCCTTCCTTATCATGCAGTATAATCATGCAACCATAATATTCAAGTGTGAGGAATACAGTATCCCTTGAATGGATCTTGTATCCAAAGGGAAAAGCAGAAAGCCGATGAGTGTGCAGGTAATAGTGCATAGGTGGAAGACTAAGCGTATATTCTAAAAGGTGGTGCAAATATTAAATTGGGGTTTATTTTGTCCTAGAGTGTCCTACTATATTCCTCATGACTGCATTTCTGGGTTGAGTTTACAGCATACATTCATTCCCTCACCTATTCTACTCTAACCTCCTTTCAGTCCTAAAGTGTTCCATCAAAGTACCCTTTTATTTACCCACAGTTCTCAACAGATTCCTCGGGAACAGTCATAAAACCAACAAGCAGGCACCAGTCTCAGCAGTCAATGATAAATTGAGCAGAAGTTACAAAAAACACAAAGAATTATGTCTGAATTGCAAATTTTAAAAAATGACTGGCTTCCTGATATACTTGTTTTGCCAGAAGTGATAAATGAACCACAGATTCCATTATTCATTACTGAAAGTAAATTTGTCTATACCTCTACTGTAACTTAGCATTTTTTAACCCCCTTTAAAGAAGCGCTAATATCCCTCAGGAGACATCAGTGAAGAGGGAGATCACTGTTATCTAATACATCCAGGGGAGAAACTCAAATGCCTACAGGTAGACTTCCTCTTTATCACACAGTGGTAACATGATTTTGCCAGATGGATGCAGATGTCACTCTATATGTTTGTTCCTAGGTTTCACAGTTTACATAAGATAAACTTTCAATTTTTTTTAACCCAAACTCTCCTTACTTCAACATGATATAAGTTTTTGAGCAAAAGTCAAATCATCTATACATCTCATTTGGGGGCCATGAGTATTTCAAAAACATGTGTATCGTACAAGAAAAGGAATAAAATGACATTTTAAAAACTACGTCTGTTGCTAATACATAAGCCATAAAAATAAAGTTCAGACACAAGCTTTGTGTAGCTGAAGGAGCTGTGGGTAGCAAAGGGAAAGAGCATGAAAAAGCACAATGAAAGGAGGGATTTTGAGCAAGGCAAAACCTGGGGACCAGGTTCCTTACAGTGTGGTCAAAAGTTGGCACTTTTGTGCAAGCACCACATTGTGTCACTAGTGTAAAACTTGAAAGAGTTAATTTAAACTCGGAGGTATGATAGACACTGTGAAATGATAGGAAACCACTGAAGAGTAAAGGGCTTCTGGGATGTGGGAAAAGAGAAGGGAACGAAGGAGAAATTTTGTATGTATGTATATACAGGATAGATAACATGGTTGTTCTTCTGTCTTCTATTTCTATGCTGAAAGAAACTGTCAATGAGTCTTTGGTTGACCAGTATTGCATGTTTATATCTGTTTTCATGAGAAGCCACTTTGAAGATATCAATATGTAATACAACCACCATTGTTAATTCCCTACCACTTTGTTTGTAACTCTGTATTGTCTGTATTGTGCTTGTGATATGTTGTAAAATGTTGTATGTCTGTTAATGTTTCCCTCCTTTTATCTTTAACAAACAAACAAAAAAAAAGTTGGCACTTTTTTTTTGCAGTAGCAACACACAGTGTAAAGGATGTTGATGTTCAATCAGGCATTCTTGAATATGCCTAGAGTTAGGTGCAGTACTGTTTTCTGTGGGTAACAGCCTCCTTCACTTCCAGTCAAATCATTAATGGAATGTAGGCAAATGAAACTGACACCCTTAGAAGTACAATTTTGATGTTCTTCTTAAAAATTGCATCATACCCAAATATTAGTACTTTAATATTTTCATCAAATCCCTTGTGACATCCTTAATAAGTTGTAATAGATGAACATACTAGTTAATGCAACTTCTGGGTTCCACCCTCTTATTTGACAAGTTCTACCTCTTAATTTGTATGGCATGAATCTGAATAAGAATTATCTCATTCTTGTAATTCCTTACATATACCCGTGCCTGGCCCTATAGGTAATATTATAACAAATATTTCAGAAAAAAGAGATTGGTTAATAGTTGATACAGTATTCTTAGATTGAGACGCTGAAAAGGAGTAAAAATACTGCTGTTTGAAAAGTTTGCCATTCTGTGAGAGAGTAAAAGAATGTGATTTACTGGCTGACTCTAGACAGACTTTTACCAGTTTTCTTTGATTGCACTTTTGCTGTGTGTTTTCTAGCTTTTCTGCTGGGCAACTGTGATCTATGAGTATGTCTTTAAAGCCATTGAAATTACCTTGAGCCTAGGAATTTCTTACATGTGTACAATATGTCGTGGCATATGGTGAGTCGAAGTGGCAGGCAATTTGGACTGTGGCCACACTCACTAATCAGAGGACAGACTTTCTCTGTGCTTAGTTTGGAAGGTACTATTGATCCCACAGTGACCTTTTCAGTTACGCTCACACACAGTTCATAATGGGTTTTCAAGTAATGTCAATGCATTTAAAGGTTAACTGAGGTTTAAACACTGCAGTGGCTAAAGGCCAGTGACTGGGGATCCTCAGTGATGTTGCAACACACAGCTGATGGGACTGTCTTTTAAAAAGTTGTTTAGTTTTATTCTCTGGCTACATGAATTCAAAAATTATTATCACTGTTACTGGCAGCTATAATGATGATAATATTTCCCAGGCACTTTGCTAAGCACTTATTCTTTAAGTTAGGAAATATATTCTCCATTCAATAAGTGAGAAGATTGAAGCAATGAATACTCATAGATAAAGTAGGAAAACTGGGGTTTGTGCTCTTAGGCAAAATAAAATATTGCTTCCTCAGATACAGTATTGGGAAGCCAGGAAAGGGAAATAAGTCTTGGGATTTAATAATAATGCAGTTCACTGGATTATATAATCCACTGTACCAAAAAGCCATTGATATTAAATGTATTACCAATGTTGTTTGATTGTTTTGAGTTGTTTAATACATATTTAGTTATTTCAATTTGTAACTTGGCTGATGAGATCTATAGAAATAAATATTTTCATTGTCATTTTACTGTTTTTAAGATTTTCGGCTGTAGATTGATATAATTAGACCAGACACAAAGCAGGAATGTCTGACCAATGCCTTCCATTGGCTCTTCCAGAGCTTATAAATATTTCCCCTAGTTTTATATTACCTTCAATGTCTTTTTGAATGTGAACAAGACCAGTTGGCCCATTTATACAAATGTTTATCATTCCATAAATAGATTAGTTTCAGTTAATGTATAGTTATGTGGACAGGCCAGTGACACAGACCAATTAAGGACAAATGTTTTAATTTGTGAAGAGTCTGAGTTATGTGTTTTTAAAAATTAGATAAGTTATATCTTTTGCAATAATACATAGTAACTAACTGGTAAGAAAATGCTTTTTTTATTTTAAAGATAAAATAACAAAAACACATTAAAAAACAAACAGACATAAACAAAACAACACCCAAACAATAGAAGCGGTACAGAATTTCAGACAAGGTGATAGGAAATTAACAATGGTTGTTATATTACATATTGATATCTTTAAATTAGTTACTCAGTTAAACAACTATAGGAATGTAAGATTGATCAATTAAACATCAACTGTTCCTTTCAATAAAGCAATAGAAGTCAGTCGTATAACTCTCTCAGCTATCATGTATGTATGTATGTATATATATATTTTTTTTCCTTTCTTTTTTTTCTCTTTTCCCTCATCCCAGTTGTTCCTTCTCTTTGAGCAGTTTCTTTCACTTTCACAATATCCATATACCCTTCAGATTTTATTCACTCCTTTAGGTTCTTACACTAGTAAGAAAATGCTTTTAAATGAAGTCTGTTAGAAGGGTTTTAGTAACTAGATAAGACTTATTTGTAAAGAGCAGCACTCACTTGCATGCAAATAATTAATGTACTGATGTCTTTAAAAGAAATTGATCCCACCTTGGTTAAACATGCCCCTTTGCAATCTTGTTTACACTATTACTTTTCTTAGTGAACCATTCATTCAGTGCAGTGGTAATTTGATCAGGAACTGGACAGAAATTTAATCACAAATTCTGAATTACTGGGGCTCAAATAATGAGGCTTTAGTATATAGTCATTTTTTGATTATCCACATCAATGAATGTGACACTGATAATTTTTAAATCATTTCTCTTTTACTTTGTGTATTATTTGGAGGAAAGATACCTTCTCAAATATGTTTTGCTTGGGCTTCTGTTAAGCTTACATTTGCATTCCCTTAGCACACAGAGATGGGCAAAGAGACAACCAAGAAGCATAAAATAGTGTTATGGAAAGTTTGAATGGGATGAATCATTAAACATAATTAACCCACAGGTTGGAAATCATCCTTCTTACTGATTTCTTTATTTCTAAAGATGTGTTCAATAAACCTTCCCAAATCAATAGGAATTTTCTGTCTTAATAAAGGATAATTAAGAAAAATTCTATTTATCATTCCAGGAAAACCCAGTGAACCTAGAATTGGATGTTGGATCCTGGAATGGATATTGGACCCTCCACCCCCACACTGTACCGTATAAAATGAACAAATAAAAGGAAATGCTTTGAAACCATTCATGAGAGAAATATTAATATTTAGGGAGACCTTGAGGCATCCGATTTCCATGAGATATCTCCTAGACAACCAGGGGCATCTGGAATGGAAAATAGGATAATTTACCAAAATCACAGAAAAAACCTTATCTTTATTTAAAAACTTTAGTAGCTCAATTAGAATGCTTTAATGAAAGTAGCCAATACATTGAAAAAATTGCTTTTTAGTTTACCAGAGTAAAGACAACAAACAGCTGAAGCCCACACTCTACCACCTAAAATGAGAAATGATAAGGAATGCTTTGAAATCATTTGGGAATGAAACAATGATGTTATATATGCTCCTTCTCCTCCTCTTGGATGCTGTGGGTACCGTTCCATTTTGTTTAGGTTGTCAGAAACATTTTAGATGGGTTGAGATGTGGGAAATAAAATTGTCGATACATAATGGTGGAATAAAAAGTAAAAAGCTTGACTCACTTATTTTCTCTCCACCTCCAACACAACATTTGGGGCAGATTTTGCCAGTTGACCCTCAATACCTACTTTATTTATGATCGAATCTTGAATTCTATCAAAGCATATGCTTAATATTGCATTTCCCAACCTCCTTTGTGCTGCAATAAATTAACGTGGGTAAGTTCTGCAACTGATATATAAGTGACTTCGGCAGTGTCCTTAAAAGAAAATGATGCCAGAGTTGGCTCTAAGTATGAGATACTCCCTAGGGGTGATGGAGCCAATGTCTCCGGTAGCCAGACCGAACATCCAAGCCATCCCTGAATTGTCAGCCTCTAAAGCTCTCATTTGAGAGGATTATAGTTTTTGCTTAACCAACTGTTAATTTAGATTTTTCTGTCACTCTCAAATGTACCTGATCCTAACGGATACACAGCATGGAATCAAGTTCTTTCATTATAGAGGGAATCTGTTGCCTGCACAAAGGACAGAGAATGTTTGTTGGGAGTGTTTCACTCCCAAATAAAGGGAATTATTTGTTGGTGATTTTGTTGCCACCAGATCAAAGTAGCGCTGTGTCCATGAAATATCTTCCAGGTGGTGGAAATAATTGTAACACTGAGTTTCTTTGTATCAGTAGCTTCACACTAACAATGTTTTGCCCTTGTGTGTACCAGTTGCTGGTTTGCAACAACAGATGCCACCATCAGTCCTTCTCTTTCCATATACTAACCGCCTGAATGAGAACTTGTTACAAATCTGGTTATTCTGTAATGACTACGGTCAAGATGGAATGAGAAGGGAAGAGTAAATTCTTGGCAATCTATAAACATGCCAAGCAGCCCATGATTGCCTATTTCAGTAGCACACACAGGCAATGGCATGTAAAGGAAAGGTAGAACTGCTTTGTTTGCAAATTCCTAAACTTTCATCCTCATGTCACCTTTCTGGAAATGTTGAATTACATCCAAATTCAGATGATACACCAGGGGTAATAGGGTTGACAATTGACTGTGCTTAAATGGTATTAAGGTAATGCATTCAAACATCAAAAGTTTACAGCCCAAAATTGATCACCTTGGCCAGTTTACACAAGAAGGATCAATACAGCCAGCCACCCCTCTTTAAATGTTAACAGATTCTTTAACACAACACATCTGACCATGGGATGCAGATTAAAATTAGATACAGAATTAACTTCCTTTACACAGTGGAATAGCCAATTTGAAAATCCTGATAATCAGCTAGAGCTGCCCACAAAGCTTGGCTTTGTAGTGTTTAACAAGAAAGGAAGCTTGCTCTCCACAAACCTAATGATTTTTGTTTAACTCAACAATGGGAAAGACAAGAACAGTAATAAGGTTGTGAATTTTCCCAGTAATGGTCACTATTCTGTCCAAGAAAAGAACAGAACTGAGCAATATGTGTTGGATCCCTGCACCTGCTCCCTGTGAGATGCCTGAAAAGGAGGCTGTACAAGGTCTCTATTCCTGTCACAAAGAGACTATATTGTTACCAAGGGCCAGGTAGACCAGCTGTACCTACAAAGAACCCCTCTACACACACACACACACACACACACACACACAGCAAAGATCATTGTCGTTCTCAGTAGTGCAGGTGTCTGTCAAGCACGATTCAAGCTCAAGTTCAGCTTCTGAAGAAATGATTCCACACACACAAAACCCTCACTATGAGGTTGCCTACTACTTGGAAGCAGAAAGGTTTTTGGGAAAGTTAAAAAGTAGTGGCCTCTACTTTTGAGATAATTATCTTCCCATGTGTTAAAGCCTCAATCACAAGCCTATGACACTCTTGAGAGGTACTGAAATCTTTAAGAAGTGGGACCTGATGCAAGGAAGTTAGTTCACTAGTTCCGTACCTTTGATGGAGATAGTAGAACCCCAGCCCTTTCCTCTTTCTCTTTGCTTTCTGGCTGCCTTGAGGGGAGCAGATGGCTCGACTACACATTCCCGACCATGATGTGCTGCCACACCACAGGCTGAAAGCCGCAGAGCTAATTGGTCATGGACTGGAACCTCTGCAAGAGTGAGCCAAGACACATCTTCCCTCCTTCCCAGTTATTTTCCTATGCTCTGGGAGAGTAATAGAAACCTGACTCATGTAACTAGCAATCATCAAAGGAACATTTGGGGTCCACGTGACACAATGACTACCCACAGTCAGAGTAGAAAAGGAACTATGTAAAGTTATTAAGCCTAGATCCTTCCTTATCTAAGGTCTCTTTCTGCTTGTAGGGAGAGGGGAGGTGAGAAGCAGTTAAAAGTGAGTCACAAGGGTGGAAGGCAGATTGTTTTGGGGAGACGGATACTAATGAATGACAATTACTCTCTGGACTACACAAATCAAAGTCATAAACGTTTCCTTGCTTTTGCAGTCCTTGAACCAATAACCTTTCAGTATTTGCCCTGTTTCATAAGCCTGTCTGTAGCTATAACTGATTTTATTTCAGTTTCTCTTTTCAGCAAAACCTGCCATTATTTATACCACGTATACTTTGTGCCAAGGCTGCCTATGTGCCTTACATACACCTGTATATATCTTAATTACTATATGAACCCAATTGACATGGGTACTATTTCATGCCTTTTTCAAACATTGGCACACTTTTTCTGTAAAGGGACAGATGGTAAATAACTTAAGTTTAGTGAGCCAGATAGTCTGTGTTGGCAACTACTTATTTCTGTGCTGCAAAATCAGCCATAGACAATCAGTATGAAAATAGGTATGGTGATGTTCCAGTACAACATAAAATTATGAAACTCATATAAAAATATAAATACAGAAAGAAGGCTGGATTCAGCCTGAGGGCTATAGTTTGCAGATCCCTGTTCTAGGACAAAGCCTCATCAAGATATAAGACTCTTATTCATATTCTCATCAACCTGGCTTCTTGTTCTCTGGATTGATGATGCTATCTTGTTTTTACTGATTTCTTTTATTTTTAAAATCATCAAAGAATTACACTAGCCTAGTTGGCATGGTGCAGAACAATGGGAATGCAAGTACACCAGGGAATGCAACTACTTTACTGTATTATGAAAAGGATGTGTCAAGGGCCAGGCTATATTTATTTGATGAGCTGATTCAATGAAAGTGAGTGATTATGCTCCATAGTGCTAAGCTGGCATGAATATCCAAGCTTAAAGCACTATTTTCATAGAAACAATTCATGTGTACACCTTCTTCACCCCTATGCAGGCAACCATCCACCAGTATTATAACTGGCACAGATTTTAGTGGGTGCTGTGTTCTCTCTCTCTTCACAGGGTACCTCTCTCCAAAGTCTTAATACAGTGGGCAAAAATAAAATAAAGGCACTAAAGAGTATGAAAGCTGGAACCATTATGTGTTACCATTGACTGCATGGACTGCTTGTCAAGTACAAAGGCAGAGAATTTTAAATGTAGTTTTACTTTAAAGAGTTGGTGTTTGTAGATGCAGCCCGTGTTGCTGGGGCTAAGCTTGTAATAACTTTGCAAGTGCTGTGAAGAAGCCCCAATTTCTCTCTGAAAGTGGTTTTGTCATGCTGTAATATAAAAGGATAAGGGAATAATCTTACCATGTGTAGCTAGGTGGATGTTGTTGCCTGCAGTTTATTATACTTAGGTAATGCTTAACTGCACACTTGATAGACATTACTTTTATGTTGTGATTCCTGGATTCCTTTTATGCTTCATGGTCATTATGCTAAGAGATGTGATTCTTTTACCTTTTAGAGTTAAAGTCGCCTGCTCTTAGCCCATGTCCTAATAAAATATTTTAAACTTTCAGTTTCTCAATTAAAAAGAGACTAAGTCTACTCTTTTTTTTTTACCGTACCGGGAATTGAACTCATGACCTCACGCTTGCCAGGCAGGTGCTGTGCCGCTGAGCTAAATCCCCAGCCCTGAGCCTAAGTCTATTCTGAACAGGTTGAAGACCCTAAAATGGATGGAATTGCCAGAAAAATAGCAAGGTATCAGTTGAGTCAACAGATTAATCGAAAGGTGTTATACGGAGCTGTCATCAAAGTGTGACGCAATTGCCCAGCCACTGGGAGAAGAGGGCAATTAAGATAATTGTAGTACCAATTAGCTTCTAATCATATTTTTCTTTAAGGCCAAGGTTGAAGGATCGTTCTGCCCTTTTTCTTACAGTTTCTTCCGCTGTAATATTGTGCTCCCATGACTTCTCACTCAATTGGCAATGAGGTGTGCTGTGGGTACCATCTCTGGAAAAAAAATGTCTTTAGAAAATTGATGGAACTGGTCTTCTAAATTCATAGCCAAAGTAGTCACTGAAATTTGATTCCCATAAATCAGCTATTCCAGAATGATATTTCATACACTTGAAAAATTGCACCTTTAATATATTTTCTTAAGGTTTCTCATGCCTTTGTTTTTAATAACCTAAAACTGATAGAAAAGTAGCAAGTGCAGTGGAAATAGCATTTTTCTCCTGAACCATTTAAGGCTAAGTTGGTTTCTCATCATGCTGTAATACTAGTTTGGTGCATATTTCTTATGAAAAAGGACTTTCTCCTATGGAACCACAATGTAGCAAACAAAACCTGCAAAAGAATCCATTTCAGAAAGAATCATGTGGTGCACATTGGTGCCATGACTCTTTATTTATAGTATGAGATATTTACTTGGAGTTTCTTTTTTACTCAATTTTCATTGGTAGATATTTATATTACATAATGTTTACATTCCTTGTGTGAAGTTAGTATGTGTATATACCACTTCAATTCTTTTTTATCTCTTTTCCTTCACCTCCCTCCCACATCTCAGCATCTTCAATGACCATATTCATATTTGGGGGCAGGGACATTGAAACCATGTAGAAATCTGTTCCTCATCACAATATTACTATATTCATTTAAAAATTTTATATCACTGTGGACTACTTTCCACATAGTTTCCTACTTTCTCTCATACATAATTTGTAAAATTCATTCAACATAAAATTAACCATTTCAAAGCAATTTATTGACAGTACATTCACAGTGTTGTGCAATTGTTACCTCTAAATAGTTCCAGAAGTTCTATGACCCCAAGTAAAACCTTTACTTACTAACCAGTTAAATCCCCATTCCACCCTTTCCCTAGCTCCTCACAACTACTAGCTTTCCTTCTGTCTATAAATTTTCCTATTCAGAACATTTCATATAAACAGAATCATACATGTGGTCTTCAGTGTTTGACTTCCTTTGTTTAGCATATTGTTTTTTAAAACTTAAGTTTATTAGTACAATTTAGGTATACATAATGATTAAATTCATTATAGGGAATTTGGACCCGGACATGATATATCTTGATTCCTCTTTTTTAACATTCCCCTTCCCTCATTTTAATCCCCCCTCTCCCTCTCACTCACAAAGATCTGTTTCCATTTCCTTCTTTTCTCATTTTTCTCTTTTCCTTTCCTTCCTCCCCCCTCTACTTAATTCCCTTTTTCCTTTCAAACAATTCCTTTGTATGTCACAATATCTATTGTATATTTTAGTTTTTATTTCCCTTTCAATTTCTCACACCAGGCAGATAATGCAAGATTTACACATAAGTGTCTGATTTATTTCACTTACAATTATGGTCTCAATGTCCATCTGTTTAGCTATAAATGTCTCAATCATATCCTTCTTTCTGGCTGAATAATGCTCCACTGTATTAAAAAGTCACTTTTTAAAAATCCATTCATTGGTTGGTGGGCATTTGGGCTGTTTTCAAGATTTAGCTATTACAAATTGTGCTACTATAAACATGAATGCACATATATCATTGTGGCCTGATGCTTTTAATTATTCTTGTAAGATATCTAGAAGGGGAATTGCCGGATAAAATGGGATCTCTACTCCTAATTTTGTGAGGAATCTCCACATTAATTTCCATGCTGGTTGCACTAGCCTACACTCACCAACAGTGGAGAAGGGTTCCTTTTCTCCCACACCTCTGTCAACATTTGTTATTGGTTGTTTTCTTGATAATAGCTATTCTTTCTGGAGTGAGATGGAATTTCAGTGTTGTTTTAATTTGCATTTCTCGAATGACCAGTAATGTTGAACATTTTTCATGTATTTATTTACTGTTTATACCTCCTCATCTGAGAAGTCTCTATTCATGTCAGATATCCATTTTTTGATTGGATAAGTGAATTTGGGCACTCTGGTTGGTTTTTTTTTTTTTTTCAGTTCTTTCTGTGTTCTAGATAGTAGTTCTTTGTCTGAGGTACAGCTAGCAAAATTTTTTCCCCCTCTGTGGATTGTCTTTTCACTTTGTTGGTGATTCCTTTTGCTGTACAAAAGCTTTTTAATAAGATGACATCCAAGGTGTTGATTTTTTGTGATAATTCCTGTGTGATCTGGGTTTTGTTCATAAATTCCTTGCTTATGCCTATGTCTTCAAGAGTTCTACCTATTCCATCTCCTAGCAAATTTAGTATTTTTGTTTTAATATTTAGAGCTTTGATCCATTTTGATTACAGTTTAGTGCATAGTGACAAACATGTGTCTAGCTTTAATCTTTAGCATGTGCACAGCCAGGCTGCTGTCATTGTCTCTCATTTGGAGTCCTAATCCTGCTTATGCTCCCACTGACCTTACCAGCCTACTCCAACTCACAGCTTAGGTTCTTACATCCTTTTCCAGGCTACTTCTTGTTGAGCTTTCCCTCCAAAGGTCACCATCCTCTCTCTATTTTTGCTCTGATACCCCTTACTGGGCCACTCATATGTGTAGATGCCCTCCTTAACCTGTTCCAAATCTGGTATCCTTCTCTAGTCTAATAAAGGAGCACCACTATGTGAACTTTGAACATGGACAGACAGGGAAGGAAAGAAGGGACTGAAGAGGGAGAGAAAAATGTTAGAGAAGAAGAAGGAGAGATAAGGAGGAGGGGAGGAGGAGGAAGAAGAACAAGAAGGGCAGGAACAACAGCAACAGAGAAAATACTACCAAAACAGCATCACTGATTTTACTCACCTTTACATTTCCTGTACTAAACATTTAATCATTACAGCATTCCTATTACGTAGCCACCATCTGCCCCACTTTATATATGAGCAAACTGAAGTGTAGAGGTTGAGTCTTGCCCCAGGACACAGAGCTAGCATTCGTGGGACACCAAGATTCCAACATTTCTATCTACAGAGTCACACATTCCTTCATCTGGGGATGTGAAACTTACTTTCTGACATGGCAGTCCATTCCAACCTTAGATTGCCTTGACTTTCAGAACATTTTATATTTTACAGAAACGACAGTCCTTCTCCCTGAAGTTTTTCCACACACTGATCTTGGTTTCACTCCATGGTGATACATAAAGCAATCCTAATTGCTGTACTTCATGATAGCCCTTTAAATATTCATGGATAGAGTCTCTATCCTCTGAGCACCCGCCTCAGACAGGAGGTCCTCACTCAGAAGCCCCAGGGACTGCTCTAGCTGGGGGGTGCCTGTGCCCCTTCCCTGTGCACGCCCTTTCACCAAGTGAGGGAGTGGTCCAAGAGCTGCTGGTCCAGCGGTTCCAGTCCATGCTTTACTTGTGCCCGGAAGCCCTGAGGGGTAGTAGGCACCCGCAGTCCGTGATTGCTGTCAGTCCGGCCTGCATCTGGTTCCTGTATGTGTTCTGAACTGACCGGAGATACAAAATCAGGTGGTTCACAAACTGTCTACCCTGCAGTTTATGTCTGGGTTTTGCCTGTACCCTGAACTGCCTGGGGACATAGGTCCACTGGACCAGGATTGTCACACCAGTGCAACCCAAGTTTGGGCCATGAACGGGCCCTGAACTGCAAGGGGACACCTGAATCAGATGGTCTGCCATCAGCTGACACTAATGCCCAAGTCTGAGACCTGGGATAACTAGATACAAATCAACAACTGCCGGAAAACCTGAGACTAAGTAGTGCTTCTCAGGGGTCACTGAAAGGCAAACCTAACCAACACGAAAACTAGGGACACTAGCAGCCTTTTCTGTGCAGCCACTGAAGAGGGAAGCTGAGCTTTCTGCATCTGGTAGCAAACATGACAAAATGAAGGACTAAAACACAATCCCAGAACTCCACCCCAATCAGAACAAGTCCA
>NW_004955503.1:3237718-3280828 GCF_000276665.1 Chinchilla lanigera
AAATATGTTAGGGTTTGGGCTCCTGGTCATCACAGGAACCTGCCAGTATTCAGCTCAGGCCTCTCATATCAGAGGTATAAACACCAGTTTGATAAAATAGATTAATCAATATATTTAAGCAATGACTTCATGATTTAATAGTGTAACTTTACAACTATTGTGTACAAAGTAGTTCTTTTCCTTGCAGCAATAACTGAAATATTTTTAGAGTAAAGATACTTACCATCTATTGATAGAGTGGGAATGAGTGAAATCAGTGAAACATCTGAAATGAGTGAAAACATCTATTAAGCAACCACAACTAAGTATATAGCACTAAGTGTCACTGTAATGAAACACCTGACACCCACAATGTAAAGGAGCAGAGCTCTAACTGGCTTATGGTTTCAGAGGGTTCGTCCATGGTTAGTTGGCTCCCAGGTAGAACTATCATGGACAAAGGTGGGTGGAGCAAAGATGTTCTCTTCCTGGAGGCAAACAAACAGAGCAAGGGAATAGAGCCAGAGGCCAGATATATAGTCATCCATTGGTTCTCAATTGCTTTGAAACTTGTTGAATTTGGTATTGAGGCTCTTGAAAATTTTGTTTGGTATTCAATATGAAAGTTAGAACTTATTGGTGTCAGTTGTCTTGTGACTTGGTACCTTTTCTACCCACAACTATTTAATTTGTACTGTCACCCTTCCTAGAACCAATTAATGATGAGCACCAATATATCACGGCAGTCCCCAAGGTCACATAGGTCAAGGTCAAGTTCTCATGACCCACCCAGACAGACCCAGAAGTTTGCTTTGCTAGTTCCCTAGTCTGTTCTCAAAACAATCAAGTTAATAATCCAGTTTAACCAGTACACTGTGCTAGGTGAAGATAACACAAGATCTATATGACAATGAAATCTCCGGGTTTTGATAGGTTTCTGTACTGGAGAGCAAGGAGATAGAAGTAAAAAATGAAAATGATGATATTTGTGATGCTTTACCTAGAACTTAGCTATACTGTTTGATGTGGTTACATTTCATCTACCCTATGAGATAATCATGGTTTTATACACATTTTACCAATGAAAAACAGAGAGATTAAGCCTCCTTCTCCAAGTCACACAGGCTACAAATAGTAGAATCGAAAGTCAAATCCCTGACACATACACTGGAAAATCCTCCTTCAATGCAAACTCCCTGCTGCGCAGGTAACACACACAGAAAATACCAGTGAGTATAAATTCCCTCTCTCCCTGCAAATTCCATGATAAACACATTGAAAAAGTCAGCAGCAATTCACCCAGAAAGATTCCTACTAAATTACTGTAAGGAGAAAGGGTAATTTCTTTCAGAATTCGTAATTACTATCATTGTTGTTATTATCATTATGTTAAGTAAGTTTAATAACATAATCCCAGCTTTCACTGGTAAACACAAACCAACTCAAGCTTCCTCCCACTAAAATGCAACTTTCTTTTAACAATTTCAAGTAATTTTTTGAAAAAAAAAATATATAGCCTGAAGAAACTTTATGATATATACTGTTTAATGACCATGCTGGATGCAGAACTGTGTACGCTAGAATACTCTTCAGTTTGCACATAGGAAAGATCCTTTTAAAGTGTTTGTGTTTAAATTTTTTAAGTTACAAAAATATATAAATACTGTAGTTATTTCTGTGTGATGGTGCTTGGAATTACTTCTATTTTCACTTTTAGTGATCCTTTATTTTCCAAGGTTTCTAGAAGGATTTATAGTATTCCTCTATTGGGAAAACTCTAATCTCTAAATCTACACACACACATCTATGTACATACTATTCAAAGTCAAACAAAATTAAACTGATGTCGTAGATTATTTTCACATGTATACAAATCCATATGATATATTGTAGAATCAGAAAATATCAAGCATTTTTCCACTTGATTACATCTAAACTGCGACTTTATTAACATGATGGAAGAGTCTTTCCTAGGCCAGGAGAGTGTGAAATAGGCCTTTCTCCCTTAGATGAATGATTTTTACCGGGAGTCACAAACATAATGGGAAAAATGCAAACACACCTTAAAGATTTCCTCTCCTTTTCACAGAAGTCCAGAGTAAAAGAGAAGAGAGCGATCCTAGCAGAAAGGAAATATAAAAGGTAGAATCTCTCACCCTCTGGGTGAGACTGATGGGAAGAAACTGATAGAAGGAAAGGGATAAATTTTGTGGTTGTTATACCCCAGTTTCCAAATGTCTGTAAAATCAGGTCTTCTCTTGCCTGCTGAGAGGAAGGCAAGACTTTCCATCAGGGTCCAGCAGGTCCAACAGCCACAGCTTGGACATGTGCACGTGCTACGGGCTCAGTCACCCCCAGTCCTGACAAGGCTGGTGCCAGTGTGGTTCTAATCCTTTCAAAACAGCTTTGAGAGCAGGGAGCAGGAAATTCAATCACCTGAAGATGAAGATGATGGGTGTTTGTTTGGCTGCATAAGCACAACAAGAATCCTCTAATATTCCAAGATGTGAGCATCACAGGCAGGAATGCCCTAGCTACAAGAGCTATGATATAGGCCTGCTAGGATAGCACCCAAGGGTCCCAGCTCCTTCTGCACACAGCTGTAGGGAAGCTGTGAGCATAGTGAAGCTGGTGACGAGAACTGGATGTTATCACTGTGGTTTAGATGATGACATCTGGGACCATGATCTTGGATGTAAAAATGGTGTAATAATGGGATTAGACTCTGTTGGGAGCTGCTGGAGCTGGTTATTGGTCATGTGTGTGAGGGCGGGACAGAGCCAGAGTGCCTCAGGCAGTAAAGCTAGCTTAGTATTGAAAAAAGTATCCTGCCTGGACAATCACAGTCATTAGTCGCTAGGCAACATTATCTCCCATGATACTAACTTTGCAAGTGTATAAAATAAACGCCCCTACTGTTGAAGTCAGTCCTCATGCTTATCAGGCAAGAGGTAACTCCATCTGACCCCAGCTCTTGTCTCTTGTCTTTATTTTTCTCATACCAACCACCATTTCTCTCCAAGGTACAATGAGAGACCAACGAGGTTCCCTTACAGATTCTTGGGAACCATGGGAAGGAGTTAGAGTTACTTGTCTAGGTCAAGAGGACAGACTATGGTAGCTAGAGTTCAAAAATCCTTGCACCCATCAGTGAATACATTTTATCACCCCTCTTCATGGTGAGAGATGTGGACTAGCACACCAGTGACCAGCTTACTAATCAGTGGGTTTCAAATTAAACAGAAGAGATTGTCCCAAGTCCCAGATGCTTTACTCCAGTGAGCCACAGTAGGAAGGTGAAGGATCACTGGTGTGATCTTGCTGGCTCAAAGGTGGAGCTGTGTTGTAAGGGGGACACCTCTAGCAGCTCAAAGCAACCTCTGCCACCAGCTCCCATGAAAATGAAGACCTTCAACCCTCTGTGCCAGGACTGAGCTAGCGGAGGAGCCCATCTCCAGCTAATGATCACAGACTTCTGGGCTCTAAGCAGAGAGCCAGAGGGCCATGCCGTCTCTCCTAACCCTGGAAATCACAATGATAATGTAGATCATTTTAAACCACTAAGTATGTGGTGATGGCTTGCACAGCAATAGAAAATATAAACTCTTAACATGCCAAACACAACATTAACACTTGGGATTGACTGCTTATGTTATAATCAAGTCACACTTGTCAGTTTTATAGCCAAGGCTCCCATGACATTAGGGATAGTTTGGTGACCTAAACGAACAAAATAGAGTGTTTCTCTTAAGTGGAATTTTCTCTAGAAATCCTAGTCTCCCAAAGCAAGGGTTTCCCCAGGTACTCCTGGGGATGATAAATAGTGTGTATGGATCAGAACAAATATCTCCCTAAATCAAATGTAGTACATGAAACTTAATTTGTCTGCAGTTTACTGCTAAGAAAACACTCAGAAGCATAGCCTAGATTGCATTTTTTAAAGTAAATAAAAATGCACCCATTTTTAATTTTGTGATGTTCAAAGGAGAATATCTTGGCTAATCTTCAGAGGGTTTCAGTGAAGTCTTAATTTAAAGCATCCTTGAAAAGACTTGGTGAAATTCTGATTATAATTACCACTCAGGAGTCCTCATGGAGCTGTAATAGGGTCAAAGGTGATGGGAACATTTGGAAAGCTGGTTCGAGGCACTCCCATAGCCAAAAGGATAAGATAGCCCTGCTACTACCACCACTTCATCCTGATGAAGCAGCCTGGATTACGTCCTCATGGTCACCCACATTACCTATCAAACACTTAAAGGATTCTGTTTCAAGAAAAATAGGAAAGTGTACTGGAGGAAGTAAAGATAGTTCCTTTTTCCCAAAAAATATTTTGTGCTAATCTTTATCCATTCTTATTAGTGCTGACATTTGTCTTACAGTAAATGACCAGGAATGTCCCAAGTCAGTTTGTGGAAGACAACGAGGAACAGCGCAGACAGTGGGGAACTCAGGGGAGCCACTAAACACCTACAGCTAACCAACGCCATGTTCTGATCTCCATCTTTCTCTGCACAGGACTAAAAATTAACATTCCCAAGCTTCACAACCAGAGTCTATTCACTTGGTCTGTTGTAGGCCTTTGGAATCTTCATTTTACCAATCCTTAGGTCACCCTTGTCCCTCAAACTATAGCAAGCACTACAGTTGCAAGCTGTGCGTGTTACTTTAAATCTTCCAGTTGACACATTTAAAAGCAAAAAAAATTTTAACAGTACATTTTATTTCACCTCGTGTCTATCATTTCAACATGTAATTATTAACAAGATCACAAATTTTTTAAGACTTCAAAAATTTTTATGCGTTTTACACTGACAGCCTACCTCGATTCACACTAGCTGTATTTCAAGTGCGTCATTTTTACTATAGCAAGAGAATTCTTCCACATTCAGTCTTATGGAAATTCTACTTAGGCTAATTTCCATTGCTGACATTTAAGCTGCTCAAAGTCAGTGTATTTGGCCAGTATCAAAACCACTCTTAAAACTTAAAATAGCAGGCCCAATCCCAGTTCTGCCTCAAATTAAACAATGTGAACTTGGACAAGTGACCCCTTCACTCATCAGATTCTTAAATTTGCCAGCAGTAGGTTTTTTACTTGGACAAGATCTTAGAGACCTTTCTGTGACTCACTAAAGCTAACAAAGGTATTATCTACTGACTACATCAAAGAAGAGGGTTTGCTTTGTTCATCTTATTCCCTTGTGGTGCTTCTGAGCAAAAGCTACAGCAGGAATATGGAGTGTCCCCTCCTGAAGTCACACTGCAGTTTACTCCACCTTAGCGGGTAGGAGGGTGGACATTAAATATGACTATGGTGTTTAGTGCTGCGCCTTTGGGAGGTGATTCGGAATACACAAATCCATCAGGGTAAAGGTCACCCCCATGACTGAGTACTGGTGGCTTTTAGAAGAGGGAGAGTCAGTCTCAGACTCTCTCACTCTCTCTCTCACTCTCTCTCTCTCTCTCTTGATGCCCTGTATTGCCTTGGAACTCTACCAGCAACAAACAAGGCCATCACCAGATGCGCCCCACCTGCCCTCGGACTAACTTAACTGTGAGCTGAAATATTTCCTGTCTTTTCCCTATAATTTATCCAGTCTAGAGCATTCCAATATCAGCATCAGAAAGCTGACTAATGCAAAGAGTTAAAGGTGAGTCACTGAGGAACTACTCAGTCCTTGGGGCAGCCAAGCACATAGCTATAGCTGCACAAATCTGCACCAGCTGACAAGGGGCTCACATCTGGGAGAACACAGCTACAGGAAGAAGTGCTGCTGTCAGTTTGACGCCCACCTTTGACAAAGCTGATGACTTAATGCCGTCACATTACTTAAAACTCTCATGTGAATTAGATCAGTGGTGATCATTCAAATCTTACAAACAAACCCCCAAAGTCAGATGCTTAGAGCAAAAGTGTTTTTCACTCATACCACATGTGCAGTGTGGGTTAACACTGTCTGGGGTGAGTTGAATTGTGCCCTTCCAAAGCTCACATACTGAAGCCCTAATCCCAAGTAACTCAGAATGTGACCTTATTTGCATATGAAGTCATTGCAGATGCCATTAATTAAGATGGTGCCAACTGGACTAGGGTGGCCCCTATCCCAATAAGACCAATGTCCTTGCAAAGGGAAGGGTTCAAGATGGATGCATACAGAGAGATGCCCTATGCAGATGAACGCAGAGGTTAGGGTGAAGTTTCTATAAGCCAAATGTTGACAGCAAACCACAAGAAGCTAGGAGAGAAGTTTCTTCCACACAGTCATCGGGAGGAACCAAGCCAGCCAGCGCCTGGGTCTTGGACTTGGACTGCTCACCTCCAGAACTACAAGATACATTTTTGCTAGTTAAGCTGCTCTAGTGAAGTTAGCCCTGCGTGTCCACAGGAGGCTGAGATAATGAAGACTTTGCTATCTGTTGCCACGTGCAACTTACAGCCTTTTCAGAAATACAGCCCTGGGAGGAGGTGGCTGGACGGCTCTGTGCTTTAACCCGGAAGTGACACGGACCACTTCTGTTTGAAGTCCAAGGAGGGCTGACAAATGCTAACTGCAGGGCTGAGAAACCGGGAGGGTGTGCACTGTGCATCATGACCTCTGGCACCCTTCCCAAGACATCCTTCCCAGAGCCTGAAACACTTAAGAAAAACCTACTTTGTAACTGGGCATGGTGGTGCACACCTATATTTCCAGCACTCTGGGAGAGCGAGGTAGGAGGATCACAAATTCAAGCCCAGCCTGGGCAACTTGTCAACTTATTCCCACAATTATGGGGGTTGGAGGGAAGATAAGGACCATGGGCAATGCTTCTGTCTGAGTCAGTACAGAAAAGAGGTCAAAAGATCTGATTTCGGCCCCAAATAACATCACAATCTCTCCCCACATGTGTATATCTCTTTATGGACTGCTTTTACTTAGGTTTTGACAGAGGATAGACATCTCAGAGGAAGAGGAGAAAAAGCTCCATAGAGGTGAAATGGTTTTCCCAAACTCAGGTGGGTTCAACGGCTTTGGAAACCAAGATTAGAGCTCACATTTTCCGGAGGTCCCCAGAAGGCCCTTACCGTGACTCCAGCACAGACACTTGGCTTTCTCAGCCCTGGGAAGACTCTTGAGACAGGAAAACGGGATCCTGGGCGCAGCGGGCCATCAGCAAGATTTACTCACTCTTCAGCCAAGGATGTTGGGATACTCCAAGAAACTTGAACATGGAGCTGATTGCCATTATTTCCCTTGACCTTCAGGGCTCCAAAATGCACCACTGGTTCTGGAGGAAGCCAGGGTAAAATGGCATTTGTCAGAACCAGAGAGCCAGGGTTGCCAGCAGGAAGCTACAGGAAGTCTGCCTGTAGCTTATACATCTGATAAGGTTCTAGTATCCAGAATATGTAAGTAACTCTTACAATTTGATGGCAAAAGAACGAACAATTCACTTAAAAATGGACAAAGGCCTTGAATGAATATTTTTAAAACAGATATACAACTCACAAAGAAGTATATGAAATGATGGTTAAAATCATTAATCATTAGGGAAATGCAAATCAAAACCACCATGACATACCACTTCACACTTAGTAAAATGGTTAAGAGTTTTTAAAAATATGTAAAAAGAAAAATGCTGTTGAGAGTGAAGAAATTGTGTCATATGGTGTCATGTGTCACTGGAGAGAATGTATGGTGTGGGTACTGTGTGAAACAGCTTGGCTGCTGTTCTAAAAGTTACACATATAACTAATATATGACCCAGAAATTCTATTCCTAGGTATAGATAAAAAGAATTGAAGATAAGTGTTCAAATACTTATATACAAATGCTCAAAGTGGTATTTTTCTCAGTCACCAAAGGATTGAAGAAACCAAAATTTCCATTGATAAATAGATAAACAAGTAGTATTATACACATGCAATGGAATATAATGTATCCATAATAAGGAATGAATTACTGCAAGTGGATGACCACTGATAAATGAAAGAAGTCAGGCACAAAATATTATGCTCAGCAAAAATGCCGGAAACAGAAGTCCACATATATAACTCCATTTATGTGGAATATCCTGACTAGATAAATTTACAGAGACAGAAAGCAAATTATCAAAATTCCTATGAGTTCGAGGGAGGAGAGAAAATGAGAAATGATTGTTTAATGGATATTGGGATCTACTTTGTGGGTGATGAAAATATTTTAAACTAGCAAGAACTTATGCCATTTCAACTTAATTTTACATTTTGAAATGGTTAATTCTATATTATGTGAATTTCACTACAGTAAATACAATAATTGTGATACATGCACACCCATGTTTATTACAGCACAGTTTGTAATAGCTAAATCTTAGAAATAACCCAAGTATCTGTCAACCAATTAATGATGAAGACGTGGGTATTTTTTATACAATGGAGTACTACTTTGCCATGAAGAATGCATCTGAGACATTTGTAGCTAAATGGATGGACCTTGAGACCATACTCTTAAGTGAAATAAATTGGACATGTTTAAAAATTGCGTTGTTTCTCTGGTGTGAGAAACAAAAAGTGCAAATAAGGACCAAATGTATACTGGATATTGAGAAATGGGGAGAAAATGTTCAAATGATTAAGAGAACAAGAAAGAGGGAAATGGGAAAGGAAGGAATGAGAAAAAAGTAACAAAAGCAATTATTGTCAGGTCTCTGGAAGGTGAGTGGCTTCCTTTGAATTTGAGATAAATGAAAGAAGTCAGGCTCAAATATGAGAATTTGAGGAAGGCAAACACGATGTCTTCCTTTATTTCTGGTACCCAAAGCTAATTTACTTCAAAGAAAACAATGAAGCTGAATCTGAAAAGAAATCATGTTAGCATAGGACTATGAGAACTGTACATTATCTGAACCAAGGCATGTGTTTTCTAGCCAGATAGTTGTAAAAACCATGCTAAATAAATAAAATAATAACAGTTATAATGAAATGTCAGCCAGCATAAGGCTTCATGGATGAGTGTATCACTTAAACATATAGACATTAAATGAAATAATTTTATCCATTATGTACTATTTGGGAAGGAACCAATTCTTATTTTCTGGAAGAAATCAATTTTAACTAGAACCACTGCATTTTGAGTTTCCACGCAGTTCAAGACTAACGTAGTATCTATTAATATTTGCCATGCATACTTTCATTCACAAGATGTTTTCTTCCCAGACTCAATAATATGCCAGAGAGCTGTGAAGAAGGATCATCAAATGAAAAAATCCAAATAGCCTTCAAGACAGGAAAACTTTATTTCTGGTCCATGGTCTTTACATGAATCTCACATATCTTTCGTTGCTAGCTTAAATTTCCAAGGTCTTCTCCTCCTCCTTGGCGGAAAGTTTGACAGTTAGAGAAGCTGTATGAGGGTACAGACATGAGGGTGCCATTTACTAAACAGGCTTTCATGTTCCGGTACCCTTTAGGAGACTAATATTGATTCTTTAGCTATCAAAATTCTTCTTATATGTAGTTAGGAAAAATAATTAAAATATTGAGTAAACTTTCCATGTACTATTTAGATATGCTGAGTCCAACAGCCAAAACTAGATCGCTATCTTAGACATCAGCAGATGAAATCACTTTGATTTCTGTAGTGAGAGTTAGTAGCAGTGTCTTTCATTCTGTAGAATCAAGAAATATATTTTTCTTTTTTTCTGAAGTTGGAAGATTGTATGAAAATTCTTTTAAGTATTATACAACATCATCTCCACCACACCCACCTTTAAATCACAAATCCCAATGTGGATGTTTTTCCATACCTCCAACTTCCTGTGGTTATACAGAGAACATTACACTGCTATCTTAGAAAGAGAGAAGGCAAGTAACTGCACAGGAAGCTTGTTATCTAAGTCAATCATTTTGTAAAGGGTACATGAGTATCAGAAGAACTTACAGTAACTATTAAGTCAGTCAGTAAATTAGCAGGCAAAGCTATTATAGCTAAATTGATTTTTATCTTCTTCCTTTTCCTTCCTTACAATTGTCCATAAGCATATTCTTTGTGATTACACATCACTATAGCTTGACAATCATTGAATAATCAAAACAGTTTCACCACCAAATCCATCATCTGGCTAGTTATCACCCGTGTATCACATATTGGAGAAATGGGTAAAGAAAACAATTAACTAAAATGGTGTTGATCTAAAGAAAAGTTACATGTTTGAAAGACAGCTTAGTTTTATACTGAGATTAATGCATTTTCTCATCCTCTTTGCTTTGAGGTTTCAATCTTCAAAAGTGTTTGTTTGCTTGCTGGTTTGTCAATACAAGCTGCACTGTTTGTAGAAAAGTTTGCTACTAAAGATGTTGAGGTTATTCTTCCTATTTCAGTTATCGCTGCCAAAGAACAAACCACTCCAAAACTGAAGGACTGAAGATATCAATAAATATTTCCCCAATTTTCATATTTCTGTGGACTAGGAAGTTAGGAAGGGTTCATACAGGGCTTCTGGCTTGGAGCACCCCTGAAATCCCAGTCAAAGTGTAGCCAAAGCTATGAGGGAAATCAAAACTACACTGAGATTCCATCTCACCCCAGTCAGAATGGTTACTATCAAGAACACAAAGATGGTAAATGCTGGAGAGGGTGTGATGGAAAAAGGGACCCTAATACACTGTTGGTGGGAATGTAAATTAGTATAGCCACTATGGAAATAAGTGTGGTGGTTCCTCAAAGTCTAAGAATGGAGCTACCATTTGATCTAGCGATCTCACACTGCAGGATATTCCTGAAAGAATTAAAGTCAGCATACTATAAAGTTACCTGCATGTTCATGTTTATTTTGTTTTATTTTTTGATGACTTTTTATTTGTATAACTCTTACATGCTATATCATAATATATAACAGAACATAAAGCTACAGTATAGTACAATCAGCAAAAATTACAGTACTATATAAACAAGGTATACTGTACAAAAAATGACATTGAGGCTCTGTAAACAACATGTACAGAACTATACAAAAAAGATGGGTCATAAATCTGAGCAATGGGTCGTGAGTCCAAACAGTGCACCTGTCATAAGTCTATATGGTTGTTAAACAGGTAGGTCGTTAAACAAGGAATATTTGTAATTATTCCAAATGGAAAAGCTTTTAAAAAAATCAAATTTAAAATACTTCCCCAAGAGTGGGGCTTGGAGGTACACATCTGTAATCCTAGCACTTGGAAAATTGAGGTAGGAGACCTTGAGTTCAAGCCTAGCCTGTGCTACATAGCAAGATCCTGTCTTTAAAAAAATCAAAAACCAAAACCAAAACCAAAAAAAAACCTCAAAAAACAAACAAACAAAATTCCTTGATGGAAACCACTATGAAGCAGCCCCGAGTAGGATTTAAATTAACCAATTGGCTATTTACATTTACTTGTGAATCTGTCCAAAGCCTAGACCACTTGTCTGAAAGTGGGTGATGGATTCATAGTAAATGAACCTCTGTAAGTCACTAATCCCTACTAAAACCTATAACAGCCGATGAAGCCAGAAAGCCTCAAAGGATAAGACAAGATCATAGCCAAGGACACTTGGCTCATCAGAACTAGATAAAGACTATAGCCTCAGGCATCTCACTTCTGGGTGAATTAACTGAATTCTTATTAAGTATTAATTTAATACCTTACTTGGAGAAGTCCTTGAGTAATTCTGCTCTTCTTGAGTACTCCCCTCCCTTCTTCTGATAACCAAATAAGTATGGGTCACCCAGAGAATGTCTTGGTCTTACCCCTGACAGAATCTCAAAATCTGTGAGATGGCACTGATCCTCCTGGAGCCCTAAAATCATTCCATTTGCCTCTTTTTATATAGCTTTCGCTATACACTCATTCTAGAGATTGCAGACTTGATCAGCCCACAATAACTAAGGGATATTATTAACCCAATAAGTCCCCAAGACATTGTAAGTAATACCAAAGATAACAGCTGCAAATCAGTTTGGTGCAGGAGTCAGTAGCCACAAGTGATTCTACACGTGGACACAGGCAGTACGTCAAAGCCATGATCAATCAGCTTTCAGGTTTACAATATATTTCAGTTATCTAGGATCACGTATAGGCAACATGGTCTTTTTCTGGTACTGGGAATCGAACTCAGGACCTTAAGCTTGCCAGGCAGGCACTGTGCTGCTGAGCTACATCCAGGCCCCCCATGGCAACATGGCCTTATACCTGCTTCTCATATGGTACAAGAACTGTGTACAGACTTAATTACTATATTTATCAATCTGTAATATAATAATTTGCTTATGTATAGCCTCCACTACCAGACTTGCAAAAAGAACTGCATTTTCTTCATTTCATTTCATCACTAAAACCTAATCCATAGTGTGTTCTCCATTGGCCACAAAGCAAGAAAGAAATACACTTAGTAATGACTTTCTTAGGCTTTGGGGGGTTATTTTCTTTTCTGATACAAGGACATCAAAAGAAAGCTCAAGAGTCCTTATTTTGGAATCAAAATTAACTACATAAAACATGTATGTAACAAAATCTTCAAAACAGAGGTGTAACTTCTGAAGATCTTTATAACCACTCGTTTTTTGGTTAATTTCCTAAAATATCATAACTCAGCTTGATTAAGAATAAAAAATGTTAAGCCCCAGATGGGATAACCAATGTTAAGTTGTTTGGGGTTTTGGGATTTTTATTTTATTTTAATTTTTCACTGCTGCGGACCAAACCCGGATCCTCACACATGCCAGGCAAGCACTCTGCCACAGAGCTACCTCCCCAACCCCAGTGGGAATCACTGAATAGATCAACTCTAGATTCAAAGCCTCTACTACAATGATCTCTGCCTAGCCAGGTGTGGTGGTGCACACCTGTAATCCCAGCACTTGGCAGGCTGAGGCAGAAGGATGGCTGGAAGTTCAAGGCCAGCCTGGGCTACATAGTAAGTCCAAGGCCAGTGTGTGAACTACATAGCAAGACTCTGTCTCAAGACAACAAACAAAGAAAGAATGATCTCTGCCTAATTTTCTCAACTGCAAAGCACAATCAACTCTTCTGAAAATCACCAAAATCAGTGTCACCTTTGGATTCTTCATCAGCAGGTCAAAAAGGATATGGTGATAACTCTGTATCTTATATCACTTAGTTAAATTTATTAAAATGCATTAAAAATAAATATTTTGAACAACCCCCCAATCAATACAGTGAAATTACAAAATGTTGCTTCTTTCTACAAAGAAGATGAAAATTAGCTTCAAGTAAAAATCCAGAGGCCAATGAGGCTGTTTCAAAGACATGAGGAAGGTGCCTTAAGATCCTAGAGACATCAGGGATCCCAAGGGTCAGTCATATGCACAGGCTCAGAGGTCAGCTTGGTCTTGAGAACCTCCACAAAGCCATCGCCAACCCAGCAAGTGATATGTGCTCTGTCCCCAGTAAAGTAGAAAAGGAGCCTGGCGGAGCTTCTGCTGATACACTGAGCAGGGATCGGCAGACAGCACAGCCTCGAAGGCATAGTTTGCTTCCTCTGTTGACTAAAAATACCTAAAAGATGCCTGGCCAACACCTCCTGAGCTGAGCTGCCGAAGGTCCATCTCTGCATGAAGAAAACCGGACTTGTAAGGGGGCCATGTGTGCCTCTCTCCCCCAGGCAGGAGCAATGCTATGAGTCCTCCTGGTCCTGGCAGGACAGGGTTGAGGCATGGGCTCCATCTCCACAGTTTCCTTGTACCACTGGGGCTCCTTCCCCATTCCTTGGCCTTCTGTCTGTACCTTCTTCTTGAGGACTCTTCTCAAGGCCATGTGGGCCCATCTGCTCTTCTGCCACATTCAGACTCTGATGGCTTCTTGGTTCCACACAAAGATCCATTGCTCTCTGTCTGCACCTAGGCAAACATTGCTGGATCACTGTGTTTCAGGTAGTTTTCTTCTAAAGCTCTGTCTTCAGAACATTTAGACTTCTCCTTAGTGCTTTGGTACACTGTGGTGCCTCCTGTCCTGACAGCTGTTGCTGGTCACAGCTATTAGCCTTACCATCAGACTGAGACACAGTTTTGGGTTTATGTTGATTATTCTGCATATTAAAGTCGGCTAAATGGGGCTGGGGATTTAGCTCAGCGGCAAAAGCGCCTGCCTGGCAAGCGCAAGGTTGTGAGTTTGGTTCCTGGTACCGGAGAAAAACCAACTAAAGTCGGATAAAAGTTCCATCAAATTTTGTGGTGAGTCATAATCAGCTATGTAGAACTTTATGTCTAGTACTGGTGTGCCATGTATCATGTCCATTCCAGAAAGGTATATAGCTCCACCTTCTATCTTTTCCAGCTAGGCCAGAGTCAGTCCTATTGCATTGGAGTGAAGAGGGCTCCTTGTAGAAAACACTCCAATCTTCGCACCGCTCATCCTAGGGGGCTGCACTTTTGCCTTATAGCTCAAATAACCATTTTTTTTTAATTTTAAAAATAAAAGAAGGAAAACATTAACAGACAGACAACCCTTACAAGCTAGCAAAAGAACAGTACAGACAATACAGAGTTACAAACAAAGCAAGCACCGCATTGTCTCACTAGTGTAAAACCTGAAAGAGTTAATTTAAACTAGGAGGTATGATAGACATTGTAAAATGATAGGAAAACACTCAATGGTAAAGGGCAACTGGGATGTGGGAAAAAAGAAGGGAAAGAAGGAGAAATTTCGTATGTATGTATATACAGGATAGTTAACATAGTTGCTCTACTGTCTTCTATTTCTTTGCTGAAAGAAACTGTCAATTTTCAAATAACTATTTTTGTGCAAAACAAACAAAATCCTGTCTCCAAGGTAGGCTTCACGAGCCCGCACGGGGTCGCTGTGGGGTGAGGCCCAGGCTCCTCCGAGCGACACAGGGCTACCTTCGCCAAGGTGCAACGGAGCGGTCCTCACGTCTATTTTAGTGCAATTCCCAATAATAAGCTCTGAAAAAACCTAGGTGTCAGTCAGTGTAGAATGGAGTTTACAGATGAACAAAATCTGCCATTTGCGAGAAAATGGAGATTATCATATTAATCAAAATAAGCTAGATTCAGAAAGATATGTATCATATGTTTGCTGTCATATGAGGAGTCTAAGGGGAGAAAAGACAACATGAAAATAGAAGGGAGCCTTTTAGAGAAGAAGGGTACCAGAGGGAGAGGGGGCCAGTGGGTAAGGGGTAACTGGGGAAGTGTATATGATGTTGTATGTATATACAAAAATTTATGATGAATCCCAATATTCTGTATAACTAACATGTAGTTAAACAGAAAAGAGTGGCCAGAACTGAACATCGGTGGGTTGCAGTAGAAGTGGTTGCCTGGGCATCTCTTTTCATGCAATTTTAGGGCTTCTCTGTGTAGTCTCTTTGAGGTTAGTTTGGGCTTTTTCAGAGTGTGGCAGCCTTGGTGCTCTCTAAAACCTTCAAGTGTGATTCTTCCAGCAAATAAGGCAGAAATGATATCAACTTTAAATCTTAGCCTCCTGTATCCCACATCATTGCTTCTCACTCATTAATGGTTGTAAGCAAGACACCAGGAAAGATAGAATTAAGGGGGGAGGGAGGAAGGAAGTGATTGGACATCTTGATGGAGGCGTGGCAACTTTCTAGAGACACATAGGACTATCATTGCTGTCATCTTTTGCAAAACATAACCTGCCACATTTCCTTTGATCATAGCTCTTCTCTATTTTGTTCTACTTTAAGTTCCTGGTCAATTAAAGTTTTAATTTTTGTAATCAAATACAGTATTGATGAGGTTTTTATTATATTCTGTCTTTTATATTGTGTTCTAGACACTATAATATTGTTTTGTTTTTTTCTGGTACCAGGAATCGAACTCACGACCTTGCACTTGCCAAGCAGGCGCTGTGCCGCTGAGCTAAATCCCCAGCCCGTAGCCACTATAGTTTTGATGCCAAAAAAATCACATCTCTTTTCCTCTAAGAGATTATTTCCAGATGAAAAAAGCATAAATAGATAAGATATAGATTTTATTTTCCTCTTTTTGGAGAATGTTATGGTTGATACATTGTGTCAACTTGAGGAGTCTAGAGGTTTGGCTAAGTGACTCAGCAGGAAGCCAGGGTGCTTACTTTGTATACATCCTGAGCCTGTGGAAGAGGAGGGCATGGAGATTATGTGAGAGCTACATGCCCCTTAGGTGGGGGTAGCCTGTTTATAATGTAAGGCAGGGAAAGAAGCTGCTTGCCGCCATTCCTCCCTTTTGCTCTGGCTGCATTGCTGTTCGGCTGCCATTCCCCCTTTGCTCTTGTTGCTTTGTTGTCTTCTGCCTTGGAGCCAACCAAGTATGGGCTGAAACCTCCACAAACTGTGAGCCAAATAAACCTTTCCTTTCTTCATTTTGGGTGTTGGGTATTTTGTCTCAGCAATGAGAGAAAAGTAACCAAGACAGCAAAATAAAAGAAAATGAGAAAAAGTAATAAAATACACATTGCATTATTAAAGTACACCCCCTCCTTTTAAAGACATGCCCCTTTATAACAAGAGACTGTGTTTTTTGTGACTATATATTTCACTTAGGAATTTTTTGTTTGAAAATAATGGGATACAAACTCAATTTAGCTTAAGAAAAAAAGGGAGGAACAATAATAGGGATAAAGGAATGTCTCGGTGAGTTCAAGGACAGAAATATTACTGGACCTCAGGAACAAAATGGAATGATAATTCAAGTGTTGTATGAGATTTTCTTCATTATTCTCTGCAGCCTGGCTTTTGCATCTTCTTATATTTACATTATTAAAAACGTGGCAATGGCAACCTCAGTGCTCAGGATTTTAAACTCTTGTGTAGCCACCTGGAAAAACTGGTCTCTTTGTGCAAATTGGTTTAGTCCACTCATGATTCAATAAGAAGTGTGGCTAGGGGCTGGAGTCAGTGTATAAATATGACAGCTTCATTCCTGATTGTAGATCAAAGAGGGGTCAAGACTTAGAAAAGTTGTGCTGGAGAATTAATGTAGTTAATGTTCATTAAGCCCAGATTGGGAAATGTCTGAAATACTGACTCCACTCACAGATAGAATAAAAATTAACTACCTGATACTATTTAAAAACTAGTAAAAGACCTGGATAGGTACAACCATATAGCCTAATACTCTATTAAAAATGCTACTCTTGTTATCTGTTTGTTAATGTTTTCCTTCTTTTATAAAAAAAAGTTACTCTTTTCTTCTCAAGTCCCTAGTGTTATTGTCGAAGATAAAGGGAAATCAGCTCAAAATATTTATCAAATATTTGGTCCTTAGCTAAATAGGCTGACATATTGTGTCAGACCATGATCAGGAGAGTAGATTCAAATGTCTTGACATCTTTATGTGTCACAGCCAGTTTTGAGTTGTCACAAGTAATATGTTGGATTTGAACACTCTAAAGTTTAAAAGTTCTACTTCAAAAATAGACTAAAATTACAGCAGATCCAGAAAGAGTTCTATAACTTTACTGCTTCTAATTCTTTGCATTGTGACATACATTCTTGAATGGACACTAATTTCAGGTTGTATAGAAAGAATTGTACAAATGTTGGTGTTATGATTTAGATCAAAAATACTTCCCAAATCCTCAAATGTTTGGAAGGTGATTGGATTATTTGGTTGCTATAGTTGACTCGCTGTTAGGGCTTGAAAGAAGTGGGCCACTGTGGAAATTACTTGGAAGGGTTTTATCTCCCTCTCTGACTCCTCCCTCCTCTCAGAAATCTGTTCTCTGCTAGAAGTAGACCATAGAATAGGGATGCAAGTAGACTATTGGACTTAATGCCAAAACTTTGAATCCAGCCTCTTCTGAAAGCCACACTTCTGGGCCTAATTTCTTCCTGAGAAAGGCAGAGGCTGTGTCCTTCCTGGCCTGAGCATAAACTTCTCAGGGAGTCTATGTTTATATTGCAACCTCCCCAAGGCTGTCTCCTATGGCTGTCTCTCACCCAGTCATTGTGGGAGGGCAACACCAGAAACCCTGAAGTGGGAACATTCTGTGGCTCTATCTTAAATAACCCCTCCCCCCAAAAGAGCTTCTTTGAACAATTTCTGGCAATATAGTGGGTGCTGTACTTCGTTTCTTCTTCTAGTCTATCTTGCTGTGAAATTCTCACTTTCAGAATAAAACTTCACTCTGTTTTTGCAGTTTATTATAGCTGTGGGTTTTTCTTGGCTCTAGTGCTGTGGGCCAGGTCTGTTACTTTTCCCTGGAGCTCTTGACTCTCTGGGGCTTACTTTCTTTCAGTGGGCACAAGCTTTGTCTATGATAAGGTTAGTTGATTAGTCAGTGCCTCTGCTACCCAGTGTTAAAGGTAAATGAAACACAGAATAGGCTTAGATTTGTTGAGTGGCCAAAGCTAGGGGTCAGCATAGCATGTAGGATCTTCTGTCTGCACAAGGAATTGGGGGGCAGGGTTTTCCATTCTTTCCCTCTCAGTAATTTCTTGGGAAAATAGTACTTTCTAGGCTCAGGGCTAGGTGCTGTGTACTGTTATTATAACAGAACTTAAATATAGTGTGCCAGTTATTTTCCATACCCTCTTTGGCACAGAATTCTTCATGCTGTAGACTCCATGACAGGGAACAGATGCTATAAAAATTCCTTAGAGGCAAATCATGTGTTACAGTCTTTAATGTAGTATACTGTACCACTTTCAGGACTCTGGATTTGGCCATGGGGTACAAATATTTCCATTTGGAGAAAATTAAACTTTATGGAAACTTGGCTTCTTTGTACTTTTACCTTGCTAGTTTATTTGTACCTCATACTGTCAACTTATATAAAGCTACCCATTTTCCTGTTGTGACATTTATTACAAAAGCCATCACACCGTGCCATAGCAACATGATTAGCATAGTGGTAATATGTATATCTGCTTCCATTGTGACCTGAAAACTATGAATCTTTCATTGATAATTAATATTGAAGCAATAACTTTTGACTCCAAGACATTTATCTTTCCTTTATGGGCAGTTGCACCAGAGATAATATTACTGGATTTTTCAAAGGTATATACTAGACTTTTAGAGTGAATCATTTGGCAGGATGACAGATGTTATCTAGACCTTGTTACTAGAGTTCTCCGTCTTTCAATTTCTCACAGTCAGACCGAAGGAAAATGTGCCTTGGGAAAACCAATTGCTCTGAAATTTCCTGCCTGAGCTACAATTTTTCAGTTATGAACTTTTGAAAATGCTAGACCCTTTTTTATCAAAAAATGTTACAGTGTAGTATGTTATATTCAATTTCAAAGTGTCCAAATATCTCAGATAGATCACATTTGTATCTGTTCCATTCTCATAAGTTGTAATATTTGAAAGCCATTTAAACTACTGTTGAAAAGATGAGCAATTGAATTTGAGAATCTAACTGGAGTTAATCCCAGCAAGTGCCTGTCCACCCTTTTGCCCTACAACTACCAGCCTTCAACTTCCAGCAATTGCTGTGGCTTCCTGAAGGTGGGTGGGTATAAACTTGGACATACGTTTAAATGTTTGAGTGAATTCCTACAAATCAGATCACTTATGAGAACCAACACCTTCTGTAGATTCAGAAACATAACACCCAAATCACAGCGTTTGATGCATCTGCTAAAGATACCTAAAGGTAATAGCCAATGTGTATTAAATGCACAAGGAATTGTGTTGCAAATATTATTGCCATTGTGAAGTCTCTGATATTTTTAGAGTACTATCTTTCTTGAAATAGTTACAGCAATGCACCTCTCTAGTTAGCATACTATTTGAGATTTCTTTCAAAATAGGCTATTATTACCGCAGATGAATTTTGTATAATCCATGAAAGACAATTTAGCTCTATCTCAGGTTAAAGCTTCATACTACTTATTATGTAATACATTGGACATCTCTTGGTTTATTTATGGAGCACTTACTTAACACCAGACATTCTCAGATAACATTTGACAAATCAAATAATTTTAGATAGTAGTGGTGGCAGCACTAATTCATCTTTTCCATCTTGAAATTTAGGTTGTATGTAAGAAGGTGGGGCTCATGTTGGTGGAATTATACTGTACTGAAGTTATCAACTTAGTGCTCACACTTTTTATTTTAATGTGTTGTAGTCTACTTTGGAGATCTAGTGTGTTAGTTACTTTCCTTGTTGCTAGGACAAAACACTCAGTACTCACAACTTAATGCGAGCTTTATTTTGTTTTACATTTCAATCCATAGTCAGCTGTCTCTAAGACAGGACCAAATGGCAGAGTAGCATGGGATAGGAGAGCTGCTCATCTCATGACAGCCTGGTAGCAGAGAGCAAAGGGAGGAGCTGAAGTGGGAGTTAAACCCTTCTGGATTACACCTCCAATAACCTGCTTCTTTGAACCAAACTCTACCTCCTAATAGCAGATTAACTACAAAGCCCCTTAATCTGATCACTCTCCAAAGTCTTGCCTATGAGGACACAAGGCTGTTGGGGGACATCTAAATATAAACCAGACTATTAAGCAGGTAGAGTTTATAAATAAATTATCAAACACTGCTAGAGAAAATAAAAATAAAAACTGTACAAATTTAAGGACAAAAGATTTGGAATTATAGAAGGTAAATGGAGGAAGATGCAAAGATATACAAGCAAAACAGCAAAGTTACTGTCCACCATTAGTGCTAGGTCAATATTTGAGTTGTTAGGATAGAAAGTATGGTGACATATCAAAAATTATTCAAGAAAAAAATAATTTAGGAAGCTTCCTTCAAAAGACTGCAATCAGAGCATTTTACCATTTATGATTTATTCCTTTCCCAATTTAAAATGTTCTTTTTATATAGAGAAAAACTCAGTGCAAAATGAGAGCCAGTTAAATCTCTATAGTACCATCTATGTTCACAGACACATTGGGTTCTTTCCACAATCCTTTATGAGAAACCAGAAGCTATTATTACCCAGGGATTATTCCCTTACTACAAAGATAGGATAGTAAACATTACTATTCAGTTTGAAATTCATAGAAAATTTTCACAATAGAAAAAAATGAGTTAGGGATTCAGAAAAGGAGAGGTTTCATACACTGTTTGCTATAGAAAACCCAATGATTTTTTCTAAAGATACAAAAGAATGATAGGCAGGATTTCCTATTAGATTAAATAAAATATATTAGCTTCTGATTTCTCCTAATGCCTCGAAAAATTAACATAAAGGAATATTTTTAAAAGCAAAATCCTACAATAAAAAGTAAACATAATAAGTAATTGGAGGAAAAACTTTTCGGAACATGAAAATTTATTAAACATCTCAATAAATCTTAGTCCTAAAATGGCAATAGATAAAATGAACCAACTTTACCTTGCCAGACTTTACCTTAACTAATAAGTATATCTAACAAATCCCCTTTCTTTCTTACTGAAATCACAATTTCTCCAAAGAAATAACTCAAACAAAACATCCTGCAATGAAACACACACATTTGGAGTTTATAGTTGGCTTTTCATCTTCTAGTTCTTCAGTGGGAAAGAACAGCCAAGAATGAAGAGATAATTAGAGAGAGTCTTTAACATCAAGAATGGAGAACAAAACAGCAAACAGGTGTATATACAATAAGCAAACAAAAGCAATTGGTCAGGAATAGATTCTGCAGTAAGATATATGATATAAGAAAAGAGCTATGAAACAACAGTAAGTTTGATATGCATATACAAATATTCAGGGAATAAAAATGATATTTCAGAAGTTAAAAACAGAAACCTAAAGCAGAAAGTTGCCTCCATGTTGGCCAGCTGACCTGGAGTTACATCCCACATACACACACATGAGAGAGAGCAGAGGGTTGGGGATGTGGTTCAGTGGCTCAGCACCTGCCTTGGAAATGTGAGGCCCTGAGTTTGATTCCTGGTGCCAAAAAGAAAATAGTGGAAAAAAAAAAAAAAAAAAAAAAAAAACCCCTTTAAAAAAAAAAAAAAAAAGAGAGAGAGAGAGAGCAGATCTCCACAGAAAAGTAGATATTAACTAAAGAGAAATCCATATTAGAAACAAATCTTTCCACTGCATTAAACCCACAAGTTTCCATACAAAACAAACAAAAGTAGAAACACAAGACAATCCAATAAAATGCTTACAAAAATTTCTAACTCCTTCAAAGCAAATATATGGAGCACCAAAGAAGAGGAAACCAAAATCTTAACATCCAAATCATTCT
The DNA here is from genome assembly GCF_000276665.1 of Chinchilla lanigera. Lineage (NCBI taxonomy): Eukaryota > Metazoa > Chordata > Mammalia > Rodentia > Chinchillidae > Chinchilla > Chinchilla lanigera. Next base: position 3,259,810 of record NW_004955503.1, read on the forward strand.
TCTGAAATCTAGGTGGAAGCCTTCCTAACCCCACAAATCTTCCATTCTACATGCACCTAAAACCAACACCACATGGATGATGCCAAGGTCTGCTGCAAGCTGGGGCAATATCCGGACTTCCATATTTCTTGGCTGTAGGGGTAAGTGCCTGGATCACTGAGAATTCTGAGCCCAATCCTGAGGGACAAATGCTCTAGGCCACCACCATTCTGGAACATTGTGCTCTGGGGCTCTCTTGTCAAAGCAAATTCTTTCACCTTTGAAACCTTGAGGCTGAAAAGGCCAGAGTCCTGCTATTTCTTGTGATGTCCTCAGGTCATTTATTCCATTGTCTTGTTCCTTCTCAAAAACCATGTTATCCTCTGCTCTATCTTTGCAGTCCACAGCTTTACTGGAGCTTCCTTTCTGGCCAAACTCACATTTTATGTCATTCTGCTGGGCTCTTTGCCCTGGATTTTTAACATAGATCTGGCTAAAAGCCCCCAACAGTAGTCATGCTGTAGCCTTGATATTAGGCCTTTTGGAAATTTCTTCTGCAAGATTGATTAGGCTACTGCCCTTAATCTCAGTATCAGGCAAAATCTCTGGACATGAGCAAAATGCAGACAAACATTCTGCCGAGGAATAATACACATTATCTGGAGTCCATCGACTAATGTAGTTCTTCTTCCCAACAGAAATATCCTAAGCCTAGTTGTTACTGGCATCATTTCTATCAGCATTCTGGTCTTCTGAGCTGTGACCAGTATCTCCCATCTAGTATGGTTTAAGGCATTCCAGGACTGTTTGTTCAACTCATGTATCCAAACCTTTCCAAACTCTTCTCACAGCCAGTTTCAAAGGCTCCTAAGCCACATGGGTAGGTATAGGCACAGCAATGGCTCCATTTGCAGTAGCAAATTCTGTCTGAGTTACTTTGCTCATTTCTGAGAAAAAATACCCAATACCCACAAGTTAAGGGAGGAAAAGTTTATTTTACTCTCAGTTTGTAGAGGTTTCAGTCCATAATCTGCTGGTTCCAAGGCAGCATGCTATGGCAGATAGCATTATAGAGGAGAAACAGCTCATGGCAGGCAGAAGATAGCAAGGCAAGCAAGAGAAAATCACAGGTCTTTCTATCCCTTATATCTTATCCAGGCTACTTAAGGTGGGTAGCACTCACACTCTTAATCTTAGTGCTCTTGATCCTAGCATTGCCCCATGAATCAATCCCAGGGTCACATGCTCTGGATCCAGCCACTTCTGAAAAACCCTGCCTATCCCACCTACGACTGCATGAGGCATTGGGGGGATATCTAGACACAAGCCATAACAGGTTGCATAGTACAACATTGCAGGAGCATGTGGTAGAGGAGTCCTGTTCACCTTGTGGTGGCTGGGAAATAAAGATAGAGAGGGGAAGGGTTCAGGATACAAATATCATCTTCAAGGCACACCTCCAATGACCTAACTTCCTTTTGCTGTGCCTCACCTTTGAAAGGTTTGTCACCTCTCAATAGTGCCAGAAGCAAGTGACCAAGCCTTCAACACATGGACCTTTGGGGGACAGTCACGATCCAAACTATAACAACCGAAAGTATACAAATAATATTTAATAATGCTGTTTTGGTCACTTTTCTCTCATTACTGAGACAAAATACCTGACACCCAGAATTAAGGAAGGAAAGGTTTATTTAGCTCACAGTTTGTGAAGATTTTAGTCCATACTCAGCTGGCTCCAAAGCAGAGTGGCACATGGCAGAGGGCAACAGTTCATGGTGGCGGAAAACAGCAAAAGTAACAAGAGCAAAAGGGAGGAATGGGGGCAAGGAGTCTGTTTCTCTCTGTTACATATGCAAACTGTCTGACCCAGGGTTTGTGTAGCACTCATACCCATGAATCAATCAAAAATCTAGAAGCCCACCCAATGACTGCATGAGGATTCAGGGGGACATGCAGACACAAACCATAACAAATGCCAGTTACATAATATCTTAAAGAAAACACATGAAGTAAAAAAGCAAGAAGATGACATATGAATGTGATCCAGATCATAGTTACTTAAAGAAACTTTCAAATGAAAGGAGATACAAACTCTTGCTCTTTGTGCGATTCTGATTGGCTTGCTTGGTATTCCTGGCTTGCTCCATGATCATTTTTGCTCTGCAGCTTATAGTAGACACTGTAAATGCAGCTTGCCTGATCAAAAATTTCCCCTTTTCACAGGGAACCCTGGATACAAGGTGGTTTTTCCTATCTTCTGCCTACAGCTGATTGGTAGCTACCTTGCTTCTGGCCTCCTTATATTTATTCTGCAATAATTACAAGAAATATTCTACTGAAATTTCAATAAGCACGTTGCTTCACTGCCCACCAGTTGAGGTACCACTCTGTGAATGAGAGTGAATTCCAGTACTTTAAAGAGGTTCTCCAGCTAATGGTAATACACATCCAAGGTTGAGAGTAGTTACCCTCAACAATATTATGTAATTGTAATGTACATATGACTCACATAAAGATTTTGTTAAAATTCAGGTTTTGATTCAATAGATCTGTAGTGGAGCCCAAGATACTTCATTTCCAACAATTCTCAGGTAATTTTGATTTTACTTGTCTAGGTATTAGAGTAGCAAAGCTCTTCAGTGAGGGAAAACCTTTCAGAGCTTTCAATGATACAAACATCACATTGCAGCACATGTACCATAGGTTTGCCACCAGTGCTGTAAGTGGTTTCTGTTATTTGACATCAAAGGAATCTTTTTTTTTAAGAGGGAAAAAGAAAAAAATATAATAAAAGCTACAATCAGAATTTCAAAGCAAGAAAATAGGAGATTAGCAATGGTTAATATATTGTGTATTGTTATTTTCAAATTAGTTTCTCAGATTATAAGATATAGGCATACATAATTGATCAAACAATATAAGCATAAACCACTTTAATGAACTAAGTGAAGTTAGTAGTATAACTATTGCCCATAGTTTTATGTGTAGTTCATTTGTAGATATTGGCCTATATTAAATGGAAAACTGTAGAAGTAAAGAGCTTATAACTTTTAAATAACTTTTATTACAATATATTGTTATATTTGTTAATCTCTTACTTTGATTAATGTATAAATTAAATTTATCATGGGTATGTATAAAATAAAAGATTATATATATAAGATTTGCTGTTAATCATACTTTTAGTCATGCGCTAGGGATCTCAGATTGTGTCCCCCAACACTTACAGTGATACTATACCATCTCTCTATCTTCTTATCCATCTGTCTATCTATCATCTATCATCTATCTGTATCTATCTCTTCAATTTATCATGACTTGCAGTCCAGTAGTAAGAACATGGCATGTATTTAGCTAATATTTGTTGAAAAGAAGGCACATGAAAAACAAAATATCACCATTACCTGTGATATAGAGGTAAAAATAAAAAGTGGAAAGATCATAAAGCAGATGGAAAGAATGACTTAATAAGGCTTGCAGTCATGAGCCCTGGAGAATAGATATATTCATATAGTTTTGGCATGGATACTAGTTCATTGCTCAGGAAGAGTAGATGGATGTGGACATGCATATGTTCAGGTCATATGTGCAGAGACCCATTGCCTCGTACAGCCCAGATGTCTTTTGGCAGAGACACTAACCAGACATTCCCCTGGGCTCAGGGGTTTACATCAAACCAAATGAAGAAGAGGAGGGAAACAAACAAAATGCAAGACCTGATAGCTACCATAGAGAATGTCTTTTATTCAACCTTCTTATTTTAAGGATGAAGAAGATGAGGCTCTGAAGTAGTCAGGTTAGAGATCAAAAACTCTTGGCCTGGAACTCAGGTTTCCAATTTGCAAGACAATGCTGTTCTGTGGCTATAACTATTCTGTGAGAATTCCTAATCTATATTGAAAACTCCTAGTCTCATAATACCTCTTGTTGTCTTTGTCAGAGCTGCAGGATTCTGGCATTGGGATGAAAAGGCCATGATGTGGCAGAGGTAGTCAGGACCTATAATGTATGGGGCAGAGGATGCAGCACGAGTGAATGTGGCCTACTCATACTGTCCTGCCTTCTGCTGACTCCAATCTCCTTTTTGGTGTCAATGTTACCCCTTTACCTCAGATACATTCAATTCTGCATAATTCCCTTGTGCTTTATATTGGTATGAATAGAGTATAGATTTTCACAAGGATGAAAGATTTGCATGCATAAGAAATGAAGCAAGCAAATACCTCTTGAATGGTGCAGCTCACCTTCTAAGGACCACTAGTCTTTCATGATATACTCTTCCTTGTGTTATGCTGAGTGAGCTAGACAACTAAAATGGGCTACTAATGTCTCTATGCTGCTTTTTCATTCAAAGCAAAACTGGTTTCAAAGCAACTGGGTCGTTTCCTTGGGAAGCAGGCATATAAAATCCTCCTAGGAGGGCTGTCCATTGTAAAGAAAAAAAACCATAAATACAAACAAAACAGAACAAACCAGTTGTTAAGCTGTGGATTCATTTCTGCATGTGGAGTAGAACTAATACCTGAAAATTCACAGATGACCATTTTGTTTTAGAGAGAATTGGGAATCTTCTCTTTGAAGCTGTACCATATTCCACTGTAGTAGGAAAATTAAGAAGAGGGCTGGGGACCAGAGTACACAAAATAACATTGTACTATGCTGAGGACCCCGCTGTGTGAGTGGGTGCTGTGGTCTCAAGGCCCATGTGGCCTTGCCTCAGGAACAGAAGTGTGCAGAAGCAGCCATGCTGCCTGGCTGCAAAGGGCAATCTAAATGCAGCATTCCTGAGGCAAGATAATGTCTGCTGAGGACATGGAACGGATGTAAGGATCTGGGTATAGGAAAGAACTCCTTCTCCATTCTTTTGTCCCTCTTTTACTACAGTCACCGTTCCAGGAAAAGTACACTGTGCTCCTCGCTTGCTAATAAAAATGGGCCAACCATGAAGGTTTGCATGCCTGTCCAGTAGAGATAGGTTTCTCCTGGTTCCCTTATACCTTGAATATTGTCTTTTGTTTTTCTTTATTCCCTGCCACCCTCCCATAGGGATCTCAGTGTCTGATCAGCCCCTAGCAGGAAAGAAATTGAGCAGAAGGACTCAAACAGAAATAAAATTTAATTTTTCTTTTCTTTTTTTTTTGTACTGGGAATCAAACTCAGGACCTTGAACTTGCCAAGCAAGGCACTGTGCTGCTGAGCTATATCCTTGGCCCCTAAAATTTAATTTTTCAACTACACATGAACCACATTATAAAAGGCAAAGAAACTCTTCCTATGCTTCAATTTGTTTTGCTTTATTTATTTATTTATTTCCTTGAGGCAGGGTCTCTCTTTGTAGTGCAGGCTGGCGTTGAACTCATTATGTAACTCAGGCTGGCCTCAAACTCACAGTGATCCTCCTGCCTCAGCCTCTGGAGTGCTGGGATTACAGGTGTGCACCATCATGCTTGGCTACTACTCTCGCTTTAGTACGTGCATAGCTGTGTTCTAGATTAATCTCACAATAAATAGCCCCAGTATTTCTCAACAAGTCAAAGAATTATTGTGGAAAAACAAGTCATGGGGTAAGCTGTCTTGATAATAGGGATAGCTACTGATTCCATTTCCCTACAATCTGACTAGTCTCTTTCTTTGAAAAAGAGACAGGGAAGAAGATCTAAAGTGATTTAGTGTAACAATTTTGCTACAGTGTGCCATTAATTGGAAAAGATGACAATTTCAGTATTTAAATTCAGGTTAATCTTATATTCTGTCTTTATAAAAGACACTAAATTTTAAAAACAGAATCCAAATAAAAACAAACAAAAAACACTTGCTGTCTTCTAGAGTGGTTATTTATGTGGTAAACATACCATTTCCACAGTTAAGCTCATTAGAGAATAATTAAACTCACTCGGTCATCTCCATTTTGAAGCCTCCTTGATGTAATGTGGCACAGGGAAGTAATTAGGTGAATTTGAAGCCATAGTCTTAGAGGAGAAAAATAGGGCAGAATGTATTCCAGGAAGGGATTGCAGGCAGGCTCAGCTATCAGTACTATACAGAAAACCATCTAAAAATAAAAGTGGAGAACAGGCTACAGACTACTTTGTACTTAGTAGCGTGAAGCCTGGCTTTTCAGTATTGAGTGTCTCTACTTACGAATTCTGGGAATTCTCCGTGTTCAGAATCAGGAAGTTCTTCATAAAGAACCTAATTCTATGTCTCCACAGCACAGAGATTGTAAACTTGGTTTTCTAAGAGATGGCCATTAATGTATTTTTATCCCCCAGCCTCAGTTTTTCTTATGCCCACACTCCTAACTCAAGTTTGGAATGTGTAAATGCAAGGACAAAAATAATTCCCAATGGACCACTTTCACAAATAACAAAATTCTAACTGTGTCAAAAAAGTCACAGTAGAGTGGTTAGAAGTTCTGAAATCAAGTAGACCTAAGTTTGCATCCCTGAGATCTGTGTGCCACATGGACTTAGTTCTCAATTTATCTCCCCATTTAGCACATGCCTAAGCTGAATGTTGCACAGGAGCTAGGATATAAATAATAACTGAAGGCGCCTTTTGCCCCAAGTCTCTTAACACATTGTCAGAGTCTGAAGTACCTACTTTAGCAAGTGGCAGGAAGAAGCAAATACAGGTTATCACAATAAAGTGGTCTCATCTGTACTTGGAGCTCCTGAGACTTGGAAAAATTTGAATTTGAAAAACATATCTTTATGGTTTTCTCTTCTCTTTGAGGGAAGGTGCCTTATCTAAATACTTTGTAGCTTTGGTAGTGCCCTATTGTAGTGTTCGGCACTTAATAAGTGAGTGAGTGGAGCACTGTGTATGAGGCAGAGAGGCACAATCTTCCAAGAGACACAATTGGTCTGTGCTCTCCAGACATAAGAACTAGGAATGCGGGGCAGAGTGACACTGGGGAAATACTACAGTGGGTCAATATAGGTTGAACCTGGAAATAAAAACGCAGCTGTACAATACCACTGCCTATTAATACAATCTTGAGTGCTCTTGACTAAAGAAATTGGATTCAATGCTTGTGGAACAAAGATCAATGTGTCATATGGAAACAGAAAAAGAGAAATGGGGTTGTTTGGCAAGACTCTGTCAGCTTGGGTTCTCTTGAGTATTCTTTTCCCATTTGACGGGTTCTTTCCTTCTGAGGCATTTTCTTGAAGCCTTTGGAAGCATTTGTATTTGCATTGCTTTTTTGGTCATAGAGAGAATAGCTTGGTGACTGGTGGATGTCTCCTTAACCCAGAGTCTCTGGAACCCTCTGGGGAGAATAATTATATTTCAAAGGGCAGATGCTGAAGTAATTTTAGCTTACTAGGATAGAAGCAGCAAGAACAGCCATCAAGGATGGCACTGTGCAGAAAAAGCAAGCCTTTTTTTTAAATATTTTGTGCACCTGCTAGCAGTCACTTATTTACCTGCTCCTTGGCATGTTGGCTAGAATTTTTTTTAAGTGAGGCTTTCTCTAGGTGCATTTGCCAAATGATGTGTAGAAGCTATTTATTCTCCACCTCCCATGCACACTCAAGCTCTCCTCAAATCATCCAGGCTTTTGCTGTCGCTCTCCTTATTTCTTGCTACCCAGTGTCTTGTCAGGCCAATTTTTGTCTGTAATGGTTTTTATCTGCTGAGCTGTGCTTGGCGGAATTACTTCTCACAGCACAGCTCTGCTGTAGAGATAGTGACACAGCCATTTGGCCTATGAACAATAGGGCCGCAGCTACGGGCCTGAGTGTGATGCACAGGCAGTGAGGGCACACAGTTCAAGTGCTACAGAATATACCTGGGACAGTCTTCAACCTTAGCACTCCTAGGAAAGCAGCTCCCACAATAACATCTCCCACATGCTACACACACAGCGTAACAGAGGGATTAGGTATACAGGCTCTGATATCAGACTGAATACAAATTTTATTACCAACTTTTTTATTTTTGTGACCTTGAACAAGTCACATGACTTTCCTCAGCCTGAATATCCTGGTTGATAATACGGGAGAAAATAGCATCTACTTCCTAGACTACTGTGGGGATTATATCAGCTGATCCACCTAAAGCACTAGGTTTCAGTGTCTGGCAAATAAAAAGTGATCTACAAATATTAAATCTTATTTTAATATTCATGAAAACGTTTTTAGACTTTGGGGATTTCATCTCACCCTCAAGTTTATACCTCCTCATTTGGTTTCACTGGCATAGGTGCCTGGGCATTGGAGTATTTCAGGCAGAGATTTGAGAGAAGGGAGACAAAGCTTTTGGAACCTACTTTGATATCTGAAATAAAACCCCCAAGCTGGAAGCATAACACTAGGGAATTAAGCTGCTTACAAGCTAGGAAATGATGGTCTCTGGATTCTGCTGGCATCTCCCTTAGGCTTAGTATTCTGTTCTGCCTAAGGCTTCCCCTGGCTGTTAAAGCATCTGCTTAGACTGTATTTATTTGTCTACCTGCCAGATTCTGGGGCACTCAGATGCTTATGTTCATCTTGAAGCTGTTTTGGTATTTACTAGCTACAAAAAAATTCTTGGAATTTAAATATGAAAACCAACAGTAAAACAAGGCTAATGATCCAAAATAAGACATGCAAAATCAGGAAGCATCAAACTCATAAGCGAGTATCAGAATAAACACTTACATGTTAAGGTAGCAGTGGAAAATGTAACAGACTGAACCAATTAATAATATCATGGGCAGGGAACTGCTAACATGCCCTTAGTATTGCTTTAGCAGCAATGCTAATACAGGCTGAGTGAGCATTGCTTATCTAAAACCTGAAATCTGAAATACTCCAAAATCTAAACTTTCTGAGCACCAATATCAGGTCACAAATAGAAAATTTCACACCTGACTGTGTGATTGTCAAAACACAAAGGCACTACTATAAAAATCATATAAAATTATCTCCAGACTACGTGCATAAGATGTATACATGAATTTCATATTTAGACTTGATTCCCATTTACAAGATATCTTATTATGCATAAGCGAATATTCTAAAATCTGAAAAAGTCTGGAATTCAAAACACTTCTCTTGCAGGCATTTTAGATAAGGGCTATTCAACTGATACTATGCTTTTAAGTGTTTGATTTCATCAGTAATAAGTTAGTGTATCCGCTATGCTCTTTCTTAGGGTAAATTAGAAGCTGTCTCTCACTTTGGTCATTGTTTCTGAAAAACTTTTATTAAAAATGGATGTTACAAGTAATACAAATAAATTAATTCCTAAGCAATATAAAGCTTCACTCTAAATATTCAACAATTTAAATGTTTTTCATATTCAAAGATATATTCTGGATTTCTTTTAGATATCTAAGATGTCCCAGGCATGTTTTTCAGTTCACTGAGGATTATGAAAAAAGGAACTCCTCATTCTGGCACCTACTTCCATGGCACAGGTGACACTGGTGAATCTCCATGCTGCAAAGGCCTCTGAGAAGGAGACAAGTTCTAAGGCAGAATCGCCTGAACAGTGAGAAGAGAGTTAGAATGCCCACTCCAGAGCCCTTTCAGGAAGTTCTACAATGCTATAGATGGCTCCTATAGAGTCTTTGTGGCTTTCAACTCCTCAGTGGAAAGAGATGTCCATGATTGTTTGACATTTAGAGATGAGCACAATTTATTGAAATGGGCTTAGATATTGAAGAGCATGAGCCTAGATTACCCCTAACAGAGAGGATGAACCTAAAAAACCCTGGGCCTAGTGTTCACCCAACCTGCCTTCAGGAAATATACCAAGCCTGAGAGAGTATGACCCTCTACCATCAGTCCAATAATATCTATTCTGATGTCCAGGGGTTGCTATAGAGCAAGATATTTTCAGGATCATCTCCTATAGCTCCATTTATAGGAAGGTAATCTCAGTTTTTCACTATCACTTTAATTCTAAATCCTGGCTTTCAAGCTACTCATAAGCTTCAGAGAAACTGTGTTTTAAACATCACCCAGTCCAAAACTCTTTAGTTTTTAGGTGAAGAAACGCAGTAAAGTGGTGGAAAGTGATTTGCATAAGATCACATAACTGCAGCGCACAAAAAGCCTGGCTTAGAATCCAGGTGTCCTATCTCCCCATTCACTATTCTCTAAAGTCTCTCCAAAAGGGAGGCTTTATAAATGTTTTACTACCCCTGATTTTTGCTTGGATCAAATATAAACAAACTTGTCTTAATGGTTTTGAGAAGCTATGGAGAGTGCTGAACACACTGCAGTGTGAAAAGGAAGTCTAGAATATTTTGATAAAATTTCCACTTTTGTTTTTCCACTAAAGATTTGTCTCTGGAATTCTCTCAAGGAGTTAAAATTCTCTGCAGTTGTCAGTAATTGTGTGGATGCATAAATAGGCAGTAGAATTCAATAGATGAGTTAAATATGCGATTAAGAGATATCTTGCAATCAATGGGAAATTGTTTTAACTTAGCATAAAAAAGGGTGTTTTTGTTGTCAAGAGAGGCTTGTTTTCCTGTAGTTTTTGGTGCTTATTAATTGTGATAAGGATGACTAAAAGTGATATTTTCCTCATAGGAATAGTCTTAGAAAATTTCAGTTTGTTCAACGCTCAGTGAATTAAAAGATGTTACATATATTGAGATACATATTCTCTCCTCATAACCTTGAAACGAACTTGGAGTTCAGTAATTTCCATTTTATTGTAATGTCACTAGAGTATGACTCTAGAAAAATCTCAAAAGCAATATGCTTTGTGATAAAAAGGAAAGGCAATAGAGAGTAGGCTCTTAGGAATTAAAGCATTTATTAAACCAGGCAGTACAGAGTAGCGTTTCTCAAACTTTAGCTCAGGGCATCTTAAAACAGATTACTTGGATCCACCCTGGGTTTGTGATCTAACAAATTCCCTGGCCACAATGATACTGCTGGCCTAACGGCCAAATTTTGAGAACCAGTAATGTAGGTCAGTTAAAAATTTTACGAAGTACCTAGGGAATCACTTTATGCTGAAACAACTGATGACTTTATACAATTTGTAGTCACAGTAGCAGGTCTCAATGTACAGTTAAACCTGGTCGTGATCTGGGCAATGAAATCAAACAATGACTGACACTTTGAGAAACATTAGTGCAGAGACCAAAGAGACAATGAACTACTGAAGGAGTTCCTAGTCTATCAAATGATATAAGCAAGGAACCAGATGATTACAATACTGTATGATGATAAGGTGATATTTGGGGTATATCCTTTTAGTATAGACTATGTTATTAAGACAGGATGAAAAAAATAGCTAATGTTTTGAGAGCTTTCTTTATATCATGAAATAGCTCCTCTGTACTGGGTTAAATACATATTTTACATAAATAAATCCACTCAATTCTCACACAAATCCTTAGGTAAGCAGCATTATCAGTTTACAGGTAAAGAGACAGGGGCTCAAGGAGGTTAAATAACTCATTCAAGGTCCAATAGTAATAAAGATAAAATTAGAATTCAAATTTAGTCTTGTGCTTTTAGTCACTATACTATATTCTCAGAGGAATAGTACAGTGAATTTATTTGGGTTGAGAGAGAGAAAAAGATGAGTGTGGAAAGGTTTTTAAAGATGATATTTTAACCAGGTATTAATGAAAACTAGAAAACAGGAAGTGAAATATTTGTGATAGAGCCTGGAGAGGAACATTCCAGGTATAGGTGGTGATACCCAGGACAGGGGCTCTCTGCTTGGGGTTAGCAAGTGCAAAAGGTAAGGGTGGAAATCACAGAGAAGAAAAAGTTTCAAATTAAAATGTCTAGGACAGGCTGACAAGAAAACTAATTCCCAGGTACCAAAGGGCTAGCACATAGATACCTAGGGGTAAGGTCAAGGAACTACAGAGATAGAAGGCAAAAAAGATTTCAGCAGTCATCTGCATAATCTCTGAAGTAGGACAAACTGAGTTAATTTGCATTTTTATCACTTACAAGCCGTGGGACTTTAGCCAATTTCCCTAGCCCTTTTGGTGTTAATTTCTTCATCTATGATCAGTTGCTGGTCCCAGTACCTTATTCAGAGTTGTTGTGATGCTTATGTGAAGCAATACATGTAAAACCTGTACAGTACCAGGCCATATTAAATGCTTATTTGTAGTTATAATTTTACAAAATACAGTAGTAATTCCTTATTGTATGATAAACAGAATCTTAACTTGGTGATGTGTAAAGTGTGGTCCCCAGAGCAGCAGCAGCAGCAGCAGCAGCAGCAGCAGCATCTTGGAACTTGTTAAAAATGCAAATTCTATGGAGACACTCCCCAGATCTATTGAAGCAGAAACTCTGAAGGTGGCACTCAACATCATGTTTTAGCAAGTCTCTGCAGATTTTTAATTCATGAGAAAGTTTGAAGATCACTGTTCCAAGCATTTTACATGAAAGAACTTCATTTATTCTTCATAAGAATTTTATGAAGTACTGGTAGATACTATTATTATTATTCCTTTTTTATTCTTGAAACTGAGATGCAAAGAAGTAAAGTGCAGTGTCACACAGCTAGCAAGCAGTGGAAATGGGATTTGTACCCTCTCATAGTTTGGATATGGTTTGAGTGTGTCCTGCAAAAGTTCATATGTTGGAAGCTTGGCACCCAGTGTGGTCATGAGGGAGGTGATGAGATCTTTCTGAGGTGAAGCCTGGTGGGAGGTCTTTAGTTAACTGGGAGAGAGTCCCTTGGAAGAGAGGCAACTCTTGAGGGACCTCTGAGATCTTATGAACATGAGTTGGTATAAGAGCAAGCCTTATCCCTGAGTTATTCTCTGGCTTCTTGTTTTGGGATGTGATTTCTTCCTCCCCGAAACACTCCACTACTCCCATCCACTAGAAGGTGATAAAGTCAAGGAGGATCCTCAGCACAGCCTGCACAATGCACTTTAGACTTCCAATCTCCAAATCTATGGGCTAAAAAAATCTCTTTTGTGAAGTTAGCTTGCGTTAGGTGTTTTACTACAGTGACAAAGCAGACTAATATTTCACTTAAGACTTTTCATAATTTCAAAATTCTCTTAGCACTAGGTTTTCAGGTTTCTTTTCCCTTGCTTCCCTTTTCCAATTACATCATATTTTGTTCCCATCTATCCTAATGTCTTCAGTCTTCTGCATCAAAAAAAAAAAAAAAAGTTACCACCTATTGCTTGATCTACACCTTTCTGGACCAGCTGCCTTATAACACTCATACTGCTTTGCATAGGGCTGACAATGCGTGAAAAGACAGGGGTTGCATAAGCCACCCCAAATGAATAACTCTTTGCACTGCTTGTTGAGGTGAAGAAATCTGATGTGGAAAATACCATTGTCAGCAATGCCAATTTATATTAAAAAGGAAAGTGATAGGGAAACCTTTAGGCACATTATTTTGACCCACTCTAACAATTTTAAGATTGTTTATTTTATTTTGCAAATAAAATATACGAATGTCATGACTAGATCCCACAATCAAACCATCTCTGGGAAGAAAGTGCAATCCTGAGTGACTGTAAGTGATCAGACTTTTATCAATATGTTCTTAATCCACAGGTGTATTAATGTCTGAATAGCATGAATTCTGTGCAGCCTGAAATGGTAATAGTGCCTGTTTTCCTTTCTTTAGCAAGTGTAACCTAACCTTTTTTATTTCTTAGGTACTTTCTTCTTAGCTACTTTACTTTAACCTTTTTTATTTCTTAGCTACTTTTCAGGACTAGTAAATATACCATTAAAAAATAGAACAAGCACTTTAGGCCAGATCTAACAGATTCTGAGAATTCTGATCCCCACTGAAAGCTAGTTCCTCTTGAAGAATTACAACAAATACTCTGCTAAATTTGGCTCTTAAATATTCAGATTGCAATCATGTCTGATCTCTATACAAAAAGACAAGCCTCCATTCCCAGGGAGGACCTAATAATCTTCAAGAAGTGCATTTGGTAAAATTGCTCACTGATTATGGTCATTGTGAAGATAAATTTGAGAGAAGAAACGTGCAGAAAGATATCTGATGTCATATGAGGCAAAAGAACTACAAAGGAAGATAAAGTTTATAAGAAAGCAGTCCTCAGTATGTCACACTACATTATAAAATGTATTTTTATCTTAAATAAATATTTCCTCATATGTCACATGCTTCTTCATGACAAAGGGGTATAGTAGTCATTAATTTGGTCTTATTTAAAAAAACAGTTTTTGAGATGATATTCAAATAAGTTAAAATCAATCATTTTAAGTGAATTCTCTGGAGGCATTGAGTATTTTCCAATGTTATATAATCATAAACTCTAGTTCTAAAACATTTCTATCACCTCCAAAATAAACCTCATACCTTTTAAGCAGTATTTGTAATTCCACCTCCTACGGCAGCCTATGGCAATACAGCTCTGCTTTCTATTTCTTATGGACTTATTTATATGGAACATTTCACATAAATAGAGTTACACAATATGTGGCCTTTTGTGTCTAGCTCCTTTAACTTTGTAACTTTAAAGATACATCTATATCATAATTTGCATTAGTACTTCATTCTTTTTATGGCTAAATAATATGTGTGTGTGTGTGTGTTAGTATAGTTAATATATCTAGATATATTGTCCTGGTTTGCGTCTAGGTGTTCCCCAAAGCCTCATGCAGTCATGGGGCAGGCTTCTAGAATTTATGATTGATTTATGGTCTAATGCTGGGGTTATGGGTGTGAGTGCTACACCCATCCTGGGGTAGGTAACTTGCATACAATATAAGAAAGGGAAACAGTCATGCTTTCTGTTGCTCCTCCCCTTTTGCTCTTGCTGCTTTTGCTATTTTCTGCCACCATAAGCTTTTGCCCTCTGCCATGTTTCACTCTGCCTTGGAGTAAGCCGAGTGGGAACTGAAACCTCCACAAACTGTGAGCTAAATAAACCTTTCCTTCCTAAATTTTGAGAATCAAGCATTTTGTCCCAGCAGTGAGAGAGAAGTAACCAAGAAAATTTTATACCAGGAGTTGGGTAATTACTGTGATTGCACCTGATCATGTGATTCAAGGGCCTTTGGCAATGGCTAGTAGGAAGAGTTTGGAAAGGTTCAGAGATGTTGCCTGAAATGGTAACACTGAAATGTCTTAGGCTGTTCTGTATGGGAGATTTTGGTAAGAGTGCTAAAATCTGGAAGGCTGATAGAAATACTGCTAGCAAATACTGGGTTCAGGAGGTTTTTGCTGGGAAGAAAGACTGCACTGGTTGGTAGAATCCACACGATGTATGTTATGGCTTGGTGTCTTGGTTACTTTTTTCTCGCTGCTGGGACAAAATACCTGATGCCCAAAATTAAGGAAGGAAAGGTTTATTTCGCTTACAGTTCATGGACGTTTCAATCTGTACTTGGCAGATTATAATGCAGAGTGGCACGTGGCAGAGGGCTGCATCTCAGGATGGCAGCACCCTGCTAAGCTGCAAGCACACACCAGCATGGAATGGGAGAGGAATGCCCCCAAGCAGCTTCTTCCTCTCCCTTACATATGCAAACTATCCACTCCAGGGCGGGTGCAGCTCTCACACCCATATTCAAACTCTAAAAGCCTGCCCCATGGCCACATGAGGCATTGGGGGGACACACAGACATAAACCATAACACTTAGCAGAAAGTTTGTCTGCATTTTACTCATGTCCAGAGACTTTGCCTGAGACTGACATTAAGAGTAGTGGACTGATTAATCTGGCAAAAATATTTCAAGGCAGTCAAATGTTAAGGTGCTCCATGGCTATTGCTGGGGACCTTTAGCCAGACTCATTTTGAGAATCAAGAGCAAAGAGCCCAGCAGGATGATTTAAAATGTGAGTTTGACAAGAAAGGGAGCTCCAGTAAAACTGTGGACTGCAAAGATAGAGTCAAGGAGATCTCCATTGCTGAGAAGTGACAGGAGACAAGAAAAGATGGCCTGAGGGCATCACAAGAACCAGCAAATCTTCACCCTTTGCAGCCTCAAAACTGCAAAGGGGAAAGACTGCTTTGAGGTGAAAGCTGCAGGGCACAATGTTCTGGAATGGCAGCAGTCACACCATATGCCAGAATGGCGGCAGCAGTACGATGTTCCAGAATGGCAGCAGCTGTACCAGGTTTCAAAATGGCAGCAACAGCATAGAGGATTTCACCCACAGAATCAGGTTTAGAAACCTCAATGGTCTAGGCACTCGACTCCTATAGCCAAGAGAGAAGAAAGTCTGGCTACGGCTCCAGCTTGCAGAGAACATTGGCATCATCCACATGGTGTTGGTTTTAGCCATACACAGAATACAAGAGTTCTAAGATTAAGAAGGCTTCCAACTAGATTTCAAAAGGCCTGGGAAGCCTGGCAATGTGCCCCTGAGAGGACAGTATGTGAAGCTGTGATTTTGAAGTGAAAGGTGCAGTGGAGACCCCAGAAGTTTGAACAACTGGGAATGTGGACTGTCTGGGGAAAGCTGCAAGAACGGAGCAGCGTGGACCAAGGAGAGAAACTATGGGGGCTACAACCACCAGAACTGCCATAGGGGTGGAGTCTTTTGGAGCTCACAGTGGGCCACAGATTGCTTTGGATATTCCACATGGTACTATAATACTTAATGTTTGCCCTGATGGATTTTGGACTTGCTTTGGTCCCAATGCTTTGTATCCTGTTTGTACCTCTTGGAATGGTAATGTTTATCTTGTGCCATTGAATGTTAGAAATGTTTAACTTTTCATTTATACAAGGGCATGCAGCTAATAGTTTGCCTTAAATCTCAGAGGAGACTTGGGACTTAGGCTTTTCAGCAATGCTGAAGCAATTAGGACTTTGGAAACTCTTAGAGATGGGTTAAGTGCCTTTTGCATAAAGGGATGCACATGAGTTTTTGGGGGGCCCAGAGGCAGAATGTTATGGTTTATGTCTAAGTGTCTCCCAAAAACCTCACGCAGTCATGGGGTAGGCTTCTAGAGTTTTTGATGGATTCATTGCCCCATGTGGGATTATGACTGTGAATGCTACTCCCACCCTGCGGCAGACAGCTTGCATACAATATGAGGAAGGGAAAGAGGCTTGCTCTCTGCTGCTCCTCCCTTTTTGCTCTTGCTGCTTTTGCTGTTTTCCACCACCATGAACTGTTGCCCTCTGCCATGTGCCACTCTGCCTTGGAGCCAGCTGAGTGTGGACTGAAACTGCCACAAACTGTGAGCTTAATAAACCTTTCCTTCCTTAATTTTGGGCGTCAGGTATTTTGTCCCAGCAATGACAGAAAAGTAACCAAGACATAAGTATTTATCTATCTATATATCTAGATATATTGGCTATATATCTATATTTAGATATATTAAATATGTTAGATATACTATAATTATATTTTATTTATTGTTTTATTAACATTTATTAATGCTATTTTTATTTATTAATATTGTTGATTTGTTATTTATATATTTTATATATTATTTATGACATCATTGTGAGGATGAACACTCTTGACTGCCAAGTAGGCTTTTCATTTCAATATATCTATTTGATTTTGTTTTCCTTGGGATTTAAACCTAAGAGTAGAATTGCAGAGTCATATGATAATTTTATGTAGCACTCATTGAGGAATCTCAGTAGCTGAACAATTTTATATTGCCATCAATGTATGAGAGCTTTAATTTCCCCACATCACTGCCACCTCTTGTTATTTTTCATTGTTTCTGTTTTTAAATTCTAGCCACCCTAGTGGGTGTGAAGTGGCACCCCACTGTGTTTTTGATTTGCATTTTCCTACTGACTAATAATGTTAAGCCTCTCTTAAGTGTTTGTTGGTCATTTGTATATTATTTTGAGAAATGTCTATTCAAGCCCATTATCCATTTTAAAACTTGGGTTATCTTTTTTGTTGATTTTGTAAGAATTCTTCCATGTATTTTAGGTACTAGATCCTTATCAGAAATATGATTTGCCCATATTTTCTCATTATATGGGTTATCTTTTGTTATGGTTTAGATTTAATTTGTCCCTCTGAATTCTCATGTATTCAGAGATGAGGCTTTCAGAAGGTGATTGGATCATGAGGGCCCTGATGAGTGGATTAAAACATTGATGGGATCACAATTTGCATTATTGAGAGGTTATGGAAATAAGAGTTAGGGCCTAGTTGAAATGGGGGATTATGAGAGTGTAACCTTGAAGAGCAGATTTGATTCCTGGTCCCTTCCTCTCCAGCTCTTTCTATTTCTCTGTGCTTTCTGGCTGCTATGAAGTAAGCAGCTTTTCTCTGCCATGCCCTTCTGCTGTGATTCTCTGCCTCACCACAGAAACAATGAAGCTAAGTAACCATGGACTGAAATCTTTGACACTGTTAACGAAAATAAATCTTTTCTCCTTTAAGTTGATTTTGTTGAGTATTTTGTCATAATGATGGAAAGCTGACATATCTTTTTAAATAAAAAATTTGAATCTTCTCTTTCTATTTCTGTCTTCATCATTCCTCCACATGAGAAAAAGTAGTTCAGTATCACTGCTATGTGGAAGCTTGAGGAGCTAGTGTGCTATTTGACTTAGGTAATCATAATTCAGTTCCTCAGCAATGGGAAACACTTGAGATCATGTCTTCTCTGTTAGTTTGCATCCTAGGATGAGAATGATGTACAACTCAGTCTACTAGTTGACCCAATATGAATGTGTATCATAATCAAAAAACAATTTTTTGTTGTTTTAAGCCATGATGGTTGGAAAGTTAGTTGTTATTGTAACATAATTTACCCTTTTATGACTAATTCAAAGGGTCAAGTAAATTATTAACTGAGTTATCACTGATAGTAGCTATTACACTGTAGAACACTTCCTACAACTGAAAGGATGGGGAAAGATAGTTGTAGATTGTATCCGGTTTAGGGACCTTGCTTTTGCTCTTGCCCTTCTGGATTTTATACAATAATCTGTGATTTTATTAGAAAACATAAATATATTATCTTCCTCAAATTCTTTTGTGACTTCTCATTCCTCTAAAGCCAGTAACATGTTTGAAAATCTTTAACAGATTTTCTCTACCATACCTTTCTGTTATGATGATATACTGTCTTACCAGAGAAAGAATGAATCCAAGTCACCATGGACTGAAGCCTTTAAAACTATGAATCAAAATAAATCTCCTCTCATTTATGTTTATTCTGTCAGGTATTTTGTCACAGTGTTGGAATGCTGTCATAGTCTTTAGCATAGTCAGCAATGCCCTTCATGATATAATCCTTGCCTACCGCTTAAGCATAAACTCATGTCATTCAAGATTTGTAATTCTTGAATTACTTTTGGGATATACACCTTTTACTAGAAAATAATGTATTACTTTCAAAATTTCAATTTTTCCCAAATGCTTCAACAGGACATTTGAATTGTGATCTTTGAATTTGTTTCTTTTCATGGGACCTTTGCATTTGTTCTCTTTCCTTGGGATGTTTTTCATTACCTTTTTCACCAACTTTTTACCTTCTTCATTACTAAATCCATTTAAATCATCATATGAATGTTAGTCTTTCACAGAAGTCTTATTTGAGTCCTCAGCTGGATTAAATATTCTTCATCTCTACACATTGTATCCAGTAATTTGCCTGACCTATCACTTGTTATATGATCATTATAACTGTAACGCTTACTTATATGTCTTATACCAATAGAATATAAACTTCCTGACAACAGAGACATTTTTGCATTATTCAATTTATTTTTAGTACCTTTAAGAATATCTGGTGACTGGAAAGAAGAAAGAATGATTGAATTCATTTTTAGTTTTCCTTCTTTTGCAAATGAGTTTGAAATCTAGATAGAGCTAAACTCAATATTCAGTCATATATGTAGCTGACATGCTGATTTTACTAGCTTTCCTGAACCAATCTTATAATCTGGAATCAACTTTCCTTTGGTTCTAAGTAATTTTGAATTTATGACAAAGCTATATATTTCTCATATCAGTAGGCTCTCACTTTTGAAAAGTATAATTTTGCAAGAAGTAAAGTTCAGAGGTGCCTTTAGTCTGGGGCAGCTCAAACATGCTTAAGTCTTTTCATGAGCTTAGCTATGATTACAAAGCAAAGATATTGTCTACATTGATAGTCCTATGTGAGCTTTAAACAACAAATATGCCATTCTACTTTTGCTTTTGGGGTTTATATTAAAGTTTTTCTTACATCTTTTATATGAAAGAGCACATAAAATTATAAGGAGTAGAAAGTGTTCTGATAGTTTTCTGCTCTGTAAGACAAAGAATTAAGCAAAACATTTAATTCCACTCCATTATCCAGCTAGAACGTTGCTTTTATTCTACATTAGTAAGCATTTATTGGGCAACCTAGTGCTTAGACCTCTTCTGAGTGTGACACATAATATACTATAAGAAATAGTTTCTGTCTTCAATTTGCTTACCATTTAGAAAAAAAGAGTCAGGTACAATTTCCTAAGTAAATATTTTATCTTTTTGTCACATAAGACCCTTAGCCACCAATATAGATTTATCAATCTTTTGTCACAGCATATTCCAGTAATGTCATTGGACACACATACATGGTTGAAGAATGTTAAATATATTTAATGACTACACACAGAAAAACACATCTATTCAGAGAATACTACAGAAAACAGAAGCTAAAGCCACAGGAACCTGAATGGATATACTGACTCCTCTAATATCCCCATATTTTGCATAGGGATTTATGGTGGTTGAGTACAACATGATATAAGGAATCTATCAAGTGTGAACAACTCATCTTTGTCAGTCTAATGGGCATTTACATGCATTCTTGTCCTGTTTATCCTTTCTATTCCCATCTGTCATAGAAAATGGTGGCTGTTTCTATCCTTATTACCAAGTACAGGTTAATTACGTTATGTTAAAAGCCTTCATTACTTTCCTACCATCCATTTACAGTGAATGTGGCAATCTCAACTCAATTCCCCAGGTGTAGCAACTTTCAGCAAGACAGGGCCTAAACACAAGCCTCTGTGCTGTTCATGTCAGATGATGGCAATTTTTTTTTCTAAAAGGGAACATGTAGTAAATATTTTCAGATTTGTAAGGCATACATAAATGAATGAGTATGGTTGTTACTCAAATAAATAAATAATTATAAATAAAATA
>NW_004955503.1:3280928-3296159 GCF_000276665.1 Chinchilla lanigera
AGTAAAATTTATTTACAAAAGGAGGTGTTGGGCTGGCCTTGGCTTGTTAGCTATAGTTAGCTAATGTCTGTTTGCCATTGGCCCTAGTCAGGTGCATAATTCAATAATAGCAGATAGTCTATGGGTTCATGTAGAACAATCTTGCCTCAAACCTGAGATATGTTATATAGACAACTATTTGTGAAATGACTGAGTAACCCTCATCCCATTCTCAAAATTTACAAGATATATGCAAGCCTCAACATTTCCAACACAGTTCGTATGTATCAGGAAATATATTTAAGATGAAAAGTAAAGGAAAGCAAAAGTAAATGAGGTAAAGAAGGAGTCAAAGAGCAGTTTAGGCAGAGAAAACTATGCAAAGATCAGGATTTGAGAAAAGAGGTATTATTCATGGGATACTGTTCATTGTTTTCTGGACATTCATTTATAGTTTTGTTGTTGCTGTTATTATTATTTGTAGTTCTTGGCAATGAATACAGGCCCTTGCACATGTTAAGCAAGATTGAACTGTATCACCAGCTTCCCCATTTTGACGCGATTTAGGAGTCCCGATACTTAAAGTTGATCACTGTATGTGTTTCCTTGATGACTGTTATTTGGTCAGTATTTGGTACTGACTTCAGTTAACTCAAGAAAACTAAAAAGAAAGCAAGATGGTCCTGTCTTATGATTGTTTTTACTTCATAATGGTGAAAAAGTGATATGTTCATTGAGTAGAAACAATATTTTGATTTTTGAACGTTGATCTTTTTTCCAATACTGGTATGTGGAATGAGGCTCTCTCTCAAGGTTGAGTAGCTGCAGCTTTCAGTCAGCCACGATGTCTCAGGGAAAAACAGCTGCCACTCTACAGTGTACTGTGTTACTAGCATTTCCTGGATTCAAGTATTCAATAAATTACATTAAATATTTGATACATTATTGTAAAATAAACTTTGTTTTAGATGATTTTGCCTAAGTGTAGGATAATGTAAGTGTTCTGAGTACATTTAAGGTAGACATAGCTCAACTATAATGCTAGGTAGATTAGGCATATATGCATTTTTGACTTATCATGCTTTCCAATTTCCATGAGTTTATAGAAATGTAGTTTTGTTGTAGCCTAAAGAGTGTATGTACCTAGTCAATACTTCAAGAAGAGATCATCCTTGGCAGATTGAGTCAAGAGAATCCAAGTTTTAGCCCAACCGGGGCAAATTAGTGATTTAGTGAGGCTGTATCGCAAAATAAAAAAATTGACAAATGAAGCGCTGGAATGTACCACAGTGAGAAGGCTTTGGGTTCAATCCCCAGAAGCAAAGAGGGAAAATGAGAAGAATGGAGGGAGGAAGAAAAGGAGAAGGACAGGGAGAGGGAAAGAGAGGGACAGAAAGGGAGTGACATTTTCTTGTTTCTTTTGTCCTGAACATGACTGAATAAAGTTTGTAGCCTTTATTTCCATTGGCAATCATCTTGCTACACAGAGGATAGCCAGTTTTAACAGACAGATAAATTGTAGAGAGGTTAGAAAAAGGCTTGAGTAAATTTAGGCGTATTATAAAATCTGGATAGTTACCAGTTTCTATCATACTTTGAGCCTGCCAAACATTTAGATCTCCAGTACTGAGTCCAAAACAATGCTGTATTATTTGAGCTACTTTGAGTTAGGGTTTTCCATGACTTAGAGTCAAAAGAATCCTCATAGAATATTTCAAGAGGTGAAAGAAGTTTTGGATAAAACTATGGATTGAACAAGACCAAACAAGATGGTGGAGAAATATACAGAGGCAAAATCTTGTGGATCTTGTTTCTCCAAGCGTTACATGCTAAGTTTAACATAGCCATGTGGAGAGTCCTCCCAAACAGGCAGACAAATGGAATGAATGAAATAAGCATGTTTATGACACTTAGAACTTTATTACTCTACACACTATCTCTCGGTCCATTAGGCTCTAAATATCAGTGTTTGTTCTTGTGGTTTAATTAGCTCAATTTATCCACATATTTTCACAACAGAGATGAATTACATCTTTTATTTTGAGGGCTGAGTAAATGTATTTGAATATAATAGAAGATAAGAAAAATAATACCAGAAGCATTGATTTTGGACATTGTTTATGGATCAGAGTCAAGCCTTAAAAAACTTTAAAAACTTATTTCTGAATTGAAAAAAATGTACTGCAATATGGAGAACTCACATAGGACATCCAAACTTTCCAATTACATGACTAGATCAAGTACAATAAAAAGCCAAAGTTTAGAAGAAAACTTTGAGCTGGGAAAAGGTTAATATAATAGAAGAAAAATGAGGCAAGTAAAACAAGACAGTTTCTGGCAAGCTTTATGAAACTTAACATTAGAGGGGGCTGGGGATTTAGCTCAGCGGCAAAGCGCCTGCCTGGCAAGCGCAAGGTCGTGAGTTCGGTTCCTGGTACGTGAGGAAAAAAAAAAAAAGAAACTTAACATTAGAAATAAGTCCTATGAACATCTAGGGATGTTAAAAATTATTCTACTTACACTAGGGATAGTGCAGAGTAGACAGGAGAACTCAAGAAATACTATTTCGTACTTGAAATTGCTAAGAGAAATATAGGTACAGGTTTTTAACCTAAAGATAAATGGAAACAATGTAAATTTTTTAAAAATTGAATATAAGAATACAGAAAATTTTATTATATAAAATGCAAACAAGAATGAAATGTAAAAATATTGAAGCAAAAAGAGGTTATAGGAGATAAGCAAATGTAATTAAATTAACATCATTGAAACATTTCAGATTGAATCAAGAAAAATATACCTACTTGCAATTTATGAGAGCCATCCAGGATAAAATGAATTCATAGTTTAAAATGACCAAAAGTGCAACAGAAAAGCATTGATGATAATTAATAATAAATATAATTCAATAAATGAGACAAAATTATTTTAAATTGATAAAATAGTATATTATTTTAAATTGATAAAATAGTATAAAATACTTTATATAACATAAAAAAATGTGGCTAGGAATTCTCTTCCATTTTCACATGAATTCACTAACATAATATTCAGAATAACATTTTGAGATAGAGATGGTTGTCATTCTGGCTTTACAGATAAACTAATGGAAAAGAGAAATTAAATAACCTACTCAAGGTTCTTACTGTTGAGGGCACAACTGAGATCTGAACCAGGTCTTTCTGACTTGAGAACCTCTGTAGCATTACACTAGTGTATGAAAAGTTAGTCCTAATCAGAATTACCTGGGGTGCTTTCTAAAAATTGCAAACTCTTGGCATCATCTAGGATATATCCTAGAGCTTTGAAATTTGCATTTTAACAAGTACTTCTGTTGATTCCTATGCATGCTTAAATTTTTGAACCACTCCATATTCTGCCTCTAAGAAAATGAGAGAAAAACAACTGAAGTAGAAATCTTTAATCCAACCTTTCTGTCTTCGACAGATTAAGTAGAGAAAAAACCCCAATAAATGGTTTAAACATTAATCAGGCTGTTTTCACAGATTGAAAACACTATGGAGACTGTATATTACTTTCAAATAATCATTTCAAACTTTTGAAATTGATCATTTATTCTGAAAATAAAATAAATTCTAAAAAGATGTTGTAAAGACCATATTATTTCATTATAATATACAACTGATTTTTTAGATTAAGGAAAAGGATACAATCAATTATAACTTCAAAAACACATTCCTAAAGAACTAATTATGAAAACCTAAGCCTAAACTGTAGAGCTACACAAATACAATATTTATAAAAACTTGAGTCCACTAACCAATAGTGCCCCAAATATGGAAGATAGAAAATAACAACTTGATAAGGATATACAACAAATAAATCTCCCATCCATTGCTGATGAGAGTGTATAAGGGGGGCAGTCACTTTCAGAATGATTTGTCAGTATCTAATGAAACTATTCATATGCTTATCCTATGACATATGCTTACCATGCTACAAACAAATACTTCCTAAATATTCATTTAGAATGAACAAATAAATTGTGGTATACTCATACAATTGAGTACTGAAAGAAGTTCCCCCTTATCCTTCTATAGTATATACTATGGTATCAAGTCACACACACACACACACACACACACACACACACACACACACAGAGACACACACACGCACTTGTTTTTCTCATGGACCTATACCTATGATAGAATTTAATTTATAATTTAGAGTGAAAGTTTAATAACAATAACAATAAAATAGAAAATTATGATCTACTGTATTGAAAGAAAAGTGATGTAAATATGGTGTTTCTTTAGCATCAAATAAATACTAATATTTTCAGGCTGCATTGTACCAAAACTCACTAAAATCATGGGAAGTGGAACAACCAGTGAGAAAACTAATGTATGTAGTAGTAATATGGGGGAAAGACACTCCCAACCTGCTAGATGTCTGGTATGAGCTCAAGTTCTCTAAAATCAAAGAATGCATTCTAGGAACAATGCAGGTTAAGAGCAGAATATATTTATGGGGGAAAGAAAGCTTCTTTGTGAGAGGGGTCCCAAGTAGGTTGCTGAGGATCCTGCCTTTTCAAGGGATTTTTATAGAACAAAGTCATGAGGTGAGGCAGGTCCAAGGTGGGGAAAACTGGGAAAGTACAAGGTAGGTGTTAGGCTGGACAATACTATGGTCAACCAATAAGATTATTGATACAGGAAAATAAAAACTCCCAACCTGAATGATATCTGGGATGAGTTCATATTCTCTAAAATAGAAGAATGAATTTTAGGAATAATGGAGGTTAAGAGCAGAATATATTTATTGAGGCTTCTGTGCAAGAGAGGGACAGAAGGGGGGCCCGAGTGGGTTACCCCAAGACTCTGTCTTTTCTAGGGACTTTTATAGAGCAAAACCCCGAGATGAGGTGGGTCCAAGGTAGGGGAAAAATGGACAAAATTATGGTCAGCCAATAAGAATTGTTCAGGTAAAATTGATTAAATTGGGATCAAACGGGGAATTGAGTTATGTAGCAAGGGAGCATGAATAGGGAACAGGGGCTTTTCCTGTAAGGGGTTGGGTCAGGGACTCTTCAAGGTGATTGCTACCTATTTAGAATATCAATCCCTGATATCCATCCCTAGGGAGGTATGTGGGTGTATTTTAGTCTTTGGTCTTGAGATCTGGCCCGAAGCAAGTACCACCTCTCCATTTGTAAGGTATATTGTCTTCCATACTGGCTCCTTCGAGGGCCTGGCCCTGTCTGACTGCCTATAATATTTCTATCTAACTCAGTTGCCTATAACATTATGAGCATAACTGCTCAGGTAATATTGATTAACTTGGAATCAAATGGGGAAGGAAGTCCTGGAGCAAGTGAGCCTGAAACAGAATAGGGGCTTTTCCTGGAAGGGGTTGGTCAGTGGCTCTATCTGGCTCTCTCAAGGTGATGAATACCTATTTAGAATATCAATCACTGCTATTTATCCTTAGGGGAAGTATGTGTGTGCATTTATTTCATCTTTTGTCTTGAGGTCTGCCCCTCAAGGGATGCACCTCCTCCACAGTGGCAAGGCATCTCCTCTACTGCACTGGGTCCTTCCGGAGGCCTAGCTCCATCTGACTGCCTATAATATTTGTACCAAACTTAGCTGTTTATAATAGTAAGGTAAAGATCTACAACTATAGAAAATAATGTGGTCAAATATTATAAATATAATGTTGTATAAAAAAACAGACCCAAATGCATACATTCTACAAAATTGTGTTTACATGACATAAAAAAACAGTCTAAAGTAATGTATGCCATCAGAAGACAGAATAGTTATCTTGCAGTAATGACTAGAATGTATCAGGGGAGGTGCTCCTGGAGTTCTGGTAATGTTTCTTGCTCCGGATACTAATTAGAGTTTGTGCAGATACATCAAGCCATACACTTACAATTTCCACACTCTGTGTATATTGTAGTTGAGCACAAAGATAATAAAAAAAAATGAGGACTGACTATATTTCCATGTTTATCTGAGACAGATTTCAGAAAGAAATAAGTAGAAATTATACAAGTTAAATAAAATACCTGAATTTAGGAATTTGATAGAGATTATTTAAAAGGGAACTAGACATAATGATTCACAGATAGATAAAAATGAGGGGAGGGTAAAAACATAGAAAGCAGATGCAAAAATTCTGTTATATGTTTAACTGAAATCCCAGAACTCTAGGTAGAGGAAATATTCAGAGAAACCTTGACTGAGAATTTTTGAGAAGTAAAGAAAGACATTAATTAGATTACAAAACCTAAACAAATGAAAAAGTCTAAGCAAATGACATGTAGAATAAAAGAGAATAAATCCATACCTGTACACATAGTGCTAAATTGTATAATACCAATATCTGTCATTAATCAGAGAAGATAGAGTACTTCCATGGAACAGCAAACATGTTGATATCTGAATACTCAGAAGCAACAAGGGAAGTCAGAAACTTTTGCAATGGAATATATTTTATGTGATAAAAATATCCAAGTATAGAATTCTATGTGTGGCTAAAAGGAAGTATTTATTAAGAATAAAGACATTATGAAATCATTTTCAAAAAGATGAAATCTGAGATGATTTATGGCAAAGGTAATATGATCCTACATGGCAGATCAGAGTTGAAAGAAGAAATGAAGAGCACCAACATTAGTAAGTATCTGGATAAAGAGAAATACACACTAGCGGACTAAAATAAAAATTAAATATTGCATAATAATATCATGGGATTTCTTAATATAGAATTAAAATATATTATGTAATAGCATACAGACATTCCTGGTTTAATGACCTATTATTTAATGAGGGTTTGGACATACCACTTAGGTGCACTGTTGAGACATGAGACCTGCTGCTTGGATGTTTGACCAAATTTTTTTTGTACAGTTCTGTATATCTTCTTTATAGAGTCTCAATGTTTTCTTCTATACTACACCTTTTTTTATACAGCTACACTAGTTTTTGCTGATCCTATTGTACAGCAAAATAGTGTAGCTTTATGTTCTGTTATACATTACAGTAATACATGTAAGAGTTATGTCAACAGAAGCAAAATTACTAAGTTGGAGCTTCCTTTGACCATTTCTTTGTTCTGAGTATTTTTTTTTGTTTGTTTGTTTGTTTGTTTTTTTCTGGTACCGGGAATTGAACTCACGACTTTACACTTGCCAACCAGGCGCTGTGCCGCTGAGCTAAATCCTCAGCCCCTGTTCTGAATATTATAATGTCCATACCATATACAATTTTTTATTTAGCGACGAACTCATTTAATGACCTAGTCCCAGGAACAGAATTCAATTATTGAAAGAAATGTCTGTGTAAGTCAGGGAGTGTGGAGATGGAATTAAAAAGGTTTAAGGTCCTTTTATTGTTTGAGAGAAGGTAATATAATTGATCAATATTAAAATTTAATGAATATTTTAATATCTAGATGGCCAGTAAAAATGTCTTATATAACTTTCAAATTATTAAAAGAAAAAAATAAACCAATGAAAATGTCACAAAGAATGGAGAAAGGATCAATGAATATGTTGGAAAAACATTGGTGGTAGATATAAATTCCCATATCAGTAAATATAATAAATATAAATAGGTTAAGTGATCTAATTAAATAATAGTATCAAACTGGAGAGGTGAATTACACATTGCTTTAAGAGATATATTTATAACATAAAGATATAGGAATTTTGACAATATAATGATAGACAAATTTATTCTACTTAACTAGTAAAGAAAGAAAGCACAAATAGAACAGGTTTTGTGGCAAAAAAGCATTACTTAAGATAAAGACAGTTACTTCATAATGATAAATGACAAATTTTCTTTATATATTGAGTCCATGTTCTACGTGTTCTACATGTTTTACAATTATTATAGTTTTCTGGTAGATTAAACTTGCTATTATAAAGTGAAATATTGCCAGAAAAAATATACTATGTATGATGACAGATAAACTAACAATATACCTGGTGGGGATGGACTGAGACCAAGGGATAGGATTATACTAAACTTCAGAAGGATCACTCTTAGAACTATTTGGTGAAGTGAATAGAGTCTGGGAAAACTAGAGACTAAGAAATTTTTTATGAAAGTATTGTAATTATTCCAACAACAAGCCCATGAAGGGATTGTTGAGTCTGAAGAAAAGAGAACATATACAAGTAAAATTTTCAGGTATTCACCCAATATTTACTGAAAGAATGAATGTATCATTTCAAAAGATACCCTCTTAGGACATTTCATCAATAATTCTCCTTTCCTTAATTTATGTTAAGGTTAATTAAAATTATTCATGAGGATTTATGTGGTAGATGTACATAAGCAGTACCAAATTAGGTTTTTAGAAATAATGAAAAAAGCCTACAGGTTCAAAAGAGAAATGGTTACATAAATTACAGTAGAGCCCTAAAGTCAAATATTATGTAGTATTAAAAAACCATGTTTTCAAAAAATTATTTAATGACATGGAGAAATTTTCAAGATATAAGTAGAAAAATAAGCAGTATACAAAATTATTTACCATTTGTCCAATTTTAGAAAAGATATACTTGAGGATATACATGAAAACATTTGCATGGTGGGGGGAATAATACCCTTCTACCCAAAGGTGTGATGTCCTGAGTCTTTACTTGGCAAATGTAACTTTGCACATGTGATGATATTTAAAAAGATCTTGAGATGGAGAGTTTTTCCTGGATTTTCTCAATGGGCTTGATCTAATAACATGGGTCTTTAAAAACAGACTTCTAGCAGACTGTGGTCAGAAGGTGAAATTTATTGGAGAAAGGCACAGAGAAGTGCAATATTGTTGGCTTTGACATAAAGAGACCATCAGCTAAAGGAATGTGGTTAGCCTCAGGAAGCACAAAAAGACAGGAAAAAGAATTTTCCCCTAGACCCTCTAGAAGGGAATGCAGTCCTGTCAATAACTTGATTTCAGCCCAGTAAGATCTGTGTCAGACTTCTGATATTCATGAATATGAGATAATAAATTTGTGTTTTCAACCACTAAGTTTGTGATAATTTGTTATAACCTCAAATAGAAAACTAACACAATGTCAAGAAAATAGCACCCAGAATGTTAATTGCAAGGAGAGAGAAGACTGTTAATCTCTCTAATCTTGTGCAAAAAAACCTGATGCACATTCAATTATTTCCTGAAGAGGGACTTCTTGAAGTGAAATTACAGAGTCAAAGGCTACAAATATTTTTAAGATTCTAGAAAATTTAATGATTTTTCACTTCCCTTCAGAAAGTCTGTACCAATTTATACTCATATCCAAAATTTTTCTTTACTGAAATTTTTGATGAATTAGTTATG
The DNA here is from genome assembly GCF_000276665.1 of Chinchilla lanigera. Taxonomy (NCBI): domain Eukaryota; kingdom Metazoa; phylum Chordata; class Mammalia; order Rodentia; family Chinchillidae; genus Chinchilla; species Chinchilla lanigera. Next base: position 3,290,223 of record NW_004955503.1, read on the forward strand.
CTAGTTCATTCACTTTATGGAATCCAAGAAAATAAACACCTCTAAATACAGAGCCAAAAAATAAAAGCAAAACAGAAATATAAGTTAATGTTATATTTTCATATTACCTAGTAAAGTACTTGGAGCCACTTCACCTTATGGAGCCTGCTAAAGGATAGTTCTTAAATCCCTAACATTTCTTTTATGATTCCAATTGCTTATTATTTACTTTCCCATTATTCTATTCAATTTCACAAGGCCCAGCAGCTTCTTAAAGGTTTCACGTGGTCTTTCTGGAGGATCTCAAGTGCTCTTCCTTATCAAGAGATGTTTCTTTGGGACATAAACACCCTTCTAGTTGTTTGTTAAATCATACCTCTCTTTCAGAAATTCTCCCTGTAACAGATTTCCAAAGCAAGTCTTTAAGTACCCGGCTATTTAACAAGTCTTTACCTCTCTAGGACTTCAATCCTCTCCTTGCCTGTAGGGAGGATATCATTCTTCAACTGATTCCAATGAAGACTCTCTGGCTGGTAAATAACTTTAAGGTGTGTCTTCAAGGAACAAATAAATTTTGAAACAGAAACAAAATCTATATGGTCCATATTATTTGTTGAACTGTCTTCCCCAAAGCTATTAAAAATGAATCAAATTTTCCATACTAACCATAATTATTGGGGTTTAGTAACTTTACAAGTGATTTAATAGTAAGCTAAAGATTGATAATCAGTTAAAAAGGGACCAAGTCCAAGATAGAGCCAGAAAAGTGACAAGGCAAACCAGGCCTGTGGTGGAGGGCTGAGTTGACACAAACTAGGTCCCAGAATGGAGACACCATGGCTAGGCCTGCAATCCTCCCCAGAGATAGAAAAAGTGGTCCAGAGCTGTACTATACCTAGCACCATGTGGTCCAATGAGCATAAACAATATAACAAACACATAGAAAACACATAACAAACACACAGAACCTACATAACAAACCCATAGGTAGATGACCAGGAGCACTCTGACGTTCACTCCTACCCTTCTCAAAAATGTCTCTGTTCTTCTCTGTGTTATGTACCCTTGCTATGTACCTTGTTTTTTCTAATAGAACAATATTAGCTAAGTAACTGTACTATAGGTTGATTATAGTTTAGTCCAAGGCAACCTGTGATGTTATAACCAGCTTTCTTTTGCTTTGGGTTCTTGTTTTGAGGTGGTGCAGAGGGACCAGGTAGACCAGCAAGTGGTGAGGAACGGTCAGGTGTGTGCTTTATTAGAAGGAACAAAGAAAAACCCTTTCCAGATGGGGGGAGGGACAAAAGGACTCTAGGAAGTCCTTGAATCTAAAGACTTATGTACAGTTTTTTAGGACAGAGAATGTGCAAAAGCTAGTGCTGCAGCATAGTTGCTGCTCTGTTCGGCTTCTTATCACCAGCAGATTCCCTCAGTTCTTCGCCTTTTTCAGCTTTAATTTCCCTTGAGACATATCTCTGCCTTGCCTTCAGTTTATTTAGTTTATTTACTTTTGCTCAGACCCCCCCCACTGTTTTTTGATCTTAATGTGATTTTACTGTTTAATAAAAATCCCTCACAAAGCACTTCAGTGGCAACCCACTTTTGGCACCCTTCCTTTCTCCCAAGAGCTTTCTCTCAGTAAACTTTTCCTACTCTTAATTTCTTTTCTTCTCAATTCTATTCTTCATTAAGGAGAAACAAACTGAGTACATCTGACCTCTAACAGCTTTAAGCAAGAGTATATAAGAAGTATGTATATTTTCCAAATGTTTTCTAAATAGATATTTAGCATGTAAAAAAGCACATCCCATCTTAATCAAAAATATGAAAAAAAGTATATTCCACATTTAATTAATAATATCTTGGTTTTGAATTTAGGAGGCACATGAGGAAATGATTTTGGTAACACAATTGTCTTCTGAAAATCTTTTTCAGTAATTTCCAAGTGTGGTCTTCTTTTTTTTCTTGGTAAATCCCCCAGCACTAAGCAGTGACATTTAATATAATTCCTCTGACCTTAAAACTACTCTCAAAATACTAAGAATTCAACAGATATTTGTTGTTGATGATGATGACTGTAGTTATCAGAAGAACAACAAAAAACCATTTTCAAGTGTGAAGGCTGATCTATCATTTCTTCCCTTCACCCTCTCTTCTCTATGTATTCAAAGCTACAGAGAGAGCCAATGTTGGAGTGAAGTTCCGTCATCAGGGAAAAACAGAGTGCTATTGTTATTTTTTTTACGCCCTTCACTGCCACAGTGGTAGATCACCAACTCTATTCAATGTGCTTGTTTCAGTCTGATATCTTTTCCGTAGAAGATTTGAGCGGCCTGCCTGTGTTCTCTGCTTTTGATTCTCTCCTAATCTCAATGTAGAAGAAATCTCTTTTCCTAAGCAAGAAACAAACAACCCAAAGCAGTAGGTAGATGAGCTTTTAGCAAACTGTAAAGTGAAAAGATTTTTTACACAGTACAACATGTTGATTAATATAGTACAATGTCCAATGATTTCACCTACCCCATTAGACAACCTAGTGTGAAAAATTAACAATAATTTAAAATTATTTTTGAGAGGTACCTTGAGAAATTCACACTTTGTTAAGAGTTATTTAAGAAAAAGTAAAACAAACAAAAGTACTTGCTAGGTCATGAGTGTCATCTTTTTAAAAGGATCTTTTGAAATTTCCTAACTTGCTAAACTGGGCCTACAACAGTATATGATTGGAAAATACTGAATACATGGATAGATTTGAGCAGAAGGCAAAGGCAAAGCTTGTTGGGGCTAGGTAGTGAGCTGAAGCTGGGTAGATTTTGAGGAGGTGCTAGTGAACGCCTAAAAAATATACAAGAAATGGCCGTTAAGGAAGCCTCAGATGAGAATTTCAAGGAAAATGGGAAAATATTATTGGAACCTGGAGGAAAAAAGATCCTGTTATACAGATTTTGAAAGTTTACTTCTTAATTACTAGGGCTTGTGGTAGTGAAACAGTCTATGAGACAGTTACTTTTATGGAAACCCAAGTTCTTTGTCTCCAAAAATTGAAGAATAAATTTGAGGATTAAAGGAGGACTTTAGTAGAGTGATTATTAGAAATAATAAGAGAGAAAGGTCTTAATAGAGATCCATTAGGAGAGGATTCTGAGCAAAAAAAAAATCAATCAAGGGTCTCTGTGCTGACATTTGCATAAGCAGAGCATAGGAAGGGCTTGGAATTTAAATGAGTTCAAAAGGAAACTGTCTCTGGTGTGTAAGGGGAGTATAAAGGGCAGGTACCTTTCATTTGTATTTCAGAGGTCTATGAACCAAGAGGAACCACTCATAAGGAGCGGTGCGTAAGGAATTATGCTAAAGGAACTTCACCTGCATCATTTAGAAGCGGCGATTCTCTGAGCTAATGTTGGAAGGGTATTAAAGTTTTGGGGGTCGGGGGATGAGTGAAGTGTATTTTTCATTTAGGAGAGACATAAATCCTTTGTGTCCAGAGGGCGGACTATGGTAACAGGTTTCCAAAATGAGCTTTAAAGATTTGTCTTTCTTGGTATTTATGCTCTTATGCAGTAGAAGCCTTTTCATGCTAAGTAGAGCTGATTCATGTAACCAGAATAGTAGTGCAGAAATGAGAGTGTGTTACTGAGGCCAAATTATAAAAGACACTGTGATTTTTACCTGGCCTCTTTTTGGATCACTCATGCATATGATCTTATTGAGAGCTCCTCTTGGGCAGCAACTGAGGCTTCTCACCAACTGGCAGTGCAGTTTGCCAGTCCTGTGAGCGAGCCATCTTGTACTCCACCCTCCAGCCTCAGTGAAATCTTCAGATGACTGCATCCTCAGCTAACATGTTAACTGTAGCCTCATGACATACCTTGAACTAGAACTACCAAACTAAGTTCTGAGTTATTGACCCAGAGATACCATAAAATGATACATATTTGTCATTATTGTTATTTAAACCACTAACTTTTGGAGCAATTTGCTATGCAGCAATAAATGTTACAGAAAAAGAAAAGATACCCCAATAAACCATTTCTTTTTTTTCTTTTTTTTTGGTACCGGGAATTGAACTCAGGACCTTGTGCTTGCTAGGCAGGCGCTGTGCCACTGAGACATATCCCCCGCCCCATTTCTTAACAAAAAATCTAACAAATACCACAAATGTGACTTACATCAAGGAAAATAACAGAACACTTTTGTTAATTAACTTCCTGGTGTACTGTTGATATAGGGGAAAGAAACTCCCAACCTGCTAGATATCTGGAAAGAGGTCATGTTCTCTAAAATCAAAGAATAAATTTTAGGAACAATGGAGGTTAAGAGCAGAATATATTTATTGGGAAAAGAAAACCTCTGTTTGAGAAACAGAAGAGGTCCTGAATAAGTTGCTAAGGAACCTGCGTTTTCTAGTGAATTTTATAGAGCAAATCCACAATGTGAGGCAGATCCAAAGTGGAAAACATGGAAAATCCCAAGATGAGCATGAAGTGGGACAAAACTATTCTCCACCAATAAGATTATGAGTATAATTGCTCGAGTTAAAATTGATTAAATTGGGATCAAATGAGGAAGGAAGTCATGTAGCAAGTGGGCATGAGTGCAGAATAGGGGCTTTTCCTGCAGCGGGTTAGCTTAGGGACACTTCCTGGCTTTCTCAAAGTGATCCATACCTCTTTAGAATAACAATCCCTGATGTTTATCCTTAGCAAGTATGTGAGTGCATTTGTTTCATCTTTTGTCTTGAGGTCTGGCCCACGGTGGAGGTGTCTGTCTCCCCCACAGTTGCAAGGCATCTCCTGCACTGGCTCCTTCCAGGGCCTCGTCCTGTCAGACTGCCCATAATGTTTCCCTACAGCACTGTATGCTAGCCTTTCTGTTATAGTTTTTGTCTGTACATGCCTTGATAAGAGTTAATCTTCTTTCTAATATGATTCATTATTTTTTTAAATTACTGACAGTTTTTATGCATTTTTTCAGCCTCACAATGTGTTATTGTCATGTATAATTTTAGGATTTTAGTCAAATTTTGAAACCTATGTAATTTGTGGCCTGTGAGATTTCAGAGTGTGGTTTCTTATATGGTGACTAACATTAAATACTATCTGAATTGATGGGGCTGGGGATTTAGCTCAGTGGCAAAGTGCCTGCCTGGCAAGCGCAAGGTCGTGAGTTCGGTTCCCCGTACTGGAGAAAAACCAAAAAAAAAAAAAAAAAAAAAAAAAAAAATTGAATTGATGATGCCTATTAACCAGTTTTGAGTCAATGTGTTCATTGTAGTAACATTAGTCTGAATTTTATGTTCTCTTAATGACAGTATTTTGTGTCAAATCAGCAGGAAATTTAAATCTTTTTCCAATTAATTCATATGATTCTCCTCCCTTCACTATTTAGAATCTTAAACAATCTAAGAGCTTATTCATTACTTTTATTCAAAATGTATTCCTTTCTTTTAATGAATTACTGCTTTTGGCATAATTTGGAAAAATTATTTTACTTCTCCACGTCAGAGTACTTTTTCTTGATTTTATCACTCATCTTTATTACTTTGCTTATTTCATTAATTTTTTATCTGAATTGTTCTGTGCTTTAATAAATAGATTTAATGATGACAAAATATGTACCTTTCGTATTCAGCCAAATAAGAGTTTCACTGAAACTTATTTTACTGAGCCTTTCTTTTTTTATTTATTAGTACATAGTCCTGGTACATAATGCTTACTTTTATCATGGGAAGTTGGTACGTGTACACAATACAACTTAATTCTTCTTTTACTTTCATCACCTATTTCTTCTTTCCCTTTCTGCCCCTTCCAACTCTTGGTTCCCTTCTTATTTACAAAAGCCATATTTGTTTTTGTTTTTGATTTTTTTTTTAATTTTAGAAATAAAAGGAGGAAAATACTAACAGACTGACAACATTTTACAAAATAGCATAGGATCAGTACAGACATTACAGAGTTA
>NW_004955503.1:3297609-3362844 GCF_000276665.1 Chinchilla lanigera
TGTGATTCCGCCTGACTTGTCCTTGTTGCCCAGGACTGCTTTTGTTATTCTGGGTCTCTTCTGGTTCCAGATGAATTTAACGCATATTTTCTCAAGATCTGTGAGGTACGCTAATGGTAGTTGAATGGGAATTGCATTGAATCTGTACAGCAGTACAAAAGCCATATTTGTATCATTGTTTTTGCCCTTCAGTTCTTTTTTCCATCATGTTTCCTGCCCCTCCTTCCCATCCCCATTTCTTCCCATCTATTCTTCACCCATATATTTGATAAAGATCTCTGTACTTTCTCTTTATCTTCTATTTTGGTCTATCAATGTATCTACCTATGTATTAATCTATGTATCTATCTATGCATGTATCTATCTATCTATATCTATCATTTTTCCTGTAAGTTTAGTCTATAGAATCTGACTAAAACACTTTCTAAGGTATATTTTCAAGTCTATTTCTCAGTATCACAATAATTAGTATCTTTTCAATTTTACATAGTCATATTATTAACTGCACACATTGCTAAGATCTACATTTAGAGTCTTAGAAGGGCCTATGTGACAAAGGAGTCATGAAGACTTTATTTTTACCCACTTAGGCCATTTTTGGTTCTAAAAAATTATGTAGATTGTGACATCACCTTCTAAGGTGAAATGAGTATGGGAGACTTGTGGACAAATACTAGTAGTTTATTTTTGACCTGTAAAATTTGAGATGTCTTTTGGTAGGGTGGCCATATAATTTCTGGTACAAGCCATTGAACTACAGCATGAAAGGGTATGCTATTTATTAAAAGTTTAAATTTAAACTACTTCAGAAAAGCTGAGATCAACTTACCTATTGAACGTGTAAGTTGAGATATTGAAGGAAGCAATTGTTTATGGAATATTAAAATTTAAGATGAGTTCTACCCTGAAAATATAAATTTAAAGCCAGATGGCACACACCTGTAATTCCAGGACTCAGGTGGCTGAGGCAGGAGAATTATCATGAATTTCAGGCCAACTTGGGCTGCATAGTGAGTTCAAGGACACTCTGAACTACATAGTGAGACACTGTGTTGAAAAAAGGCATATAAATAAATAAATAAATAAATAAATAAATAAATAAATAAATTTGAGAGACAGTATTATTATCTAAATGCTATTTAATGTCTTGGAACTAAATGAAATCACTCAGAGAAGGAATGTAGATAGAATAGATAAGAATACTGTAATCTGAGCTCTGTAATATCAACATTTTAGAAGTCAGGAGAATAAGGATTATCCAAATGAACAGAGCCAGTAAGACGTAGGAGAACCAGAAGCACAGTCTTCAGGATGCAGTGCCAAGAAAATTGTGGTGATCTTTCTGCTTCAGCTTCCCAAATGCCGGGATTACAGGTGTGCACCACCACACCTGGCTAAGGTAGACAATTCTTGATAAGACCGTTTTCTTTTATATATTTGAAAAAATTTAGTAGAGAAATGGGATGATGGCAGGAGTATGGAATTCAGGGAATGTTTGTTTGAGATGCTAGAATAGTAGAATATTTGTATACTCATTTGAATAATACATTAGAGGTGTAGATTTTGGTAATTCAAAGAAACAAGGTAGTAATAAGAGTGATATCCTTGGGGAGGTCATGGGATGGGATTCAGGACATATGGGAAGGTTCAGGCATACCTTTCTCTCCAACAGGAGGAAGAGCAGTGTGTGGTAGAGGATGCAGGAAGGCTAGCATTTTGGAGGTGAAATCATTGTGAAATTTTCTTCTGATTCCTACTATTTTCTCAGAGAAATAAAAAGTTAGACCACCAATTGAGACCATGGAGTTAGTGAGCTTATACTGGAGACTTGTAGAATGAGGAAAGTGTATTTTGTTTGCTAACTCATGACATACATTAGCATAGTATTGGCTATATTTAGGTGCAACTTCACATGAAGACTCATCCAGGTCTTTTATACTGTTAGGATATCTCTGGACTCTATCTCTTTCTTTACTTTCTTACACCCTCCTCCATTTTAGTCCCTGCATCTTTCTTGGTTAAATTGGTCTCCTATCTTTAGTTTCCTTCCTCCAAACTGCCCCTTACACTTATATGTTATTATGCTTATGTTTCTCATAAAAGATTGCTGGGTAAAAAATTAATGAACAAGTTAATGTTAACATCAACAGATGGCAATTGCAATAGATTTGTTCACAGAAGAAAGCTAAACAATGCAAAGTGGGTATTTCAAGCTTCAGTTCTATACTTGATCTTAGCCAAAAGGCCGAGAAGCAATCAAGCTTCAATTTTATTTTTTAATTTTTTTTTTTGGTTTTTGGTTTTTCTCTGGTACCGGGAACTGAACTCACGACCTTGCACTTGCCAGGCAGGCGCTTTGCCGCTGAGCTAAATCCCCAGCCCCTCAAGCTTCAATTTTAGAAACATTGTTGCATAAATATCTTATACCTGGGCAGACATAAACAAAAAAATTTAATGATAAAATTCTGTTGCTCTCAGCCTTATGTTAGAGTAAATTTCATTTTGTCTCTAGAATGACTAAAATAAGTGCTAAAATTAAGTCAACATATTTAGCATTCATTTGAAAATAAGCAGAACATTTTAATCTTAAAACTTCAAAGAAGTATTATTATGTAATAGCAAAATAATTATGTTTATTATATGATATTTGAGCTATACAGTAAAATATAAAAAATAAAATGATATCACAATGAAGAGATACTTGTTAACATTAATGTTCATTTTTGTGGTCTTGTATTTCAAACTGAGTTCATGCTCATTACAGTGTTATTCTGTTATATATGTACTTTTTTATTTTAAAGAGAGTAGTACATGAGATACAAACAAACAAAAAAACAGAACAGTAGCTGCATACCAGTATCACAAACATAAACAAATCAAAGCAAGAACATTCAAAGTGATACAGGGTCTTAAGACAAATTAATACAAATCAACAGTGGCTGTTACATTGCATATCGCCATCCTCAGCTACACTGCTCAGATTATCAGATATAAGAATGAAAGATTGCTCAAACTATTAAAGAGAATGAGAAAATAATTCTTCAATAAAACATGAGATAATACAGAGTTTTACTAGACAAGGAGGTAGGAGTTCACCACTGTAATTCCATTGCATATTGTTACCTTCAAATAAGTTGCTCAGACCACCAGATACAAGCATGCAAAGTCAATCAGAACATAAAAAATTATGAGCATTAACTGTTCATTTCAATACACTATCAGACAACAGCAATACAGTTATCATAGCTATTCATATATATATATTTATGTTTTGCCTTCCTTCTTTCTTTTTTATTCTTTCCCTCATCCCAGTCATTTCTTCCTTTGAGCAATTTCTTTCCATTTCCTATCATCTACTGTGCATTTTGAGTTCTACATAGTCTTTCAGGTTCCTACACCAAGGAGACAATAGGATGTTTACACAGGTGGATCCGATTTATTTCACTTATGAGTATGGTCTCTACTTGCATCCTTTACCTACAAAAGCCTCGAGTTTATCTTTTTAAATAGCTGAGTAATACTCCATTGTATAAAAATACCACAATTTTTTTATCCATTCTTCAGTGGATGGGCATCTGTGTTGTTTCCAAGGTTTAGCTATAACAAATTGTGCTGCTATAAACATGGGTGCACATATATCAGTGTGGTATGATGTCTTTAATTTTTCTGGGAAAATTCCCAGAAGGGGAATAGCTGGGTTAAATGGGACTTCTAATCCTACTATTGTGAGGAATCTCCAAATTGATTTCCACAGTGGTTTCACCAATCTACACTCCCACCGGCAGTGGAGTAGGGTTCATTTCTCCCCACAGCCTCTCCAGCATTGGTTATTGGTTGATTTCTTGATGATAGTCATTGTTTCTGGGGTGAGATGGAATCTCAGTGTTGTTTTAATTGGCATTTCTCAAATGGCTAATGACATTGAACATTTTTTCATGTATTTATTTGCCATTAGTATCTCTTCATTAGAGAAGTATGTATTCAACTCAGATACCCATTTATGGATACAGTCTTTGAATTTGGGAGGCCTGAGTTTTCAAATTCTTTATGTGTCCTAGATAGAAATCCTTTGTCTGAGGGGCAGTTGGCTAAAATTTTTTCCCAATTTGTAGGTTTTCTTTTTACTTTATTGGTGATTTCTTTAGATGTACAAAAACTTTTCAATAAGATGAGGTCCCAGTTGTTGGTTCTTTGAAGTATTTCCCATGGCAGTTTGGTTTTTTTTCATGAACTCTCTGCCTACCCTAATGTCGTCAGGATTTTCATCTACTTCCTCTTCCAATAAATTTAGTGTTTCTGTTTTAAAACTTAGATCTTTGATCCATTTTGACTTTCATTTAGTGCATGGTGAAAGACATGGGTCTAGTTTTAGTCGTCTGCATGTGGAAAGCCACTTCTTCCAGCACCATTTATTAAAGAGGCTTTCTTCCTTCCACTGAACATGTTTGGCCCCTTTGTCAAAGATAAGGTGACTCAGTGTGTTTGTAGTTGTATCTGTATGTTCTAAGCTGTTCCACTGATCTTCAGGTCTGTTGTTGTGCCAGTACCATGCTGATTTTATCACAGTAGCTTTGTAATATAATTTTAAGTGAGGAATTGTGATGCCTCCTGTCTTTCCTTTGTTTCCCAGGATTGCTTTTGCTATTCTAGGCCTCTTCTGGTTCCAGATGAACTTTAGGAGTGTTTCCTCTAGATCTGTGAGGTATACTAATGGTATTTTAAGTGAGATTGCATTGAATCTGTACAACAATTTTGGGAGTATGGTCATTTTCACGATGTTGGTTCTTCTTACCCATGAGCAAGGAATATCTCTCCATTTTCTGATGTCGTCTTTGATCTCTTTTTTCAGAGTACTATAATTTTCATTGTATAGATCTTTTACTTCTGTTGTTGTATTGATTCATTAGTATTTCATCTTTTTAGATGCCATTGTGAAAGATGTTGTTTCCCTAATTTCTCTCTCAGTCTGTTTGTTGCTTGTGTACAGGAATGCTATTGACTTTTGAGTGTTAACTTTGTATACAGCTATGCAACTGAATTTGGTTATTAAATCCATGAGCTTTTTGGTGGAGTTTTTCGGGTCTTCTGTGTAGAGTATCGTGTCATCTGTGAATAATGACAATTTCACTTCTTCCTTTACTATCCTTATTCCTTCTATTTCTCTCGCTTGTCTAATTGTTCTAGCCAATATTTCCAGAATAATATTGAATAGGAGTGGTGACACTGGGCATCCTTGTCTTGTTCCTGATTTTAAAGTGAAAGCTTTCAACTTTTTGACCATATAATATGATGCTAGCTGTTGGTTTATCATAGATGGCTTTGATCAGCTTGAGGTAAAGGCCATCTATTCCTATTTTCTGTAGGCTTTTCAACATGAATGAGTGTTGAACTTTATCGAAGACTTTTTCTGCATCGATGGAGGTGATCATATAATTTTTGTGCTTGCCTCTATTGACATGGTGTATTACATTGATTGATTTGTGTATATTGAACCATCCCTGCATTCCTGGTATGAATCCCACTTGGTTGTGGGGTATAATCTTCTTGATGACTTGTTGTATTCTGTTTGCTAGTATTTTATTGAGAATTTTTGCATCTATATTCATGAGTTATTCTTCTTCCTTCAGCTTTGGTAATTCATATATATCTAGAAATCTGTCCATTTCCTCTGCGTTTTCCATCCTATGAGAGTAAAGATCTTCAAAGTAGGTACTGAAGCTTCCCCTTCACAAGTATATAGTGACCTTCATCTCATTCGATTGTTCCTGGTTTGACGTTCACATTGTTTGCAAACAGAATAGCTACACCTGCGTTTTTCTGGCCATTATTTCACTATTGTTTTTCCATCCCTTTCCCCTCTACCCTCTCGCTTCTTCCATCTCTTAATCTCGTACCCTTTTTCTTCTATTTACCTATTTCCTATTATCTCTTTTATTTTGCTCTTTATTTATAATTTGGTTTTCTCATATAAAAGAAAATGTAATATTTAAACTTCTGTGTCTTATTTCACTTAACATTTTGGTCTCAGGGAGCATTCATTTTCATGCAAGTCACTCAAGATTATCCTCCTGTATGGCATAGTAGTACTCCATTATGTATAAATACCACACTTTTTATCCATTCATGTGTTGATGGACATAGAGACAGCTTCTTAGATTTCATTATTATGAGTTGTGATGCTATAAACATGGATACCCATGTATCAATTTAATATGATGTCTTTAACTCTTCAGGAAAGATGAGTAAAAGAGTTGAATAGAATTTCTATTTTAAGTTTTCTGAGGAATTTCCATTCTGATTTCCATAGTGGTTGTACTAGTTTGCTTTCCCACTAACATTGTTGAAGATTTTCTTTTTCCTTGGAGTTTTACCAGAATTTGTTATTACTGTATCTGTCTTCTTGATAATAGCCATTCTTTTTGGAGTAAGATGGAATCTCAGTGCTGTTTTAATTTTCATTTCTCTAATCACCAGAGAAGTGGAACATTTCTTCATGTATTTATTGGTCATTCATAATTCTTCTTTACAGAAGTACCTATTCATATCAGTTGCCCATTTGTTGATTGAGTCTTCTATTTATTGGGGAGGGTCTAAGTTTTTCAGTTCGTTATGCAACCTACTTATTAATCTGTCTAAGGAACAGCTGGTACTTTTATTTTTAGAATTCTGTATGTTATCTCTTCACTCTTTTGATTATTTCCTTTGCTGTACAAAAACTCTTTAATATGATATCAGCTCATTTATTGATTCCTGATATTATTTCTTGTGCATGTAAAGTTCTGTTCAGAAAGTCTTTGCCTATGCCTATATTTCAAGTTTTACCTCCTTCATCTTCCAGCAGATTCTTTCTGTTTTATTATTTAGAGCTTTGATGAATTTTGCTTTTAGTATAGTACATGGTGGGTTAGTTACATGGGCCTAGATTTAACCTGCATGTGGAAAGCCAGTTTTCTCAGCCTAACTAAAGAGGCTGTCTTTCTTCCTGCATATTTTTGTCCCTTCTGTCAAAGATCAGATAAATGAATGTGCTTGGGGTTGTTTCTGCATACTTTATTCTGTTTCATTGATGGATATAGCTGTTGTTGTTCCAGGATCTTGGCATTTTTAGTCACTGTATCTTCATAATATAACTTGAAATTTGGGATTGTGCTGCCTCCTACTTTGTTCTTGTGGCTCAGGATAGCCTTTGATATTCTTGGTCACTTCTGCTTTCATATGAATTTTAAGATTATTTTGACTAGTTCTGTGAGGAATGGTATTGGTATTTTGATTGGGGCTGTGTTAAATCTGTAGGAGTTTTAAAAGTAGGGCCATTTTCACAGTATTAGTTCTGCCTATTTATAAAGAATGGACATCTCTCCATTTTTCTGATGTCCTCTTTGTTTTCCTTTTTTAGGATATTACAGTTGTTGTTAGAGAGGTCTTTCCCTTTCTTGTTTAAGTTAATTTTTTCTTTTTGTCTTTTTGAGACAGGGTCTTGCTATGCATTTCAGGCTGGAATTGAGCTCACTTTGTAGCCCAGGCTCTCAAAGATCCTCCTGCCTCAGCTTCCTGAGTGCTGGGATTACAGGTGTGCACCACCACCCCTGGTAGTTAGGTTAATTCTTAAGTACTTAATTTTTTAATGCTATTGTGAATGCTATTGTTTTCCTGATTTATTTCTCAGTGAATTTATTATTGGTTTATAGGAACACTATTGATTTTTGTGTGTTGATTTTGTATCTTTTATACAAATGAATTTGGCTACTAATTCTAGGTGTCTTTTGGTGGACTTGGGGGTCATTTATGTAGAGGATTATGTCATCTTCAAATAATGATGACTTGACTTCTTCTCTTCCTATACATATACTTTTTTTTTTTTTTTTTGCTTGACTGATTTTTCTGGCTAATATTTTGGAATAATGTTATATTGACCAGCTGTGGTGATGGTGGACATCCTTGTCTTGTTCCTGACTTTAGGGAGAAAACTTTCAGCTTTTTCCCCTGTAATATGATATTGGTGGTGGTTTTGACATAAATGGCTTTTATCAGATTGAGATAAGTTCCTTCTATACATATCATTTTCATGATTTTTATCGTGAATAGATATTGGATTTTGTCAAGATTCTTCTGCATGTATCAAGATTGCCTGGTTATTTTTCTCATTGTTTCTGTTTATGTGATGTATAACATTTTCTGATTTGCATATATTAAGCCATCCTTTCATCATTACTTGATCTTTCTTGATGACTTGTTGCATTATGTTTGACAGTGTTATGTTGAGGAGTTTTGCATCTTTTTTCATTAAAGATATTGGCCTATAGTTCTCTTTTTTGATTGGTCTTTGTCTGGTTCTGGAAATCAGGTAATGCTAGCTTTCACAAATGACTTTGGAATTATTCCTTTCCTTTTCATTTCATTAAAGTATTTGAGGAGTATTGTTGTTAAATCTTTCCTGAATTCTTTGTAGATTTCCCAAGAAAATCCATGAGGACCTGGGCTTTTCTTAGTTGGTAGGAGTTTTATTACTGCTTTAATTTTATTGCTTTTTATTGGATTATTCAGGCTTCTTATATTTTCTTGGTTCAGTGCTTGTGATCCATATGTATCTAGAACTCTAAGTATCTTTTTCTTAATTTTCCAATTTATTAGTGAATGTATTTGTGAAATAATTGTTAATAATCTTTAGATTTTAGCAGTGTCTATTGTGATTTCACTTTTTTCCTTTCTGTTTGCATTGATTTGGGTCTTCTCTTTCCTTTTTGTTTTCTTGGTGAGATTGGCTAAGGGTTTCTCTATTTTGTTTATTCTTTTGAAGAACCGTTTGGGATCACAAATTATAAATTGATTCTAGGGGCTGTCCAAGGCTGTCCTTGTCCCATCCTTTGAGCCAGACTGGGACAGAAACTTCCTGCTCTTTTCTGGCCACAACTGGAAGCCCTAGGGCCAGTGACTGCTGTGGGGCTCACAGGGCAAGATAAGACCTGTGAAGAGGGTAAGGCATCAGGGGAAACTACTGTTTCTTCCTTGTTCCTGCAAGAATGATTTGTTCTTCTTACTAGCCCACCACAGTCAACATTACTGCTCCTGGAAACACTCACTGCCCTTCACCCATTTTCCTTGACTTGGGTGTAATCAATAAAGACCAAGGTTCTGGTGCCTCCTGGCCTTTTGTTCCCTGCAAACAACTGATGATCCCAGATCCCTGCTGCACCACTATTCTGTCTCTTGCTCTTTCTCTCACCATGTGCTGTAACACACGGCAGGTGATTGGAATGCACTGTAGGGTTCCCCAATAACGGGTACCATGGAAAGTGTCTCTGATAACTGGTGCTGCATCTCCAATAAAGAATCAGATTTTTGATCCATTGATTCTTTGTATTGATATTAAATCTGCACTTCATTGAATTTTATTCCCATTTTTACAATATCATCTCTTGTACCAGCTTTGGATTTAGATTGTTCTTGCTTTTCTAAGAACTTGCAATACATCATTAGGTTATTTATTTGGCCTTGCTCTGTTTTTCTGATGTGAACCTTCTCAGCCATAAACTTCCCTCTTAGGATCATTTTCATTGTGTCCCATTAATACTGGTATACTCTACTGGCATTATAGCTTAATTTTATTTTTTTTTTTGGTTTTTCTCCGGTACCGGGAACCGAGCTCATGACCTTGTGCTTGCCAGGCAGGCGCTTTGCCGCTGAGCTAAACCCCCAGCCCCTATAGCTTAATTTTAGATACTATTTTATTTCTTTCCTGATTTCTTCTGTGACACATTGATTATTGAAGTTTATATTGTTTAATTTCCATGTCTTTGCATAATATCTGTGATTACTTTTGCAATGAGTTCTTATTTCATTGTGCTACAATCTGACAATATGCATGACACAGTTTGATTTTTTTGCATTTTTCTTAAGCCTGCTTTATTTGCTAGTATGAAGCCTATTTTGGAGAAAGTTCCATGTGCTGCTGAGAAGAATATGTATTCTGTTTCTGCTGGATAGAACACATTTGATGTCTATTAAATTTTTGTGTTTGAAGGTCTTGTTCAGCTCTGATATCTCTTGTGGATTTTTTTGTCTAGTAATATATCTGTGATAGTGTGTTATTGAGATCCTCCACTCTAATTGTGTCTAAATTTATCTAGGCTTTTATGACCAAGTAGTACTTGTTTTATGAAACTGGGTGCACTGGTGCTTTGTGCTTGTTATCTCTTCCAGTTGAACTGTTTTCTTATCCAGCATGCACTGACTGTCTTTGACTCTTGCAATCAGTTTTAGCTTGCAATCCTGTTTGTCAGATAAAAGGATAGCTACTACTACTTGTTTTTTGTTCCCTGCTGAATGCAATATTTTTTTTATCTTTTAAGTTTTAGTCTGTGAATTTCTTTTTGGGTTAAAATTTTTTTTGTATGTAGGATACCATTAGATTTTGTATCTTTTTCTATTCTGTCAGTCTGGGTCTTTTGTTTGGCAAATTGAGACCATTCACATTGAATGTTACTATTAAAAGAAAGTATTGCTTGCTTCCTGTCATTACTTTATTTTCCCTTTGCTGATTCCCCTTTTTTTCCTTTTTTACTTAACTGGCTACCCTGCCTGGTGTTCATTCTATTAGACTTTTTGTCATTATTAATAACCTTATCTCTTTGCAGGATATCCTTGAGAAATTTTCTGAATTCTTGCTCAGAGGTTATGAATTTCTTCAGGTGCTCTTTGTCATGGACATAATATATTTTTCTATCAACTCTGAAAGACAAATTGTCAGGATGTATCAGTATGTGTTGAATGTTGTTTATTTTCAGTGCTTGAAACACTTCACTCCAAGCTCTCCTGGTTATTAGGGTTTCTATTGAGAAGTCTGCTTTAATTCTAATGGTTTGACCAGATTGTGTACTTGTGTTGGACTCCTGGATTTTGACTGTGGTGTGTTGTGTAAAGATTCTTCTTTGACTGCAGCTATTTGAAGTTTTAGATACATCGCTTAACTTTATGTTAAATTATTTTTCCATATTTAGGAAGTTTTCTCTATTACTTCAGTAAACATGTTTTTTTGCCATTTGCTGTCTCTTGTGATTTTGTTCTTTTTGGTGACAGGGTCTCCCTATGCAGTTCAGGCTGGTCTTGAGCTCACTTTGTAGCCCAGGCTGGTCTCTAACTTGCAACTATCCTCCTGCCTCAGCCTCCAGACTGCTGGGATTACAGGCATGTGCTACCACACCCAGCTTTTTGTCTTTTTGAGACAGGGTCTCACCATGCAGTTTAGGCTGGACTGGAACTCACTTTGTAGCCCAGGCTGGCCTCAAACTTACAAGAATCCTCCTGCCTCAGCTTCCCGAGTGCTGGGATTTCAGGTGTGCACCACCACACCTGGCGTGATTTTTTGCTTATTCTAATTATTATTAGTTTAGTTTTTCTTGCAACCTCTGGTAGTGTTTGGACCATGTTTTCATGTTATTTTTTTTTTTTTTTCCTTGCTGGGAATCAAACTAAAGACCTTGCAGTTGCCAGGCAGGGACTTGTGCCACTGAGCTAGATCCTGAACTTTGTTGTTTTTAAGGTATCTGTCATTAACTGCTACTGATATCCACCCTGACTTCTAGTTCTGACTCTGTTTATCACTTTGGTCACTACAGTTGCCCATGCTTTCAGTAGACTTTTTATTTGGTACATTTTGATTTTGTATTTGGTACATTTGGTACATGTTGAATTTGTATTTTGTACATTTTCGTGGACTCTAATTCTTTAGCACACTGGTCATTCATAATTTGTATCATTTTGTTGAGCTCAGCGAGCTTTTTAGTAGTGTCTTCTGTAAACTTGCTGAACAATTTCTTCAGTAAGCCTGTTATTTGATTGTTTTATCTTCTTTGAGCTCACTGAACACATTAATTATCTCTGTTCTTTTTCTCAATTTTCATCATTTCAGATACATCAGCTCTATAGCTTTTGATTTTCTCCTCCTGAATGCCCCCCTGGATCAGCTTTGAGGGAGTTGGATTTTTTTGAGTTGTTCTTTGCATTTTCTACCCATGTTTCTATGTTTTTGTTGCTGTTATTGTTTCTTCTTCATCTCCCTTAATTTCCCATCATCACCATTTTAGTGACAATCCTAATCCTAGGGTTGGTCTTCCACACTGGGAACTATGCTGATGCAAATTAGTTGGGCATTTCTTACTCAAATTGCCACAGTCAATTAACTATCACAATCCATCCCTTGTCTACTTCAGAAGCAGACATATTTCTTTAAGCCATAGTCTCCAGATACACACACAAATGTATATTTACACCTAACATGTTTTAACTATCCTGTGTACAAACAGAAATGTACAGTTATAATCCTTGTTTCTGTAGCTGATCACAGGGTTGTTGTAGATAGTATTTAGAACTACCTTCTTCAACTACCCATTCTGTTTTCCCTTGGCCTTCAGCAAACACCTCAGCAGGTGTTGGATCTTTCCTTGGTGGGGTGACCAATGCATTATTCCTGAAGGTTCTGGACCAATTGTCATTGTTGCTGGATTGAGTTGCTATACAGTGGTACCTAGGTTCATGAACATAATTCTTTTTATGATTCTGATTGCAGACCAAATTGGATGGAAACCAAATCAAATTCAATAGTTAGGTTCAATGTTGACCTTATGGGGAAAATTAATTCAATTTTCATTCAATTTGGTTTATGACCAGAATCATGGAAAAAATTTAAGTTCATGAATTGAGCTGTCACTTTAGTTTCTCATTGACTTTAATAACAGGGCATGGTATTACAAGGAGGCACCCTAAAGGGTCTCTTGCACTTCAAATGCATTTTCCCTTTCCTGCATTGTGGAATAATAGTCCAAATTTCCTTTGAGAGTGTGGATCAATCATTCCTGCCAACACCATAATTCCCTTTTCTGCTTGTTTCCTCAGCAGCATGAAGAGACCAAAATGACCAGGGGGAACTCTTAGCTCCTACTTCAGTGTTATCATTGCTGTGCTTCTTGATATAAGCCTTCCTCACTCTGGAACTAAGACTTCTAAGCAAGCAGAGCATACAGTCATGGGAAAAGGGAGCAGAAGTTTTGCTAGTGGATCACTAGAAGGACTGATACTATTCCCATTTCCACCCCCTGATTTCTAGACTCATGAATCTTGGCTATGGGAGGCATAGTACCATACAGAAGATGCTGAATGAAAGCATCTACAGTCCTTTGGAGAACTTGCCCCAGCCTTGCAAGCTATTGCCACCTAGCTGGCACTGTAACTGTGTCTTCCAAAGACTCTTCCATTTTTCTTTCAATCCAGCCATTTCTGGATTGTGAGCAGCATGATAAGAGCAGTGAATTCTATGAGCATGGTCTATTGCCTCACTTCTTTGACCATAAAATGTGTTCCTTGGTCAGAAGTAGTTCTGTGTGGAATGCTATGATGGAGGATAAGGCCTTCAGTCCACAGATGGCAGATTTGGTAGAAGCGTTACATGCAAGGAAGACAAATCTGTATCTAGAATAAGTGCCTATTCTAGTAAGGACAAAACATTCTCCTTTCCATGATGGAAGCGGTCCAACATAATCAACCTGTCACCAGGTCACAGACTGACCACCCTAAGGAATGGTGCCATATTGAGGATGCAGTGTTGGTCTCTGCTGCTGGCATATTGGACATTCAGGAGTGGTAAGTGAGGATTCATGTTGCTGAGCCCATGCATAGCCTCCATCCTGGCCAGCATGGCCACTCTGTTCATGAGCCCATTGTGCAATGACAAGGGTGGCTAAAGAAAGATGTTGACCACTATCTACATAATGGGTCATCTTATCCACTTGATTGTTAAAGTATTCTTCAGCTGAGGTCATTTTTTGTGAGCATTTAAATGGGATACAAATATTTTTACAACCTTTGCCCATATGGAGAAGTCTATTCACATACTCCTTACCCATTATCTTGGTCACCCATTTTCCAGTCATGTTCCTTCCAAATACCTGACCATCTGGCCAGCCCATGAATCTGTATGGAGTCTCCCATCTGGCCATTTTTCCTACTAGGAAAAATGTACTACCAGGCACATTGCCCCAAGTTCTGCCCACTGTGAAGATTTCCCTTCAACTCTGTCCTTCAGGGATGTTCTAGAAAGGGGCTGTAATGCAGCTGTCCACTTGTGGGGGTGCCTGCACAATGAGCAAAACCATTCATAAACCAGGTCCTAGTCTTCTCTTCCTCTGACAGCTAATCATATGGTATCCCCATGAGGCCACAGGTACATGCTGGGAAAGAGTAGGCAATATAGCAGGAGTAGGAGCCAGGGACATCTAGGCAATTTCTTCTTGTAACTAACTTGTACCCTCTGGACCTGCTCTACTATTAAAGATCCTTCCCATGGTGCCAGTTGTTGGAGACCTCTGCTGTGGGGTCCAATCTCCTACCTGGGTTATGGCACACACTGTAAAAGTAAAGAAGGGCAAGAGACAAAGTAAGGGGTGCATAGCAGAGATCTAGGACCACCAGTTGCTTTCTAAGAATAAAAGGCCCAGAATCTCCAGCTAGCTGCCATTTTATTAGCTGATATAGAGGAGGGGTTAGGGTGCTTTCACTGGAATATAGAAGTTGTGGTAGGATGGCAAGTTTAACATCATAAAGGAAACAAGCCAAGATCCATCCCTACATCTGGGTGCTAATCTCTTGATCTAGAGGAAGGTGATTTCTACATTGCAAAACAGGTCCACAAGGCAGGCAGAGCTAGGAGAACCTAGGATAGATACTACGTCAGTTTACAATTTGTGGTCCCCAGCATGCTATCTCAATCACATATATATCATTTCCATTTAATGTTAGAATGTTGCTGTGCACATCCAAACATGACTCAGTGGATCAGATAATACACGGCTCCTGATAGGCAACTCAGGTTGCATGATAACCTGGTGTCCCATGGTCAAGCGTTTAGCTTCTACTAAGACTCAGTAGCAGGCCAAGCACCTTTTTTTCAATTGGAGAGGAGTTCTATGCAGATAATGGCAGAGCCTTGCTTCAAAATCCTAAAGGTCTCTCCTCAAATTCACCTATGGGAGCCTGCCAGAGACTCCAAAAGCATCTCTATCTGCCACTGAACTTTAAGTCCCAATAGATATGCTAGATCATATGGATCCAATGGCAAAGCAGCCTGCATGGCACCCTGGACCTGTTACAGCATCTTTTCTTGTTCTGGACCTCACTCAAAGCTAGCAGCTTTCTGAACCACTTGGTAAATAAGTCAGAGTAAAACACCTAAGTGAAGAATGTGTTCCCTCTAAAATCCAAATAGGCCTACTAGGTGTTGTGCCTCTTTTTTGGTTGTAGGGGAGCCAGGTGAAACAGCTTACCTTTTACCTTAGAAGGGATAGCTTTACATGTGTCAGACCACAGGACTCTTAGAAATTTCACTGAGATAGGAGAACCTAGAAATTTCACTGGATTCATTTTCTACCCTCTTGATCTCAAATGCTTTACTAATAAATCCAGAGTGATTGCTACCTCCTGCTCCCTTGGTCTAATCAGCATATTATCGTCAATGTAAGGGACCACTGTAGTACCTGAGAGAAAGCCAATCAAGAGCACTGAGAATTCAATTGTGACTGGAGGCTAGAGAGGTAATATAACCCTGAGGTAAGACAGTGAAGGTGTATTTTTGGCCTTGTCAGCTGCAAGCAAATGGATAGGTATGGAGAAGAAGGCCTTTGCCATATCAGTAGCTGCATACCAAGTACCAGGAGATATGCTGACCTGCTCAAGGAAGCTAGCCACATTTGGTACAGCAGCTGCAATCAGAGTCACCATTTGATTCGGTTTATGGTAATCTATCACCATTCTGCAGGACTCTTAATCTTTCACATAGGTCAAATAGGAAAATTAAATGGAGTTGTGGTAAGGACCACCAACCCTATATCCTTTAAGTCCTTGATAGTGACACTAACGTCTGCAATCCCTCCAGGGATGGGATTTTTTTTTTCTTTTTCTTTTTGTTTACTATTTTATCCAGCAAAGACAACTCTAATGGCTTCAATTTGGCCTTTCCAACCATAATGGCCCTCAGACTGAGGAGCCAATGTGAGGACTCATGCATTCTGGAACAGGGAAAATGAGTACAGGATGGATTTAAGACCTGCTGGACAAACTGTGTGTCAGACTTTTGCTAAAACTATATTGATCACATTACCTCCATAAACACCTACTCTTGCTGGAGGAACACAATGATGTTTTAGATCTCCTGGCATCAGTGTTGGTTTAGAACCTGTGTCCAGTATTCTTGGAAATATCTAATCATTTCCCTTATCCGAATATACAGTCACTTGGGAAAAACACTTAAGTTCTTTGGGGGAAGAATGGGAGAAAGACTGATTGCTTATACTTTTAGTGCACCAGCATCCTTCCCTAAGGGGACCAGACCTCCCCTTCATTCAAGGGATTTTTAGTCTATAAACTGGTTCAAATCTGGGAAGTGATTGAGGGGCTGTGATTCCCTGTTACTATAATTTGAGTGTTTCTGTTCACCGCCCTTAAATTTTTTTGATTATATAAATCTAATGAAAATTTGGTAGGCTTCTTATCTCTTTCACTTTTAGGAACACCATAACTAACAGCCAATGCCCTAGGTCTACACATATCAGTCCCTTCTGATCATTATTCTGCTTCTGGTTTCCATTACAGTAAGTCCATGCCCCCTGCCTTTGGAGATTAAGTGCTGCCATTCCAGGATCCAATCAAATGCATCACCCTTAAGTTTCCCAGCTGAGTAAATGTGGTTCTCACTGCAAGGTGTGGCATGCAGAGAAAATCAATGAAAGGGCTGTTTGGGTACTCCCCTCACAAATCTGGTTCTCAGTGTGTTAGTGAAAGGTACATTTTCTGGATCATCCTAATGTGGCAGGTTAGATTTCATATTACAAATCCACTCTAGTATTCCCATTTCCCTAAGCCTCTGAATCCCCTAATGAACAGAAAACCATGAAAGACCAGGCATCTCTAACTCATTCACAATAGGCCATCTTTTGACACATACCCCTGTCAACTGGTCAAATAAACTATTTACATTTTTCTTTACTCCATGACCTATAACATTAAATTCAGAATTCCTCCTTAATGGACCCATAACATCAAAATCAGCCTGTATAGTCTTGCTACCATTACCCCATACCCATAAAATCCATTACCAGACTTGGTCATCAGGTCTTTGCCAATAAGAGTTAGAAAACTGAAAAAGTTATTTGGGAGAATAGAGGAACTACTCATGGTTTCCACTCTACGTACCTAACCCTTAGGAACCTTCTGTGATTGGATACTAGGTATTGGCCAGAGGAAAAAGTGGGTGGTGAGAGTGGGTCCTGTGGAGCCTTATCATTCTTGGAAAACACAGGATTAATTTCCTCAGGTATACTAGGAGAGGCCAACACCATAGGGTGTGAGCGTGGTGATGCCTCTACCACTGTAGGTGGGGAAATCTCTGCCTCTGGCAGAATAATCTCATTGGTGTCTAGGAGCACAGCGATCTCAGCATTGTCAGGATCCTCCCAAACATCTCCATTCCAGTTTACAGGATCCCATTCTTTTCTGATCAGAGACTTCACCTTAATTTCACATACCCTCTGAGGTTGAACATTGAACTTATGCTGTATTTCAGCCAATTGATTTATGAGGGCCTGTGTTCAAGTTTCTGCAACCTTAGCCCGGAAGCTAAAGGAGAAGTAATTCTCTTTCAAGACACACTTAGAAATCTTAATTTTTTTATGTGTCTGTAGCTAGGAATTTGAATCTATGACCTCATTTTCCTTTATTAGTTTATTCTCACAGTCAGAAGAGCTTAGATTCCCCCTTGTTTTCCTTCACTAGTCTATTCAGAGATGCCACCAGCAACTGGACAGCATCATTATATTTCCCAATCTGCAAAAATATTCAAAAATTTCATATATGGAGTCACTAATTTCCTTACATTTCCTAAGTGGTTAATTAGACTAATCAAATGGAATAAGGACTATCAGTAGTCCTCACAGTGCTAGATTCAGAGATCATGGCCTCTCTTTAGGTTTCATAAAACTTTTAGGTTTCATAAAATGAGAAAACCAACTCCAGGAACCCCGAAAGCCATTAGAGAACGTTACATTTGCAATTCAGACTCTCTAGCGTCACTGTTGGTACCAAAATATCTATCAGACAGTGCTTACTAGAGTAACAGATGTAATGAAAAATATTGTATACAAATATATAATAATTTATAAGATTGGTTTACAATGGCCACCCATAGAATCAGATGTAGAAGAGTGCAAAATATTCATCCATGTGCTGGATATCTTAATGATCCTGTTGATGGTCTGGAGCCCACTGTACTGTCCAATATGAGTTCTAATCAGGAGACCAAAAGTTCTTCTTTGGAACGCTGGAGGATCTGTGCTGGAAGGCTGAAGGGTCTGCAGTTATCTAAGCCATGGTGAGTCCTCACTCATATTGGTTGATACAAAAGAAAACAGACCACTACTATCTGTGTTCAAGATGAAGATGAAGAGTGGAGCTCCTCTGAAGAAGCAGAAGCAAGGCTTCCTTTTTCATTTCCCTTTTATACCTCTAGTGACAATCCTCCCTTGGGTGGGTCTTCCACAACCACAACTACGCTGATCTAATTTAAGTGGATGATTCTTTCTCAAGTTGACACAATCAGTTAACTATCACACTTCCACAATTTGGGAAGGGGAAGACACAGTGTAATTGGCCCAAGACTCAGTTCTTTATGAATGAGCTGCAGGCATTATTATTGATAAAAAGGCAACCAAATATTGGCATATAGGGAAAAACAATTAATGACAACAACTATGCCATCCAGGCAATAGGAGCAAGTCAGTAAAACTAATAGTATCAATATGTTGACATACCTTAAGAACCAATAATATATCATCCTCAGTCATAGAAAAGAGATCTATAATTTTAGTTTAAACACTAAGACAGAATACTGACATACAGTAAAAAACTACTAAATGTAACTGCTATATCTCCAGTAACAACAGAAAAGAAATGAACAATAATAGCATAGAGTTAACTATCTAAAGATTAAAAAGGCTTAATGATTATACTCATAAAGATGGAGTGGGTGGGGAGTGGGAGAATGAAAAAATGAAATTTGCAATGGTAAGCGATGGAAATTGAGGAGAGAAAACTGAGCTTGAATATCCTATTAAAAAGAAAAAGGAAATTAATAGCATTATTAATTAATAGACAGACAGAGATGCAAAAGTGTGTCTGCTCCTGGGCTCAGATGTTTTAAAACATGTGCACAGCTCTCCTGGAATTATTTTTCAGAAGGATATAAACTTTATTTTAGATACAAAATAACAAGTGATATGGCAAAGATCAAGGATAGAGGAAGAAAAGGAGCTACTTGCTGGAACCTACTCCTTTGAACTCATGAAAAATTATATGCTACAAAGAAAATGATCATGCAGGTACTTGTGAGGGAGAAAAACTGGCAGAGTAGCACTCAGTAGAAAAATACAGCTTCTCTGGGACCTTGAATCCAGGCACACGGAAAACAAAACTTGGTGAGGAAGGAAACAAAAACAGATTTCTGGGAATTGAGAAGGAGCTGATAGAAAAACTAGAAGCTATACAGAAGCTGAAGAAACAGATCAAAACTTAGAGAAAAGCCTCAAGCGACACTATATATTGTCTCTAATGTTCTTTTAAATTATTATTTTCTTATTTCCTTTAATGATTTGCTCAATCTTCTAATCTTACGTCTGGTAATCTGAGCAACTTCTTTGAGGATAACAATATGTAATATAACAATCACTGTTAATCTCTATCATTTGGTTTGAAACCCTGTGTCATTTTTAATGTCCTTGCTTTGTCTTGTTCGTATTTTGCTACTATTCTTTTTTTTGTACTTTTTTCTTTAAAAGAAAAAAAAAAAACTCAGAGAAAAGAACACAGTCAATTGGAAAGGTCTCCCAGCTCCCACGGAGGGGGGGCCTGTGTGCACAGATGCAAGGTAAGCCAAGAGGGTTCCAGCTCCAGAAAGAAGTAGACTCCAGTAGACTCGGCTAGTCCCCCAAAAGCTCATGGCTATGGTAAACTGCAAAAACAGTGTGGAAATTTATGCTGATTCCTTATGAAAATGACTCCTTATGCATAGCAGGCTTCAGGGGGAGAAGAAATTCAGGGCAGCACCCACCATATTTGGGAAGGTTGAATAAAAAACCATTTAAGGAAGGGGTCGATTGTTTAAGACTAAGCCACAGAACAACTTCACTTCAGGGTTTCCAGCATAGCACCCTCACAGTGACTAGGTGGGAGACAGCCATAACAGATGACGGTTGAGAGGGTGCAGGCTAGAGATAAAACCCCTGAGAAGTTTAAACTCAGGCTGAGAAAGACACAGGGCCTTGTCCTCTGAGGTGAGAAGGCAAGACTGGTGTATATACCTTTCAGAGGCCACTGGGCCTGAAAATGCTGGCAATAAACCCAATGATCTGATTGAATCCCTACCCAGATTTCTACATCCAACACAGAGACCACTGGTCTTCTTTCTTCCCTATCAGCCAATATGAACAAGGGCACACCTTGGCTTGGACAATTGCCATAGCCTGGGGTGCATGTATAGAGAAGCACTTAGAGCAGGGAGGTATGCAACCAATAAAACTTCAGAAAAAAGTTTGGCATGCTAGATTCCAAGCTTCAGACCTTAGAAAGAAACAACTCATTTAAAAATACAGAGGAATTTTTTTTTTTGTACTCATGTCTTTTTTTGTTCATCAGTGGTTTGGCAAGGAGTGAGGGGCTTTTCTTTTTCCTTTTTGTCCCGTTTTCACATGTTAATATTTTCTTTTTACTTTGTTTTCCTATTTTTTCTATTTGCTCTTTTTTCTTCCATTCTTATTCATTCTCTCTCTCAGTCTGTTTCTTTGTCTCTCTCTCTCTCTCTCTCTCTCTCCTCTCCCTTTAAAATAACATATCAGGAACAAAATACTTGAAAGGAAAATGGTAGCAGAAAATTTACACAATCTGTTTTAGATAATATTGCTAAAACCTTTTTAAAATTGGACTGTGCTTATAGTTTATATTTTGTTATAGATAATTTTATGCGCTCGCATGAAGACAGAAGGAATACAGGGAGGTAAGAGTGTAGACCATGTATTTTTTTATCCTATTCCACTTGCAGGTGACTTGGAAATCCCAAAATTACAGAGAAAAATACAAACTATTTACCTATATCCATCAAGGTGACATGACTTTAGCAGAGGAAAAAGTTGATAAATGAAATTTTTTCCTAAAGAGGAATAATATTTCTTGACCTTTGTTTCATGTTTCTATATGTGTTATAACTGTAAAATATGTTTTCTTTCTTCATATACTCTTAACATTCAACACAGAATACATGTATGATCAAATATGTGTTTTTTTCCTCACACCAAGCAATTCTGACACTAGTGAGGTATTCTGTAATTCAATTCAACTCTGACAGTAACGAAG
This sequence comes from Chinchilla lanigera, assembly GCF_000276665.1. Taxonomy (NCBI): domain Eukaryota; kingdom Metazoa; phylum Chordata; class Mammalia; order Rodentia; family Chinchillidae; genus Chinchilla; species Chinchilla lanigera. The sequence continues at coordinate 3,319,054 of NW_004955503.1, forward strand.
TCAGCACAGGTGCCTTAAATTAAACATTTAGTCCCATAAGCCTCCTTTACCTACTTCAGAAGCTCATGACAAATAGTAGGTTCCCATGTTACCTGTAACTGCAGTCTGACTTTGCAAAAATTGGAGATTTCCACAACTCCTTTTCAGGTTTAATTTGTGTTAATTCCTTACAGAACTAGGTATTGTAACTTAAGTATGAAAGTCTGAGATCTTGAAATGTTCCATCACCTGGGGATATTTCCAAGTATTCCAAGTCCCCATGTCTACACTGCAAATGAGAAAAGTGAGACCAGCATGGTTCATTTGTAAGATCAAGGTTGTATCTGTTCAAAGAGAGTTTTGAGTAGAACCAAGAATTTATAGTCTTATAATTTGCTGCTGAGTAAATGAGTGAATCTGTCTGTATTTTGCAGACTAGTGCCTTTTAGCTCAGCTCGAACATACCTGCCTGGGGTTCTTGTTAATCACTGCCAAACCACAACTGTTAATTCTAATGTCCAGATATTGGAATATGTTTTTATTTATGTACTTCAGAAGCCTGGTATATGCAGGGGAAACTGTACTGAGAGCAACTAAATATAGGGACTATATGGAACTCCACAACCGCTTTGAAGTAGCTCTAGCACTTACTGGAACAAGTCTTTTAGTCCCTTTGAGTTTTAGTTATCTCTCACTTAAAGTGGAGATGTCTTAGCTCCTATGATGATAATTTTACAGTATTTAATGAATTCCCGTAGCATCATGCCTGGCAGGAATTGAACACTATATTTTCCCTAAAGAAATATGCACACTGCTGTGCTGGCAAAACATTTATTTGTGGAACCATCTTTTTGTTGTTCTTCAGTGCATGAATATGAGGGTTGCTCTGGTATGTTCTCTGATATAAATGGATAAAGCATTTAGTTCCAAGATTAACACGATAAGGGTAAGATTGCTAAACAAAATTATTTGTCCAGGAGGCTAAATAACATTGTAATTTTAAAAAACTGATTCAGAGCTACTGCAGAAAAATAATAACGGGGTAGCGCTTCTTTCTCATTCTTCCATTTCATTCCACATGGAAGTAGAAATATAAAATAATCTAAGAGAAATTACCCATTCATTTTATTGAAGCTTTCCTCTCCCAGGATATCATCTAATTGCTTCTCAAATAGTTCCAGTGAGTTGCTCTAAAACTGACACATTATATTTCTAAAAGCATTTTCCATATCTATGACTGGGAAGGATATGAGGTCATAATAAAAGTATGCTTGCTGTTTGGCTTAAAAGTCATGCCTTGTTCTCAATAGACTAACTACATTAGAACAAATAACAGGTCCCAGATCAGAGAGAACTCAACTACTTTATCACTATACCTTTTTTGTTAGTTGCCATGGACCCTGGGTAATTTCTCTTAAGGGAGAAAATGTTGGAGCTGCAAGACATAGGATTAATTACTTTAACCTACTTCTGTTTACTAATGTACAATTCCTGTGGATCAGTATTAACCTCACTCTTTCTGAAGAACAAAACAGCATAATTTAGGCTTATCCACTAAGGTCCTGTCCTCATTATTGCTAACTAGATTCAAAACAATCCTTTTCTTTATGGTGACCTTTTCCCAGTCATTTTGTTATGACTTCAAAACTATCTGAAACAGTTTTTTGCTAATTACCAAGAGACTTTTCATCATGGTTTCAAAAATTAGATGAATAAAGTCATATCAAACTCTTCAGAGAAACAGAACCCTAGAATATAAAACTACTGAAGATATAAATTAATGATTACATGAAGGTAACAACGAAAGTCATTCCTTAGCCAAGAAGTAAATCAATTTCCTCTAATCTTACATGATGCCCAATTTGGATCTTGAATGTCTTCCAAAATTCATGTACTAGGGGCTTAGTCTAGAGGGTTATTCCATCAGGAAGTGTTGTACTATTAAAGAGGTATGCCATAATGCAAGTTCTAGATTATTGAAGACATGCCCTTGAAGGAGATTGGGGGATCAAACTTAATCCCTCTTCTTTGGTCTCTTTTGCTTCCTGGCCATGTTACTAGCAACTTTGTTTCACCATTTCCTTCCGCAGTGGTGTGCTACCTCACCACAAGCCCAAAAACAATGGAGCCAGTTGATCCTGAACTGAATATACCAAACCATGAGGCAAAATAAACTTACACTCTTCATAAATTGATTATCTCACATATTTTGTTATAGTGATGGAAAACTAATACATGAGATATATTTTTATTCCCGTTGTCTAGGAAGCAACTAGGAGCAGAATAATCCAGATTTTATTGTGGCCATTGGAAAATGCTTCTTTTACTAAAGAAAGATGGCAGAGATGTGTAAGGAAATGACATTCAAAGTAAGATACAGAACAAGAGTGGGATGTGTGGATTTGAAATCTAAGGCTTTAACAACATGAAAAAGCTGGCTCTGCTCTAAAGTATCCAACTACTAAGCAGTAAGATTTGCACCAAGTCCCTGCCTTTTATCCAGTAGTTTCCTCTTATCCTCAAGGCATACATTGCAAGATCTCCAGTAGATGCCTGAAACTGAATAGACTAAACTCTATATACTATATTTTTTCACACACATGCATATCTGTGATAAAGTTTGCTAGGTTCAGTAAGAGATTAAAAATAATAACTATTGTAAGAATAATTATAACAATGTATGAAAATAAAAGTTATGCAAATACAGTATCTGCCTTTCTGTAATAATACAATATTGTACTGTATTTAACCCTTCTTGTAATGATATGAGATGATAGATTTAAGCAAGATAAAGCAAGAAGAGTGGTGTAGGCATTTTGACAAAGTGTTACCCAACCACATAAAGTTTAGTTGAACACAAGCACTGCAATACCATGACAGTACATCTGAAAAAGGAATTGGCTTCTAAGTGACTAATGGGCAGGTAGCAGTGTGGAAACACTAGTCAAAGAGATAACTCTTACCTTGTGAGGGATGATGTGAAATTTCATTATACTACTCAAAATAATGTGGAATTTAATACTTATCAACTTTTCATTTCTGGACTTTTCCATTTGGTATTTTCAGACCCTGGAACTACAGAGTGCAAAACTGAAGACAAGGGAGCTACTGCTGTATCAACTTTTCAAGACATTTGCTGAGGTTCTGACAGGAAAATTAATTACTATTGTTGGAAGTTTGTTCTTTATTCAAATGTGTATCTCTGGTGTATTAAACTCATGTGTTGTTCTCTAGAGGAATTTGTTCACTAGATATGTTCCAGCAAGGTGGTGGGTAAAATGTAAAAAGAAAATGGAAAGACATTGAAAAAGAATAAGAAAGTAGTAACTGCAGGAATTAAAAGTATGCTTTGGGGGAAACTGAAAACAAACTGAGAAATTGTATGATGAAGTATTATTTTTTCCTTCAAGCAATAGGAGATCATAAAGAGAAGATCTAACTTTGTAACAGAAGCCAGAGCAAGTGCATGCTGTACTGGGTGGGGCAGGAGTGAGGGATATGAGACGTGCACACGATGTGGCCTTTGCAATCTGTTTTTAGATCATAGAAGAATAGACATGTGAGCATATGAGTTGGGTGAGGGGGACGTGGTCCTATAAGAATTGGCTGGAGAGTTAACTTTCATTTTCCATTTCTAGAGATGTGCTCAGAAGTCTAAATTCTTTCTGAGGTCAAGTGTCACAATCCTGAATAGTAGCTCTTGATATCCTGTGGTTTTTTTTTTTTTTTTTTGGTTTTTCTCCGGTACCGGGAACCGAACTCACGACTTTGCGCTTGCCAGGCAGGCGCTTTGCCACTGAGCTAAATCCCCAGCCCCGATATCCTGTGTTTGTATGCTGGTATGAGGAAAAATGTTCCCGACTGTAACCCAATTGTTCATTGACTTGGTAACTTCCAGCTGTGTAGAGCTGAGGTTTCAGCCTCACAACCTGCAAATGTTCTCCATTTATTTCTGAGCATCCTGACAGAAATGCTTCTCATGAGTCTACAAATCAGTCTATAAGTTACTCTCATGGGTGGTGTCTGCTGTATTACTCCTCTCCTACTCTCATTTGTGTATAGTCACTTCTCTTAAAATATCCTGTAAAGACATTATTGCTATTATAAACCATAATAATAAGATCAGTGCCCATGTCAAGGATGTTGTCTCTAGCTATCAAGACATCAAAACTAGTCCAAAAGACCTAGGGTAAACAGAGCTCATTTTGTCCCTGTGGGTCTCCCTATAGCTCTCCTGGTGTCCCCTTTCCTAATCAGAATTTTTCCTTCCCTCACCACATTGCAAAACAAAAACTCATGCATTTATAACTAGAAACTATTCCCTGTATTTTGGTAAAAAGCCATTCAACATGGATATGTATATCTATGGGTTATTGTGGTTGGTGGGTGATGGGGTATGAAGAAATAAAGATGCAGGTTTTGTAGCCCATTTTCTGTGGCTATAACACAATACCTAAGGTTGAGTAATTTATAAAGAAAAAAAGATTTGTTTTGGTGCACATTTCTGGAGGTCCAAGATCATGGTGCCAGCATTTGCTAAGCTTTTGGTGAGGGCCTCATGCTGAAGGAAAAAATAGGCACATGAGGAAGAGAAGCAAGAGTGAGCTCACTTTTGTTGAAACAAAAGGTATAGACAAGGTTCACACTGACTTTTTGGAAGTGTTTGAAGATTTCAAAACTTCTAACAGCTCTAGATATTTTAGCTGAGGAAACTGAAATCCATGCATCATTAATTCTGAAGAAGAAGATAGGAGGATGTCTAGACTTCAGTTTCCTCAGCTAAAAGACTTAGAGCTGTAAAGATTATAGTCTAGAAATTAGAGGGTATCCATGTATATAGTTAGAGGCACATAGAGAACATGCAATAAATATCTATTAAGTCCAATTAAATTGATTCCTGGCATTGTATCTCTGCTTTTGCTCTAGGACATAAACCAAAACAATTCATGAGCTCACTGTATGAGTGTTATGAATATATTTATTCCATTTACTTGGAACAACTAAAAATCTTGTTCCATAATACTGATGTCTGTATTGTATTCTCTGAGTATGAATCAGTGATTTGGGGAGGTGGTCTTTTGCTGAAGACTGGAAGCACAGGGATACTATTGGTAACACCCCTATCAACTCTGGCAGCAAAGGCTATGGATGCTTTGAATTACTGAGACAATCTCAATCTTGCAAGTGATTTCAAGTCTGACAGACGTTCTAAATTGCTTTGAAGGTATAGAGGAGAAACTACGCAAAATGGTAATTCTTGTTCATTGTGTAAAGAAACAAAAGTATCTTAAAATAAAGAAGTACTTTCAAAAAAACTCCCTACCACTACCACAATAAAGAAATCACAAGTGCAGTAGGCCATTCTTTTTAATAGAAGTAAGTTCACCTAACCAAGATAGTTAAGTAGGAAGAATAAGCAAGGGTGCCTTTTTTTTGTTGTGCTAAAGATTAACAGAGCTAGACCACAAGTGGAATGATTATGGGCCAAGAACAGCTTGATGTGTGGGAGTGGAAGAAAGAACTTAAAATGACAAACCCTCTATAAGAGTTCAGGGCTAGAAGATTGAATTCAAAGTATTAACATCCAGTAAAAAAGAAAATAAAGTAATGTGCTCTGAGCCAGAAAGCCTTGAAAATCAAGACTACACTGAAACTGTTCCCTGGATGAGAGAAAACCAGAACTTCAGTATTTTAGAAAACAAAAAACATCTTCACAAAAAAGGGAACCCTGTGGCCATGTCACGGAGGGGCTATTTAATTAGGAGAAGCAAGGAATGAAGTGTATATTAGAGGGAAGAGCTGAAAAATGATTGCTATTGAATTATTTTTCATCACTAATCTTACTGTTGATAAAAGGATAGACGAAGAAAATCTTGTGAGAGAAGACACTAGAGGTTCTGACTGGGAGAAGCACACATAAATACCATCTGTGCTATTTAGGGGAGCGAACAACTTAACCAAAGCAATTTGAGAGAATGGTGTATAAAAATATTTTCTATAAATAAATATAAAGAAGTAAAAATCATTGGACCGTTGTTTGAATATATGCCAAAATGTAGCACTCATATGAAAAGAGAAAGGGTGAATGTGGGCTGGAAGAGGGCATATGATAAGATGGCGACTGGCTGGGGACCTGGAGGGTCAAATGCACTTCAAATTAAGTGAATCCTCAAGCAATGTCTCAGTCCCTTTCCCTACAGTAGCTTATTTTACTTTTGACACTTCTCAGTGAGGTGGGTGTTAAGGGAATTGCACACAGTCGTACTGGTATGAAGTGGCAGACGTAAAGCTCAGCCCCAGTCTGACTGTTGAAGCCTCCGTTCTGTTCTTCCAGTGCTGATTATCTAAAAACAGAAGATCAACCTTCCAATACATCCACAGGAGCGAAGTCATCAGGTTTTCATTTCTTAGTTCCAAAATCCCATTGTCATTAAGAACAAAGTGAGGGGTAGGAGTACTTCAAGTACGTACAAAGAAATGGAAAAGTAATTAATAATTTCCTACTTACACAGAAGAAGGGACAGATCTGGGAAGAGCATAGAGAGAGCAAAATACTCCAGCTCCATATAAACTTTAGTTTAGTAGATGATGGAGATGAGTGTTGCTAATTGCTAAAAGAGAAAGAAAATGTGGATTTCAATATAGAACTTTAAAAAGAATGTTATTATAAAGAAGTGGCTTATATAACAAAGTGGCTCCTATTTTTCATAGAGTGGTTCACAGTAATTTGATATTATGACAAATAGTTTACAACAAATCATTTCATTCAATTTCCCTTTTACATGTTTTTTTTTGGGGGGGGATCTTTTTTTGAAACAGGGTCTCGTTATGTAGTTCAGGCTGGCCTTGAGCTCATTTTGTAGCTCAGGCTGGCCTCGAACTCACAACGATCCTCCTGCCTCAGCCTCCCAAGTGCTGGGATTACAGGCTTGCACCACCACGCCTTGCCCCTTTTACATTTTTATTAATTATCCTTTTTTATTTTAAAAATAAAAGGAGGAAAACATTAACAGACAGACAACATTAATTATCCCTTGTAAAGAGAAATGATAGACAGCTTGCCTGTGTTTTATTGTGCTGCCATATATATCAAACACCTTCCATTCACCTCTCCCATTTCCAATAACGTCCTAACTACTTTCCCTGACTCTAGTCCAGACCTCTCTGCTGCCAGAATAAACAGCATAAACTGCGATCCTGACGTCATTTCTTTGCTTAGAACTTGTTAGTGCCACCCCACTGCTGGCGGTTGCCTTTCCAGACTCATCTCTCGCTGTTCCCACAAGCACTCCTTGCTTTAAATGTACCATATTGCTCATTGTTTCTAAAGGAAGGAAGCTGCACTGCGTGTTGCTCTCCATATCCGAGATGTCTTTTCCTGACTTTTTAAACCTGACGATGCCATCTTTCCATTACCTCAAGTGACAAATACTCAGTGAAACATTCCGGAGCCTATCAGCCAGAGTCATCACAAACTGTACATTTTTCGGAGTAGTACTTATGAAAACTAGATGTGTCATATATATGTATGTATATATATATATATATATATATATGCCCCACTCTACTGAAAATCTGTTATCTGTTAGATAGTACATTTTAAAATTAAGCTACTAATAGAGTTGTTTCCTCACCTTTGTTGGCATTTATTCATTTAACAAATTTTTAATTAAGTACCTGTAAAGTGCCTTGTATTATGCCAGGTACTGGGAATGCGACAGTAAACAATTGGATATGGTAATTTTCCTCAGTACATTATGCTGTGGATACAGACAATAAAACCAAGAAAACAAAACAAAACTCTAATAAACCTCATGTTACTAGCAAATAAAATAATATCATTTTATGGTAAGTATCTATAAAGCAACAAAACAAGGTGCTACAATAGTGCATCATTTTTTGAAATATGTTTTTATTGTGATTGTGTCAGGTACAGAACCACTTTCTTTCAAATCTTGAGAATACCATGAAATTACATTTCCTCCCCCTCCTGTATCTAGTGGGGACATGAAACTAGCTCTTGCCAATGGAGCATGAATGAAGGCTAAGTGTGTCATAGCCTGACCGGGACAAATAAGAAGAGGTGAATGTCACATTATTCTCAGCCTGGCCCTGTCACTCAGCTGGCAGCAGAAGATCCAATAAAGGTGTATGATGAACAAAAGCATAGCAGATCACATCACAGGAGAAGTCTGGATTTCTGAATGGCTTTGTAGAGGCTTCCCACTGATCACCTAATTGGACTATGTGGCAAGAAATAAATCTTTATTCTGTTTAGGTTGATATACAGGAGTTCTCTGCTACAACAGTTAGACTGCATTGGCATACGGTGATCATAGCCTTCTGTGACCAGGGTTAATATAAGGATTAGAGACAGGTTCATGGGTATGTCCAAAAAGCATTTTTCTCTTTTAGAAGCTGTCCTAAAGAATTTTAATCCCCCTCACTCAACGTGTAGGTTATTATGCTGTCCGCATCACATGCTTACTGTTCAATTATGGAAATAATATACCCTGCCCAGGCAAAAGAACTCTGATTTGTTCCACAGAAAAGATGCATGGCTAGACAAACACATTTTCTAACTATGTATTCTTCTAATGTATCCTTAACTAATTATTGCTACAGATTTTTTTTGTAGTGCTTTAGTCTTTTTATATCCACTAAGTGGTACTATATGTCAATTGGAAACTTGAAGCAAAACAAGATGAAAGATTTGACCTCTGTCTTGGTGAGATGACCCATTTGAACACACACTGTTCCAACAGGAACCAGGATGTGTACAAAGATATATTCTATCTGTCATTTAATTAAGCCCATGCTTTTTCAGAAGTCTTGGTTCATGACATGCAGGCTAATTTGGTCAAGCATTACCAATTACAGAGGAACATTTGCTTAGACTGGGGCAGAGATAATGTGGCTGTTTCTTAGTTGAGTTACACATGCTCTTGAATCCAGAATATTGCCTCTCACCCACTTTGCCTAGACTGGATAATTTTTATTAGATGAAAATTCAGGATAATAATTTCAATATGTGCCCATGTACCTACTAGGACATGTTAAAAATTTAATGTGTTTAATAAATTTAATGAGTACTGTTCAATTTGGCATTTGAGAATATGGGTATGGGTGATGCAGACCTAAAGTAGATAGGGAAGCTATGCAGACTGCTCCTGTGAAATAGTCCCAAACAACATCAAGCTTTGCAAATTGCTAGTGGAACTAAAATATCGATATGGAAAAATTTCATTAAACATTTGGAAAGTGAACATTTGTAAGGATGAAGAATAGAGATGTGATAGATTTTTTACTTTTCATTTTCTTTGGGAATAATATGCTGCTTAGACTGCTCAAACAGTGTTCGAAAACAAAGCCAAGCAATGTGGTCTGACTGCAGCCAAAAGGGAAAGTACAGCGACTGGTAGCCAGACTTGACAGGATGTGTGTGACTCTAAGTTGCCAGGACGGAGCAGTGACAATTCTTCCAGTCATTTGGCTGAAGACATTTTCCAAAAGACCAAATTTCTACCGGGCTCAGTGTACAACAGGTTCATAGGTCCTACTCTGGTCATTCCTGACCTCTAAAACAAAGGCAGCAAACTGCTAAGTAATAAACCTGAATGTTGAAATAAAACACGCTTGTTTGAATTCTAGTTATAACACGACTACTATGTGACCATGAACATATTACTCAGCATCTCTGAGCTTGAGTTTCCTCATCCTAGAATGGAGGTAAACATGCCTGTTTGGTGGGTGTTAAATTATATATACAGAGCATTTATCTAGACAATGACTAGAACATTTTGAGAGTTCAATAAATGGTGGATATTCATAACACATCCTTCAAAACTGGGCTGTCTTTACTATCTCTCCCAACCCTCCTCCTGTTGTCAATCCCCATGGATATGTACTTGAGTAACAAATGGACTAAGCAGGAGAATTATGAAGCAGGCCAACTGTGGCGCATTGACGAATAGCCACTTGTAGGACCCAGCTGAACGGAATCAGTGTGATTCTGGGTGTGCAGGGCCCACCTAAGGGTTGTTGCCAACAGCATAAAAGGAGAACTGGCGGGGAAGATGGCGTGCTGTCGATTCTCCTAGAGAAGCTTGTCACGCTGGTTTTCCTGATATGAACTCAGTTGTTCTCATCATTAGAAGAGCTTGGGTCCTCACTGTCACTGAGGATGGCTGCAGTCCTTTTGCGGGGAGCTCTGGTCCACACCTCGAGTGACATTTTTTGGCTCCAGCACAGATCCCTCAGCCTGCTGGCACAGATCCTTCATCCCACTGGCGCAGACTTTCTAGATTCCACCACTGACCTTTGGGCCTTCCCAGTGCACGTCCTTGATACAGACCTGCATGAGACATTGTCGTGGGCTCTAGGCCTCCAGCTGGACTCATGGAGGACACTGTCATGGGCTCAAAGTCTTCAGAGGGACTCATGCAGGACATTGCCATGGGATCCAGGCCCTCAGCTGGATTCTCTGGGTCTCTAATGCATAGACAGATCTCTTATGCTTCTCTGCATTTGACTCTTTGGGTGAATATTTTTTAATTAATTTATTTTAAAAATAAAAGAAGGAAAACATCATAAAATAATTCTAAAATGTGTGTATCCTGTATGAATTCTATTCCCTTATAAACCCTGAATACAACACCCACAAAGTTATAACAATTTCATTATTTCAAAATATTTCAAATCAGCGTCACAAAAAGGAAATAAACATGTCAGTAATTATAACATAATAAGATCGTGTTGATAAGTAAGTTGTCTTCTTTCACAAAAGGTAAATTTGTTATTTTTGGTCTTGAATAAAATCACAGATGTGATTAAAAATCCCAGAGAATAAGTGGAATTACTTAAATTCGATTCCATAACTATATTTTATGAGTCTACTTATTCAAAATTGCATGACTGTATAATTTGCTTGCTAATAAGGCTAAAATACTAATGAAAATCCATTTTTCAATGGTCCATGATACGTAATAGGTAACCAATCTTAGTAGCATTGTTTCATTAATTCTAACTGGGAAGGAAACAAACTTTTACAGTTTTGGTTTAAATTATGTGGAAGAATTAAAAAATCACAGCTATAAAAACACAAACTGTTCTGTTTGTCACTACTATATGAAGAAGCTTAATAGAGTTTCATTGGCAGGTCCTGGGTATATAAGGTGCACTGGGAATTTTTGTGCTCCACATCAAATCCTCTGGTCATGTCTCCCACCCAGCAAACCTGGTGGACTAAGCAGGCTTTGACTAGCTTTAATGCTGTGGCCACCTAATAGTGTCCTGTCTTTGGCCAGCTTCAAAGCTGCAAATATCCATGATTTCTGGCCTGGGGATTCTCTGATTGGAGAAGTATGTTCCAGTAGGCATTTGGCATTCAAGCAAAAGCAACCTGGGAGGAGGGTAGAAAAAGTTAATATCCTTTAGGGCAATACTTACCAATGAGGAACAGAGGTGATAGTTAAAGGTTCTTCTTTTCCTTTTACAAAGATGGTCTTGGGTTGCATTTCATGTAGAAAATTAGATGGGCCCACTTGATAGAGTACCTGCATAATTGGCCTACCTGATTACATATTTTTGGACTGATTCTCTCTCCTTCCTTGTTTCATGCTCTCTACTCCTCATTTCTTCTTCCATCACATCTGCAAGTAATTACTCATATTTAAAGTTTTGTTTCTATTTCAGGGCAAAACTAGGCTAAAGTATTGTCATGTGAAAAATCTTTCATTGCCTAAAAGTAACACAATATTAATAAAGGGAAGACCCAAATACAGCGCATATTGTCTGTATATTTTGAATTACTTAAAAATAAAGCACCCAGGCATGGTGGTGCATACCTGAATCCTAGCACTTGGGAGGCTGAGGCAAGGAGATTGCCGTGAGTTTGAAGCCAGGCTGGGTTACATAGTGAGTTCAAGGCCAGCCTGAAATATGTAGTGAGACCCTATCTAAAAAAAAAAAAAAAAACACCAAAAGCAAACAAAAAAACCCTCATCATTTATTTATTTATTTATCACCAACATTTAAATTTTTCTTTATTGTATAAGGATATAGGATAAAGTAGATGTCATTTGCAGTTCATTAAAAAACCTCATAAAGAAGTTTAGCTTTTTAAAAATCAGTGACCTTGCTCATCTTCCATGGCAAGTTACCATGGTGTTTATCTTAGTCATTAGTAGTTCAACCAGATGCCTGGCCAGGTTAGTCTTCTAACACTTGTGCAACCATATATTAGTTTGTGGCCAAGGTTTGGTGGTATTTTCCCACCCTGTGACGATGACTGAGATTCTTGAGTTACCTTACAAGTCTGGGAAAATTTGACACAAAGCAAAAGCAGGAGAACAAACAAAGGTCACTGTTTAGAAAAGATTCAGCTAAAACTGAGGGCAAAAACATGTTTGTCAGGGAAGCTGTCTTTGGACCTGCTTCTAATCACCCAAGTTACCTGTCTTATGAGACCTACTTGGCTCTGGAATAGCAAATTAAACTTTATCCAACTGTAGTAAAATTTTATTTCATGGATTATACATATTGACATTAGATTATGATTGTGATGTCTTTAGGGCACTGTTGACAAGTGTGTTTTATCTTATGAACCAGCTCTAAATGTTTGGCAGAGGGCTCTTGGGGATTTTAGTTGAAAGTTTCTGGTCCTCAATGAGAAAGAATACAAAATCAATTAATGCACTGAATGTTTCCCATCACTTATTTTGGAGTTCTCAGGTTGTTAACTGAGGGATTTTATCCTCACTGAAATCTATCCAATTTATGGTAACTTCCACATAAATTTTGTGTCTTACAAACCCTGGGGGTTTCATCATCACAAAAGTCCAAGTAGGATGTGTTTTCTGAAAAAGGATATCTTGCCCAATTGAAGTCATCATCAGGGAGCACAACTTCCAATCTTATTCTTTACTATGTAGTTTCTTGTAAGTCTTAGTTTCCTAAAGAACCCAGAAGTGCTACACAGTTGCTAAATGAATATCGATGTAAAGCTGCATGTGTGCACACGTGTGTGTACGTGTGTAGGTGTGTAATGATTTTTATCAACTTTTGGGTGGATTTTGTTCTTAATCTGATTTATTCATTAGAACAATTGAAAAAAATAGACAAACTATGTTACATTTGGTGTCCCGTAACAAAAACTCACCCTAAAGCTCAGAGGAAATAAAAAAAATTCAACAAACTTTAGTTATATCAAACTAGTGTCTTTGTTGACCTCAACCTACATATCTTGGGTTAAATAGAATAAAACTTCCATAATAAACCAGCCATAGTTGCGCATGCTTGTAATCCCAGCACTCTGGGGGGCTGAGGTAAGGAGGATCACAAATTCAAACCCAGCCTCTGCAACTTAGTGACTTCACGAGACCTTTTCTCAAGAGATACAAAAATTTTTAAAAAAGGGTTTGGGATGTAACTCAGTGGTAAGATTATGGGTTCAATCCCCAGTATGGCAAAAAGTGCCACAATGTAGAACATACAGTGTTACATTTATTTTAGACATTGCTCATAAATTATCTTCATTGCAAATTTAAAATATTGGGAAAATTTTGAGGGGAAGATGAATGATCTAGTAATCCTTGAGTGCATACATTTTCCCCTGCCTTATTTAATTTTCCCCTTGCTGAGAAAAAATACCCAACATCTACAAATTAAGAAAGAAATGATTAATATAGCTCACAGTTTTTAGAGTTTTCAGTCCATAATCTTCAAGCTCCAAGGCAGGGTAGCACATGGCAGAGGGGCAACCATTCATGGCAGAGGAAGACAGTGAAAGTAACAAGGGAAAGAGAAAGGATAAGCCTCTTTCTGACCCTTGTTATTGTATGCAGACTATCTTCCCTAAGGTGGGTATAGCACTCACAACCTTAATCCCAGCATTTGACCATGAATCAATTATAAACTGTAGAATCAGCTGCCTTAGAAAAGCCTATCTCCCACGACTGCATGAGGCTTAGAGGGGACATCCAGACACAAATCACACAGCCCCTTCAGGAGAGCTGAGAGAGGCTGAGCTGAATATTTTCTCATATTTTTAATTTTCACTAATGATTTTTACACAAGTTCCTTGTGGGGAGGCAGTGCTCTTTCACTGCAAGACACATGACATGTTTACTGCTTTATTTGTTTGTTTTTTCTGATAGACATGTCTACACTGCAAGAAACCTAAGATCCTGGGTGTTTGAAAATTAAAGAACAGCAGCAAAGAGCCAGATGCTATAGTTATAAAAGTTCCAAAGGTATCATAAACACCAGGTGTGCCATATAAATGCACAGATTTTTTACCCTGCCACACTATTATCACATGGTTCCAACATCTGTTCATTCCTGTCCAGGTTTCCCACAAACAGAATTTATTAAAATCAAATATGCACTAGCTCTCACTTATGTACCTTGAGCAGGAAGTGCCACAGTGGCCTTATTACAGAGTGTAAGTGAGCCGATAAAAATTGATTTTTATCAGTAAACTTACAATTATCCTTACAAGCCAATATAGCATCTTATGGCTTTGGTGTGCCTTCTGTTAATTCCTCTGTGGTTTCTTTCAGAGAGAGGCTAGTACTGAAATTTTTTCACACATTGCAAATAATTGGAGAATTAGGGTAGAGGCCAGTTGAACTCTATAGAGTGTATACTTGAGACTATTCTCTAAAGAAATGCAATTATTGTATTTTGAACTGGAGGACATATAAGAAAGTACAAATGAATATAATCAAATAATATTTTAAATGAATTTATTATATGATAAAATTATATATTAGAAACCAACAACCTACTACAGATGAAATACGAATGGTCTGGAAATTAAGAGACTTAAACTCCGGCTCTTCATTTATCCTCGCTGCTTTCAGGCCTTGGTTGTCTTATCTGGGAAATGAATAGATGGGCAAATATGTACTACACTTCCTTCCAGTTTTGATGATTTATGATTAATAATAAAAATTTTCAGAGACAGATAACAGATTATTTTCTTTAGCCCTTGATTTGATAAGCTCTTCTGTTTGTTTCTGCTTTTCCACTTAATGAGAACTAACCACAGTGTGTCTGAAATATCACCAACGTCAAGTGAGTAGAACTCAAATTAATGAGTACTTTGCCAAGATTTTGTTTTGTTCTTAATCCCTAAAAAGGAAATGTGAAACAAATGAAGTATAAGGTTACACATTTGAAGAACAGGCGACTTGAGCAGAAAAATCAGAACCTCTATGTACTTGTATAATACACAAAAATAAATTCAAAATGGGTGACACAGTCTATGTAGGGGAAATCTCTATCACATAAATGTGAGAATTATTGAAGTGTTGCCCCAGCAACATAGAGTATTATCCTTAGAAAATTCTCAGATGCTGGCACTTTCATGCCAACCTGGGCACCTCAATAAGAGTGCATCTCAAAATAAAATTAAAGGTCTCGGGATGTACAAGTAGCTTAGTGATAGAATGCCCTTGGGTTCAATCCCCAGTACCAGAAACACACACACACACACACACACACACACACACTCACACACACACACATACAGTTGTAAATATCCAGAAGGCCAACCTCTTTTTCAGATTCCACATATTGGGCACTATACCCTCTAGAACATATGAGAATAAAATTAGAAATTTGTTCTCACAACAGAAAAGTGAGAAGCCATAAAGGAAGAAATGGAAAAAAGTGACCAAATTAAAATTTAAAGCTTCCTTTAATAGTACAAATGACATCTTAATCAAAATTAAAAGACAGGTGTATAATATAAACTATGCAGTCATAAAAATAGTAATATCATGCATTTGTGACAATGTGGATGAAACTGGAAATCATTATGTTAAATAAGCTAAACCAGGCCTAGAAAGAAAAGTATTGAATGATCTCATTTGTATGTGGAATACAAAAATATTGATGTCTTTGAAATTGAAGCAGGGAAAGAGAAGCAGAAGAAGGGAAGTTTGATCAATGGGTACTAAATTGCTACAAGATGGCACAAAGAAGTTCTATTGTGCTATTGCAGTAAGTGAATCTAGATAACAATTATATATTGTATATTTCAAAACGCTAAGATTTTCAATGGCCTCATCACAAAGAAATGATAAATATTTAAGGTGATGGATATACTACTACTTGATCATTACACAATATACACATACACTGAAGCAGCATATGTACCCCACTAATATGTATAATTATTATGTGTCAATCAAAATAAACTTTAAAAAATGACAGGCATTTTGGAGAAAGTATTTTTCAAACATAATAGACAAAGAGTCCATATAGATAATTGATAAAGGATACCTATGAAACAGTGAATAAAATTCATCCTCCCCCAAAACTAATATATACTAACAAGAAATTCAAGAAAAAGATCTTGCCAATAAACTAGGAAAAGATGCTCTCAGGCTTACTTGAAATCAAACAAACCTTACCTGATATTAAAGAAAACTTACTTGTAATTCAAGACATGCAAGCATAAATAATATACTAATTTGTAAAATGAAAAAGACTGAAAATATGCCCAAACAGTAAGAAGATGAAGGCAATGGCACTCACTATATTTGTGGAAATGTAAACATTTTTTTGGTATGGCATTTGGGTTATAATCTCTCAACATAGTAAATATGCATATCTTCTGATCCAACATTTCTCCTTTCAGGAATATATGGTCCAAAAATCCTAATACTTAGAAGAAAATGTATGAAGTATTGTTTTGACAGGAAGAAACTTGAAAACATAAAAAAAAAGGGAACATACGTTTAAAAATATTGTACCTCTGTATTCTGAAATGCTATTCAAATGCTAAAAGAAGTGAGGTTGATCCATTTTCAGTATATGCTCATGGAAAGATACTTGTGCTGCACTACATTGCTAAAGGAGAGAGAAGCTACAGAAAAGTGCATAGTAGAGCTGGACGGGGCGGTACATGCTTATAATTCTGGAAGACTGAAGCAGTAGGATCACAAGTTGGAGCCCAGGCTAGGAAACTTAGTGACTTAATGAGTCCCTGTCACAAAATAAAAAAAAGAGGGGGGGCTGGAGATATAGCTTAGTGAGAAGGTACTGGGTTTAATTCAAGGGACTAGGAAAGAGAAAGAAAGAAAGAAAGAAAGAAAGAAAGAAAGAAAGAAAGAAAGAAGCCAAATGAATGCCTGTTACATGCAAACATTACAAATACAGAGGAAAAGTTCTTGAAAGAGATGATACACCAGGAAAGGGGAGCTGGGCATGGTGTTGTGCAAAGAGAACACTGATATTTACTTTAGACAACTCTGAATTATTCAATAATGTGGAGCTTACATTGCTTTTATACTGAAAGACATTTAACAACTGAGAAATAAAATATACCAGATGACCAAGATTTGAAACTTTTACATTTATTTGCATTGCTTTATTGTCATTACTACTACTACTGCTAGTACAAGATACAGTCAATTAGCCTTTTCTGTATCCCAAATGCCCTATAGTATATTCCATAGAATTCCATATTTCTAAAAATGATTTATTCTATATTATCTAATTGTACTCCATCCTGATACTCTTTCACACAAATGCCTTGAAAACCAGGTAAGTGAAATGGGCTATTGAGTCTCATTGAAAATAATTCATATTTTAGTTTTTAGGTACATCTTCACAAGATTCATTTAATCCCCTCAAAGGCTATAGTCATCTAAAAGTAAATGAAATATGCAAAAGATAGATGTGAGCTTTGAAAACCTGAAAGGAAGGTTTTCAAATATGAAAATATCCCTGAAGCCATTTCTTCACAGAATAGAGTAGAAATTTGGCAATGCTGGTGGTGAGCTTGGGTTGTGCAAACAACTTCATGCTGTGTAAACCAGTTTAAAAGAGATGTATTGGGAGGTGAGGCTTACACCTTCATCCTTTGCTCCCTGATGCTGAGTCAATTTCTTCATTCTCCGGCAAAATCCCCTGCTCCTTTGAAGTCCTTGCCCTTTAGCTCTCCCACAAATAGTTCCTTTGCTGTGTACTTTCTGCTCAGTCTCAAGTTCCTTAGGTGAAAACTTCACATTCTGTTCTTCCCAAATTCTGCTCTCATCTGGGGCTCTCAGAGTTCCTTTGAGTAATACTTCAAAGTTCAGCTCAAGGTTCCTAAATGAATGAGTGTCTTGTAAACATCAGTAAAAGTGTTAAAAAGTGCATATGCTTGCATTTGTCCTGCTACATCAGAATCTCTGAGTAGCTGCTCTAGTAACTTCCAAAACACAACAGAGATGATTCTGATACAGTCAGAACTGTGAGCTGTGTGTAGTCTTGCACTTTGCCTGCCTCTATCTCTACTCCTTCATTCAACTTCCCTAGCTTTGCAGCATACATTTTCATTAGTTCAAATCTCACCATGTATGAAATTTTAAACTGTGCAGGTGCATTCTCTGAATATAACTTCCAAGTTTTCCAACTCCCCATTTTCTCAGGTCCGCTACAGCAAAGACAGCTCCAATTTCTTTCTTCTTTTTGCTCTTTTAGTGGCCTCACAAAGGTCATATAACCTTTCCCTTCTGTACCAGTTGAGACAATCTCCAACCCTCAGGCATATAAAATTATTTTTGCTTTGTCCTTTCCCAGTCTGAATCATTCTCCACCTTGCAGCTGAATTTCAAATGCAAATGGAGCATGACCCCGCCCCCATGCACACACCAGATTGACTTGCATAAACCTTTAAATTTTTTTCCATGGCTTTTCATCCCTAACATGGCATCCAAGTTGGCAATAATTGTTGTCCAATGCAGATTTCTGGTCTTAACTTCTACCTTTCTGTTGGGACTGTATGCTGTCTCCACACTGACAGACTTGTACTTTTACCTACACTGAACATGTTTCTTATTTGTGAATGTGTCCTCATCACCTGGAATGCCCTCACCTCTCTTCGCAAGTCTAGATCCTCTTCGTCTTTCAAAGACCTGTCTCAGGAGGAACCTCTTTCTTGATGAAGTCTCAAAACTTTAAAAGTGAAATTCTCCATGTACTTTATAATAAATTTGGTACTTAAGCCCCGAGTGATATTTTTTTTTAATTTAGCCCTGAGTGATATTAAAATATTGAGCAATAAGGTACCAGTGCATGCTGGTTGTATATCAACCCTTCTAAGACTATAAAATACCTTAACATTGGAAAAGATTGTCTTCTTTACTGTCTCCTGTTCCCCTCACTGGCTCCGCTTATCAGCTAAATTCTAGTCAACTGAGCTAGGGGAGAATGACAGGCTGAAACTCTCACCATGCACCAATAAAAACATCAGTAGAATTCTCCAGGCTCAACTTTTTCCACTAACAGATTCTCTCAGACCAGTTCCATATTCTTGGCTGATGAGTTCTTATGCTCAGGGTCCTACATACAAAGGTAGGCCCCAGTATAGTAATATTTTCTTTTCAAGAATGATAACTGATAAGGAAAATTTCTCAGGAATATCTATCTATCTATCTATCTATCTATCTATCTATCTATCTATCTATCATCTATATAACAAAACACCAGGTCAATGTGTTATCCAATGATGAAAATGGTATTTGTTAGATTGATATACAAATCTCAAGTTAAGTTAGGTGTTTCCTTTTCTCCCTTTTCTTGATATTCTATACCTAGTTTCTGACTATGCCTTTCATACCTATACACAATGCTATGCTATATTTATTTGTCTATTTGTGGTGTATAAGATATTAATAGATACATAATAGTTGCTTGGTAAATATTTGTTGAATGAATGAATGACTGAATAAAAGGATGTGTTGATCATTCTTTAGTAGATGAGACATTATTATTTGTTTGAAGAAAATAGAGACTAAAGAGGTTGCTCTATTATACAAAGAAAACTACAACAGTTAGAGAAACAAATCTTAGTTGTGTTATCTGAAGTATCACAGTAAGGAATTTGTTCTTTTTTGTTTGTTTTGTTTTTTTGGTACTGGGAATAGAACTCATGACCTTGAGCTTGCCAGGCATGTGCTGTGCCACTGAACTATATCCCTGGCAGGAATTTGTTCTTTTATACTGTGAAAATTCACTTATATGATACCTAGCATGTAGTTCCAAACCGTTTTCATACTGTTTAAAGAACTATTCTGCATAAAGATTGGTTTATGTGTCCATATGTTTAAAAATTCAATTTAAAGTAACAGCTGAATTAGTCAATGAGATTGAAGCTTTTCTTCAACGTTCAGTATAGATGAAGCGGAAGTAGCCTATATTCATTTGTAAGTTTATAGCAGGAAGCTGGGAGGATATTCGATGCATATCATGCAAAGATTAAACTGAATATTAGTATTTCCCAGTTGTCATTGTTTTCTCCTTTGCTTGCTTTCTGCATGGCAGATTTTGCAGCTATTTCTGGATGGTTTTCAAGCTGCAGTTCATTAAGATTACTGCGTTTGGTCTCTTTTTTGAGTATTTCACTACTGTCTTTCACTAGAAGGCACCTAATAAGGTGAATATGCTCCTGAATCATGGTTATGTCTACTTCAAAATTACAGTGGTTGAATGATCTGACTTTTCTCTGGTTCTCTTGTCAAACAAATAAATTAACCCCCAAATCTCATCTGGAGGAAAGCCAAAATCAGTGTTTGTAACAACTTCTCCAAATTAAAATAGAAATGTTTCCCCTGGCATTATTTTAAGCAACCTAAAAATTCTGAATTTGAAATATCAGAAAAATATTGTACAGACTAAGCCACAAAATAAAACTATTTCATATTTCCCCTTAGGTATCTTTTCATATGCAGGGTAGGTCTCTACTGATGAGTTGTCTTTTATTACCTAGTGTACTGGGAGAAACCAAGCAATCTGGAGCACCGCAAGGGTCAAATAAACTGAATTTGTGGATTAAACTTTCAAAGATGTTACACTGACTGTGTGTCTTTCTTATGTTCTGGTAAATCTCAATTTACAAATTAAAACAGAAACATTAAGTTCATTCTGATATCAGTTTGAATTCAAAATGGGTTACAATCTCCAGATTTTCTTTATTTGACTTATTGTGCCCGCTCAAAGTTGCCAGAACATGTTTTTTATTCTGTGTCAATTGAGGTCTTAATCCTCTTCAAATTGGTTAAGTAAGTTAGTGTGGGAAGTAGTGTCATGGGAAGGAGTATCATGGACTTGGAACTAAATAGATTTAAGGGGAATTAGTTAAGCTCTCCTGAGAGAACAGGGGTGCTGACTCCAACTGGTCACTCCTCTGGCATGACTGGTAGAGAATGAAAAGCAAAATATCTTTAAACTTCTCAGTCTAGATTTATTTGTGCAATTTAACTCAGTGTTGGTTCATGTGCCTGCCCAAATCTATTATTAGAGATGAAGAATTTTCAATGCATGAATTTTCTTTTAGAATCAGATTGAGAAAAACAATTAGATGAACAAAGATTTGCATTTATACAAGGAGAGACGAGGAAAGGAGAAGTGGGAATAAAAGATCTCCTTCTATATATGTTCCGCTCTTACCTTGAACATTTTGTAAGTAAGTGTGCTTGGATCTTGCACTCACTGGTTTACATTGAACAAAGAAACATACAGTCTCCTGCATTAGAAAAAAGGCAGATCAATGTGAATGGAGCTATAGTTACATGGAATAAGTGCAAGAGGAGAACGGGGCTACTTATGATACAGAATCTTCTGCCTCAGGGGTCCACAAACTGTGGTCTACTGTAGTAAATAAAGTTTTACTCAGTCACAGCCATGCTCATGTGCTAACAGATTAACATACATTTTGTGGTTGCTGCTAAATAGTTGTGATAAAAGGATATCTGGCCCTTGACAGAAAGTTTGCCAGATGTGCTCTATCCAACAGAAGTCAGGAAGAATTGCAATAATTCTGAAAATTGATCAATAGGTCAGTCATTTTGAGGAAATATTTATAGTCTATAATATAAAGTTTAAACCAAAAAATTAGTTGCAGTATATTATTTAAATATAATTTAAATAGCATAAATTATTATTTATATTTATATATAAATATGTAAAGCCAGACATAGTGCTGTATGCTTATAATCCTGGCACTCAGAAGCCTGAGGCAGGAGCATTGTGATGAGTTTGCATCCAACCTGGGCTATATTGTGAGTCCCTGTTAATTTATTTCATATAAGTTGTTAATTTCTATTTAAAAATTCATATTATAGTTACTTTTATCAATTTTAATCGTTTACATTAGGAATTTGTTTTGTTGTGTTATGCAGATGCAGTAGTCAATGGAAAGCACAAAAAAAGAATTATCTAAAATACTAGTAATAATACCAGTTAACAGTCTTGATCAGGTAGTGTTTGATGCAGAAGCCTATTCCAGACCCAGTGGAAAGAGGGGAGATCTCAGAGAAATAGATGTTATTTTAAATAAGGATCTTGTTAAACAGTTTAGTTAGAAAGCTGTTGTTCTTTCCCACGGTGATTTCAGAAAATTCACAATAAAATATAAACCCAGGAGCGTCAAGGACAAGAGTGGAGAATCTAGAACAGATGGACAAAGGAGTGATTTGCCTATGTGGCAGTCACTTGTGTGCTTTTGCAGACCTTGGGCATACAGAGTGGTCAATTCCTTTGTTTTAGGAATTTACCTAAACAGAATTTATACTTTGGACTTCATTGTACTGATTTTTGCCCATCACGATGTACACTGAGATTATTTCAGAACTTTTTTTAACATTTGATGTTTGATTTATCCTGAAATTTAACTTTTTGAAAGATACTATACAAATTATTTGTATATCTTCATCCAAGTGATGAAAGCATAGAATTCTAGAAGGTAGCTGTAACTTGAAGTGATCATGAATAAAAGCTTCTCAAGCATTAATTTTCATGCAAATAATCAGGTTTTTCTTAAAATGCATGTCCTGATTCAGTAGGTCTAGGATGGGTCTCAAGAAATCTGCTGATGAGGCTTCGAAAAGCAAAATGTTTGTGTTAATCATCTTTCCTACCTTTTTAGACAGTGTCCTGCATCCACAACTGAAATGAGGAGAGGTTTAATTTGGCTCAAGGTTTCAAGGTATGTAGTCTATGGTCAACTGACTCCAAGGCAGAATCATCAAGGTGAAAGGGTGTGGTAGAGCAAAGCTGATCAATTCATGGGTATCAGGAAGCAGAATAGGAGAACAGTGTTAGCAAGGAAGGATATGTGAGCACCACCCCTCTCCTATCTCTCTATTTGCCGGCTAATGTTAGTCAAAAGAACTCCTTTGCCACATGCTCCTGCCATCATGTTCTGCCTCATCATAGGGCCACGGGCAAAACGGTCAAGCAAGCATGGATGAAACCCTCTCAAATCATGAGCCAAAACAAATCCTTTCTCTTTACATGCTGATTTTCTCAGGTATTTGTATCTTGTCACAGTGATTGAAATCTACCTACCATAAGCCTCAAGATAATGTTATTGTACCTCATGGTATGACACTAAATATTTAACACTGGGTATTTGTGGGGAAGGGGTCACAGAATAGTGCATTTCCTAATTTCTATGTTGGGAATGTCCACACCATGATAATAATTTAATCAGCTTTCAAAATTTCAAAAAATTTAATAGCCGTTAAGAATCTCCATCAGACTCTATTATAGCAAATACTGGTTAACATTTCTAGGACATTTACTATGAAAGAAGCACAGTGTTACAAATTTTACTTATGGTTTCTAACAAAATTAAAAGATGACTGCTTATTCATTCCACAAGTTTCTGATTCTTTCATGGTAGATGTCAGAGAAATAAAAATGAATGGCCAACAACCTCTGCCCTCAAGCAATTCATGGAGTCTAGTAGGGGAGACAGATACATAAATAGATAAATTAGAGTACAACATAATATATAATAGAACAGAAAATAGAAGTAACTGATTTAGTATCTATTGTGGTTCCTGCTCGGTGTAAGGGAAACTCAAGGGAAGCCATTGTATTTGCTTCCTTTCAAAAATCCATGCTTACCATGTTAAAATAATTTTTGTGGATACATTTTATGTAGATGTTCTTTATATTTCATAGAACTGAAGGCTATATCAGTTCCATCAAAAATCAAATGTTTGACAAGCACTTTACATCTTTTACTTAGAATTTGGCATAAAATATCTGTCATATAGACTTCAGAAAGAGAATATGGAAAACAGAGCAAGAGCCTTTTGGGAACTGATAATTTGCAGACCTCCCATGTACTATCCTATTCAAATTCAATTTTATTTTAGAAGGTTTGAAGGCATCAGACTGGAGAGATTTTTAAACAGCCCAGTATTAATGTTTTGAGTTACTATCTTACTCAAGCTGAGAAGAGTTTACAGGACTCAACCTGTTTAAAAAAGAAACATCAAATGAAAGAAGCTTAAAAACAAGACAGCATGATGGCTACTGGTCATTTGATCGTTGCTGAAAGTAAGTGTAATTTATTACAACCACTGATTATTTTTTCATTACCTCAAGCCCCTTATGGAAATGAGATGGGTAGAAATAATGACATACTATTTTTTTCAATCTTCATTGTCTCAGTATTGTATTTGTCCATCACTGTTTTCTTGGCTCACACAGGTCAGAATTATATTTTAGCACTGTGGCCCCAGCGTGAAAACAAAGTTTGGGTTGCATCAAAAAACAATCTTTATGTGACAGAACAGTGTGCCAGCAAACGAGGTTGTTATGCTTCTTTGTCTTCTGTCTGCCTGACCTGGACCTAACATGAGCGAGGTGATGATTTAGTGCAGAATTCTTGATATTGCACAAGGAACCCTACCGAGTAAGCTTGCTTTTGTTTCTCATAGGATTCTAGGAGACAGAATGAAGGATGATGTTTTGAAAGGAGAACAGTCAGGGACCTAGCAACCAATCAAAACCTCCTAATTCCTTTCAAGGCCCTAGGGTGCTCTGCTGAAATTTTAGGTACAAAGAGAGAGCAAGGTTTTATATTTCCCACTCAGCACAAGTGAAAAAAATAAAACTGGAAGTCAGTGATTATTAGATAATCAAGTTCCTTAATTGAGTAAATTCCTATGTTATTAAAGTTATTTGCTTTTATGTTTACTTCATATTCATATATTTTTTCATTGTATTTACTTTTCTATGGCTTTGTAAGTATAGAAAAAGTTCTGGGGGGCTGGGGATTTAGCTCAGCGGCAAAGCGCCTGCGTAGCAAGCGCAAGGTCGTGAGTTCGGTTCCCGGTACCGGAGAAAAACCAAAACCAAAAAAAAAAAAAAAAAGAAAAGAAAAAGTTCTGGGAGATCAGGAGTAAAAAGGAACTCTTTCTTAAAAAAATTTAATAGTGACATTCTTGCAATCATAACTAGAAATAATATTTAGGTAAATATTTGGATACCCTGAGATTCAGTTACATTGACAAAATCAAACTACTCAGACCTAACTTTCTCTTCTTACACTTTTTTATAAAGTCAAAATTTATATTGAGTTAGGGATCATGCATATGATCACATTTTATCTTAATTAGCTCTTAAAAGTTCTATCACCAGAAAAAGTTATATTCTGAAGTACGGAGGGTTGAAAATTCAACATTTGAGTTAGGACATGGAGGTGCACAATTTAGCTCCTAACACAGTCCATGAAGATGTTCTCCTATTTTTTTTCTCTTAAATAGACATAGTTTTAACAGATATATTCATAATACATGGATATATATATAGATATATAATTTAAAGATAATTATAAAACTACTTGATAGAAGAGACTAGTTTGCTCTATGCTCTATTGCCAATTCCTAGCACAATACTTGGCATATAAAATGGTTATCAAAACTTATTGAATGAATGAGTAAATGTGAATCATATTCAATATTCCATTACGTTCCCTGAGTCTTAGAGTTTGCTTAGAGCTCTCTTACTGAAGGATATTTATTAGTCCAATTTATTGCATGAAAACCTATCAAGAATTATTCAAAATTGCCTCAAATGCAATATCTATGAAACATAATTATAAACTTATAAGATCGTAAATGTCATTATCACATGTACACCTAGTAGATTATTACATAAGTTCCTTAAGAGACATCTACAAGAATTTCTGCAATAACTATGAATAAAAGTTCAAATTGGATGCAACTAAAATTAACATATCCTGACACATTGCTCAGATGGAGTATTACACAACAATGACAATGAATGTATTGCTTTTACATACAACAGCATGAATGCATCTTAGAAACAAGAAAAAAACAGATTAAAAGAAGAATACAAAATTTATTACTTAATTTATAGAAAGGATAAAGCCAGGAAAAATTTACGTATAATGATAGAACTAATGACAGTTGTTCTCTTTAGGGAAAAAGGAACTGGGAGAGAATATTGGGATTTCTGTCATGTCTGGTATGTTTTAATTATTTATTGGGTGGTGGATACATAAATAGTCTTGCTTTACAAAATATCATTGAAATGTGATTTATTTGTTGTGCTTAGTCAAAAAAATTACTCCTGGGTCAGAGATATAGCTCAGTGGCACAAGTGCCTGCCTGGCAAGTGCAAGGTCCTGAGTTCGATTCCTGATATAAAAAGAAAAAGAATTACTCCTTCTAGACATCACATTGCAATTTTTGCACAAATTGTGGGAAACTTGAGAAGGCATTTTACTGAGGTCTATTGAGAAATGAAGAAAAATAAAATGTGGATTACTTTTCTCTTTCTCTTTTTTTCTTTTTGTCTTTTTGAGAAAGGGTCATGCTATGCAGTTCAGGCTGGCCTTGAGCTCACTTTGTAGGCCAGGTTGGTCTCAAACTTGCAACGATCCTTCCTCCTCAGCCTTCCAAGTGCTGGGATTGTAAGCATGCACCACCATGCCTGTCTTACTTTCCTCTTTTAAAACATTATCTGATTTTTCCTCCTTTCTAACTTTTCCTTAGATTGCTTTATTATCAAAAGTCTTTGGCTGTGTTGGTACAAAATCTGAAAATGGGAAGAAAGCAGTATAAAAGTGGAAAGCTGTTTCTGGAGAAATTCTGAGGAAATACTAGAATCAAATCAAGCTTATATGGTTTTATATTTAACTTCTATAATCTAGTCATAATGACAATTCAGATCACCACACGAAATTAGATTTGTCACACCAGCTGCCTTTCCTTTTAGTAGTCCAACCGTAGAACTACTTGTCTTTAAAAAAAATTGATCTATGTTTTAATTTGCACTTAAACTTCACTAGCGCAGATTTTTTGGTAAGGAAGGGCTCAGTATTATGTTGCTGAAATGTTAGACTGTTGTTCAATTTGCTACACATCTTGAGAGGTGGTTTATCCTTATTAAAGGTTGCCAATTGTAAAACTAGTATTTCTTAGCACTTTCAAGATACAAATGTAATCAATGACATTTGAAAAGCAAGGCCATTGAACAGTAAGAGATTCTCTCTTGGTGTATGTGTATGTGCATACATGGACATTAAAATTAACGTCTGTCCTAAGAGTTCTTCATTTAATAGGTACATCTGGAGCAGTTAAAAGGATTTGTTCTCCTAAATAAAATTCTTTACTCAATTAACTTTTTAAATTAATTCAAATGTTTACTAGAAAGAAGAAATATAAAATGCCACCCTCATCTTCTAAAAGAATCACCTTTTAACCCAGTTTTGAAAAGTAGATATCACACTGGCACATAAACTTCTCTATGTATAGATCAAGAATTGGTAGAATTTCTTTACAGTTTTTACCAAAGAATTCAGTCAAGTTAACATTTTCAAATGGGTTAACAAACTGCTGACACACATCATTTCTTCACATATAAAGCATGCCTTACCAAATCATATTTTAATAGATTGTGTACAATCAACCACTTTTTCATAAGAGTATTTCTACCTTTTAAAATACCCATACAATACTTTCTTTGTTATGATGTAATTAGTAGTGGTTTTACTACTGCTTGTTTCTGTGGGAATGGGAAAAAATTTAAAGATAAACTTGCCTTTTTGTCCATGTGAGGCCAAGACTTAAACATGAAAAAGCAGAAAGTCCAGTTGTCACTATGCCCAAATCTTTGGCTGACCACCAAAATATTCAGGTGCAGGTGAAACTCCCAGGAAGCTGGTTAAAAATAGCAGCAGAAAGAAGCCATAATAACTGAGCAAATATATCAGCTGGTATACATCACCTGGGAGACAGAATTTTTAGTTTGATTCCATGTAAGTGAATTGCTTATTGGGGCAGCAAAAATAAACTTCATAACACAACATAATTCAAAATCATAAAATGCTAGAATATTAATCTATAATGTCTAAGTTTAATATGAAATTGTAGCTATGCAAAGAAACAAGAAAGTTTACCTCACATTCAGGAAAAAGATAAAAATCAAATGAATCAGAATGTGTCTAAATGTTGCACATTAATGACAAGGTTTCAAAGGCTTCAAAGATATATATATATATATATATATATATGTATGTATATATATTGCAATTAATGAATGGAGAAAGAATCCCAACAGGAAAATGAAAACTTTTAAAAAATTAAATTCAAGAATTCAAAAGTGCAGTGGAAATGAAAATTCATTAGATGATTTCAAGAGCAGTTAGATATGGCAATAATATTAATGAAATTAAAGATACATCTTATTTACTCTTTCAGCTTCTTACAAAAGGGAAACAATATGATGTTGACTCATGTGAGACTGATTTATTTCACTTATGAATATGGACTCAAGTTGCATTCATTTCCCTATATAGGTTTCCAAACTCTAGCTATTACAAATTATGCTGCTATAAACATGGGTGCACATATATCACTGTGGAATGATGTTTTTAATTCTTCTGGCAAAATACTCAAAAGGGGTTAGGTGGATTAAAACACTCCCCAAGAGGGGAGAGAAAGAATTAAAGAAAAGAAATAGCTTTAGAAATCTTTGAGATAGAATCAAGAAGAGGGTAGAGAGGAAGAGATAGAGAGAGAGAGAGAGACAGAGAAAAGAGGAACAAAAATATTTGAAGAAATAATTGCCAGAAAATTTAGTGAAAAACATTAGTTTTTATTTCAAAGAACCTCAATCAAAACAAGTAAAATACCAAGAAACAATTCCTAGGAACATCAATACTCAAATTTCTCAACATAAAAGATAAAGTGAAACATCTATTAAAGAAATCAAGTACATTTCACATGGGAGAACAAAAATATGATCAGTGGCTGATTTTGCCTTAGAATCCATAGAGACCAAAAGACAATGGAACAACACATTTATAGTGCTAGAACTAAAATTCAAACATGTACAGTACAGTAAGCAAGTAAATAAATTTGTCAAATGAGAATTCTATGGATTACCAAAATATATCTCAAAGTCCATATATTTCAAACAAAAAACAAATAAATAAATAAAAGGAACAAACCTGTACTGCAAAAAATGCTGAAAAGAAATGATATAGTAGCTCCAGGCTATAAGATATTTTTTGACAGAGGGTCTCACTACATAGTTCAGATTGGCTTTGAACTCCCTATGTTCTCTAGCCTGGCCTCAAAATCACCACAATTTTCCGGCCTCATCCTCCCAAGTGCTGGAATTACAGCTGTATGCCACCATGCCCAGCTAGACTATCATATGTAAGTCCAAAATTATGTATGCAAGTTTTCTTTTCTTTCTATTTCTTAATACTTGATTGTCTAAAAATATGTCTGTCTAAATCATAAATAAAAATTATATATATATATATATATATATATATATATACATATTATATGATAACCCTAAAAGTATGGTGCATTACTGGGAATACATTGTTGGAAAGTTCTTATATTTTACTTGAAGTGATTAATGTTCACTGTGAAGAGATTGTGATAAGTTAAATTGAGTAATGTGTTGTGCTTCTAGGAATGGTTGATGAAATTTCACAAAGACATATGTCTTACATGCCAAAAGAAGAATTAAAATGATATAAAATCTTTATTAACTAAATAGAAGAGAAGAAAGGAAGAACAAAACTAAAGTGGATGGAGAACAAGTAGAAAGTGGCAGACTTAAATGCAACTGTATAAATATCACTTTAAATATAAAATGATTAAATATTTCCATTACAGAGCATGAATTGTTAGATGGTATACAATAACAAACTATATACTACCTATAAGAGATACATATTAAACATAGAAATGTAATATATTGAAAATCAGGGATGGAAAATGCTATACAAAGAAACAGCAAGTTCAAGAAAATTGATGTAGTTAATTTAATATTAGACTAAGTAGACTTCTAACAAAGATCCTTTACTAGCTCAGAAAAAGAAACTTTATAAAATGTAAATATACTGGGAAGGAATATCAGTTATCCATATGTAAGCATTGTATGTTAGGGGTTCTAAATATAGGAAATGACAACGGCAGAAATAAAAAGAAAAAGAAATGAACAAGCATATTTGGAAAAGTGTACATAGCTTTCAATAATTTATAGAAGTAGATTTAAATTTAGTAATTATAAAAAACAATCTAAACATCACTTTCAATACTTTAGCCTAATTATATTTTATAGAACAGAACATTCAATAATAGCCATAATTTCAAGTGTATATGGAATATTCATAAAGCAAGAATATAAACTATGCATACACTAGTCATAGTAATATTTAAAATATGAAATAATATGGAGTATTTTCACACAACAAAATTAATGTAAATAAATCAATAACAATATAGTAACTTAAAAATCCCAAATATTTTTATATTAAGAACTGGCTTCTACAAAAGCGACAGATCCGTGGAAAATTAGAAAACATTTGAATAATAATAAAAAAACAACATGTCAATATTTACAGGATAAAGCTAAAGCAATACTCAAAGGAAAGCTTGGAATGCTCTATTATACAATAAGAAAAACCTAATATGAATACAATTAAATTCTACTTTATGAAGTTAGAAAACTAAGGATAAATTAATCCCAAAGTAAAATAAGCAACTACTAAAGATGAGATATAATAATGAAATAGAAAATGAATGAACAATAAAGATAATCAATAAAACCAGTCTAGTTTATTGACAGGATCAAAATAATTTTTATATGTCTGGTTAAACTGGTTAAGAAAGAAAAAGAAAATACAGATCCTCAATAATAGGGGTGAAAAGGAAAATCACTAGAGATATTAATTTCAACTACTAGTATGGAAACATTAAAATAAATTTATACAGTAAATTTGACAACTTGGGGGTATGGATAACATTATAAAAAACATAAAGGGCAAAAACCAATATAAGAAGAAACATAAAAATCCAAGTAGCTTGTATTCATTTAAGAAATTCAATATGTGAGCAAAAACCTTTCTACAAAGACAACTCCAAGTCCTGATGTTTACTTGGATAAATTATCACAAACAAGTAAGAAAGAAATAATAAAAGTAGTTGAAAGTCAACTTTGATTAGCCAGTCTGAGCAAAAGAAAAAAAAAACAAATAAAAATAATTAATGGAATCTCAGAGACCACAGAACTATCAAACAGCAGCACACGCATAATGAGAGTCTCAGAAAGGAGAGAAAGAAAGGTGCAGAAAAAATTTATGGATAAATAATGGCTGAAACCTCTCCATAATTAAAAAAGTCTTTCTTTTATCCATCAGAAAAGCTCAAAGAAGCCCACACAGAATAAACTGAAAGCAGTTGACACCTAACCACATCATAACCAAACTGTCATAAACCAAAGACGCAGCTAATCAAGAAAACAGTGAAAAAGGAATATATGTAAAGAAAAATAGTACCCAAAAAGTGCCAAAGAAGAGAATCATAAATGTAGCATGAGACAAGACAATGCACCAAAGTTTCCTCAAGAATAGTAATGGCTTTATAAAGATATCATATCACAGTGACACATGCATACCTGCGTGCATCACAGCAAAATTCATACTAGCTAAATTATGAAAGTGACCTACATACTGATTAACAGATGATGGATCAAGGAAATACTATATTACTATTAGCCGTAAAGAAGGATAAACTTGATTCGTTTGTAGGAAAATGGATGCACCTTGAGGCCATAATGTTAAGTGAAATAAATCAGACAGAAGATTACATATTATATTTTTTCTTATAGGAGATCACAAAATATAAATAATTATGAAATGAAAACAGATGATAGAAAACAGGGAGCTAGACTTTGTGGGAGTGGGAGGAGGACCTGGAGATGAGAGGAGACAGAAGGGAGAAATGGGAAATAGGAAGCAATGAAGAATCTAGCTGAGATATGTGTAAGTCTTGTACCACACGATGAATATGTTCATTATGTATCACAAACATACTGATGCAAATTTTTAAAAAGAATATTCACAGCTAATTTTTTTAGAGGCAGTAGTATAAAATATTCAAAGTGCCAAAGAAGAAAAAACAACCAAAACACAATGACAGGAGCTATGCTTTGAAACTGAAGAAAGTATGATGGCCCTGGGGGTGGGGGGGAACCAATAAAGGAAGCCATCACTTGTAAAATTTTTCCACAAGAATTACTAAAAGGAATTCTTTAGGCAGAAATAGCAAACACTAGAGATTAATTCAATCTACATCTATATATTAAAAATATAAGCTGGGAATGCTGGCACAAGCCTATAATGCCAGTACTTGGGATGCTGAGGCAAGAGGATCATGAGTTTGAGGCCAGGCTGGGCTACATAGTGAGTTCAAGGGCAGGTTTCACTACATAGTGATAGCGTGTCTGAAAAATAAAATAAAATTGAAATGCATATTTTCCTTGAAATATTTTCCTTTCTCATATCTGATATATATCAGACTCTAAAACTGTGTTAATTTGTATATAAAAAACAAAAATATAATTTTATGACAATGGGAACATAAATAATTGGAGAGCAATAGGTGCTATTCAAGAGCAAAAATTTTTTTATACTACTGAAATTCTGTTGACATTAATCTGAGCTAGATTTTAATTTATAATTAATTATAATACTTAGGAAAACAATAAAGACAATAACTAAAAATGGAAAAGATACAACAAAGTAATTAATATGGTACACATAAAATGTTTGACACTAAAAAGGTAACAATGGAGAAATTAGGAAAAATTATGAGACATAGAGAAAACAAACAGTACAATGGCATTATCAGTAAACTGTGTTAATCATGAATGCTCTAAACAGCCAATGAGAATGCAAAGATAGGCAGAATAATTTTTAAAAACATTTGACTATATCTTGTCTGTAAGGGACATATTCCATACTCAGATGTGCATAGATTAAATGTAAAAAAGATGAGAAAAGGTATATCATGCAAATGGTAACCAAAAGTCAGCTTGAGCAGTTCTAATAGTATCAGAAAAAATAGACTGAAAAATTGTTATTTAGACAATGAAATACATTTTATAATTATTAAAATGTCAATTCATGAAGGATGTCATATATACTCATAGGTGCTTAACAACAGAGGCCTGGGGGCACATTAAAAAAAAAAGACATGGCTAGGGGTACAACTTAGTGGTACAATTTTTGCTGGCTGTGCATAAAGTACTGGGTTTGATCCCCAGCACTGCAAAACCCAACCCAACCCAACCCAACCCAGCCCAACCCAACCCAACCTACCCCAACCCAACCCAACCAAACCCAAAACAAAGAAAAAAAAAAAGATGGAATTGAAAGGACATATAGGCATTTTCATAAGAATCATGGGTAAATTTATTGCCTCATTTTCCATAATGGATAGAATAATTAGAGAAAAGTCAGTAAGAAAGCAGAAATGTAAACACTGTAGACCAAATAGATCTCTTTGCACTGACTTCCATGAGCTTAGACTCTTTCTCCCACCATATCCTTCTGCCACGCTTCTAGCTCACCGCAGAATCAAAAGCAATGGCATTGGCTGACTATGATCTGAAACCTTTGAAACCGTGGGTACTTATTCATGTTAGGACACATGGGTGGATTCCGAAATCTTTATGCTAAGTGAAAACTAGACATAAAAGACCACATGCTGTATGATTCCATTTATAGAAAATATCCAGCATAGGCACATTTATAGAGACAAAAAGTAAATCAGTAGTTGCTAGGGGTTGAGAGTGAGGAGTTACTGCTCATGGGTCTTTGATTTTTTATTATTACATGTTTGGAGTATATGATGTTTACGTTTATCCCAGGGAGGCAGTATATATCTTTAACATACCTTGTTTCTTTTACTCTCTTTCCACTCCTCACCCACCTCTGTTGACCCTCTGTTTGTAGATTCACTTTCTCTATTTTCATTATTGTTATTTTTAGTTGATCTTTGCAACATATAAAGATTATGCTCATTGTGGGTAGTTGCTGCATGTATAGGAGGCATTTTAAATCTTTTTTAAGTCCCCTTACCTTCTTCCCCCACACCCTGTCTGTTGTTCCCCTTCCCCTTAACAAAAGAGCTGCCTCCCTTGTACAAATGGTATCATGTAACATATGCTCTTTCCTGTCTAGCTCTCATTAAGCACAATGTTTCCAGAATGTTCTCTTATGTTGTAACATGATTCAGTACTTTTATCAGTCTTTCATTGTACTTTGGATTATGGTTTCTCTCATATGATTTATTTTTGGGGTGAAGAAATTTTCTGGATTAGTGATGATGCTTGCAGAAACCTTGAAAATGTATTAAAACTATAACATCGTACACTGTAAAAGGATGTATTCCATGTTATGTGAGTTTTAAACAGGAATAGAAAAAATAATTATTATGACTAAGTACCTTCATAGAATGTGAAAAAATCATATCATCATTTTAATAGGTGTGAAATAACATGAAAGAGAACTCAAAACCTCTCAGATTAAGAATAGAAGGGTATTTCCTCACAAAGATTAAAGTCTTGTACAAAACCACTCATCATTAAAGCATATTTCATAGTGAGGCTCATTTTTTTCCCTAAATTTAAGAATGAGACAAGGGTGTTTGCTCTCAACACTTCCATCTAACTTTATACTGGAGCTTCTAGACTGAAATAACACAAATAAATGAAACAAAAGGTACTGAATTGGAAAAGAAAAAAGTGAAATGTTTATTTACAGATGCTGTGATTATACAGTCTCAAAGTCCTAAACAAGGCATAAACACATTTCTTATGAGAACTAATAAAACTCAACCCTAAATTTACATGTATAATGTAAATGAGACAAGAAAGGTTGCTGTATTAGAAGTAAAACAGCACCCTGAACTGATACAAGCTGATAATCAGAGATAAGAACTTAGAAACAAACTTTCCACCTAGGAACCTAGGTTCTCTGCTTTCCCACTGCTTTCTTTAAAAAGACCATTCAGTCATTTTTTCCTCAAATTTAAAGTGTGCCACACATATACAGTGGACTCTCAAAATATGACCAATCTCACATGAGAACAACTTGGGTTATGACCAGAAATTTAGATTTCTGCTCTCACCAAAGTCTTGAGTTATGACCCAAATTCTGGCTGCTTATGTGGTTGTAAACAAAGACTCTTGGTGTTAGGAAAGCATATGTAAGTGTACATAACCATCAGTCTAATCCCAGATGCGCATGTTTATGGACATAGTTTTGGTCAGTGCTTTATGTAATTGCTATGATTTCTGCTATCAAAATGGCCCCCAAAAGCTAGAAAAGACATTAAGGAAGGAAGGAAGAGAAGGTAAAGAAAGCAATCACAATTGAAAAGAAAAAGGAAATTGTGGAGAAGTATGAGAGTGGTGTTTGTGTGACCAGTCTCAGTAATCTGTACAGCATGTCAAAATCCACCCTCTTGCCAACCTTATAGAGAAAAGATTTGTGCAAGGAGACTAGTGTTGTAGAGGTGTTACTCAAATTAGGTAAGTCATGATCAATAGTGTTACACAAGGTAAAAAGGCTTTTACTAGTGTGGATAAATGAAAGGCAGACAGCAGGTTATAGCCTGAGTCTATAATTCGTGAAAAGATAGACTTATGAATGCAGATCTCATAAAGGATAATCCATCAATGAATGATAATAGTGAAACATTTAGTGCCAGTAAAGGGTGCTTTCACAAATTTAAAATGAGAAATGCGGTTCATAGTGTAATTAAGCAAGTTGAAGCAGTCAGTTCTGATAAAAGAGCTGCTGAAAATTACATATGCCACTTCAAAATGATGACACGGAGAAATGGCTTTTGCTCTCATCCTATTATTATTTTTTTTTTTGTGGTGCTGGGTATTGAACCAAAGGCATTGTGCATGCAAGACAAGAACTCTACCACTGAGCCACATCCCCAGCACTCTCATCAAGTTTTCAACTCTCATGTGACTGCCCTTTTCTGGGAGAAAAGGCCCAGGAGAACATGCATTACTCAGGAAGAGAAGAAAATGGCAGGCCACAAACCTATGAAGGATAGGCTAACCTTACTGGTATTTTCCAATGGGAGTAGTGACCCCAAGATAAAGTCTGTCTTGGTTTATCACTCTGAGACTCCTAGAGTGCTCAGAAAACATAAAGACATGGAGAATAGGCTAGGGTCATATGGAGATCTAATGTGAAAGTCTGGGTAAGAAGAGTTCTATTTTTTTTAGTAGATCAGGGAGGCTTTCAATGTTACTGTTAAAAAATATCTAGGGAACAAAGGTTTAGCACTCAAGGCTCTCCTGTCATGGACAATGCTCCTTCTCATCCACAAGATTTGGAAGAATTGGCTGAAGAATTCCCGTGGCTCTCAGTTGAGTTCCTTCCACCTAATACAACTCCTTACTCCAAGCTATGGACCAGCAGGCTATAGCTAACTTGAAGAAGCTATGTATCAAGGAACTATTCCTTAAGGGCTTCCAGATGGTCTCAGATACATATTTAATCTTTAATTACACCATCTTTTCCTATGTGGAGTTAATTGAAAAATCCCTGGGCTGGTGTCTCTCTAAGGGCACTGAGATCTGCCTGGAAGAAACTGTGGCTTAAAATTATACAGCAGGGAGACTTTGAAGGTTTTGTCAAGGAGTCTGAGTCTTCAGTTGATCCAGTGGTTGATGACACTGTCACTATAGCAGAGTCCATAGGCTTGCAGCTAGACAGTGGTGATGTTGAAGAACTGGTGGGGGAACACTACGAGGAATTGTCTACAGAAGATCTTGAGCAATTTCTGGCTGAGCAACAGAGAATGGCAGCTAAGGAGCTTTCTGAAAAGGAGGGAGAGTATCAACAATTGGTGCAGAAAATTTCTGAAATGCAGGAAATCTTGAAAAAAGGGAAAGAGCTACTAACATTTATAGAGAAGACCCATCCAGATAACCAAAAGCCAATCTCTATATTCACTTATTTAATGAAAATGTCATGTCATTCTACAGAACACTATTACAGAAAACACAGAAACATACAACCTTAAACTAGCTTTTAGTACTGAAAAGATTGAGACCATGTGTATCAGTCAGTGTTTTACTAAGACACAGATATCATGCAAGATATACAAATATATAAGAAATTGTAAGATTGGCTCATGATGGTCAGCCACAGAGTCAGAGGAGGAAACATGCAAGGGTTTCTACACACTAGAGACCGAAGGATGCAGTCCAAGGCCTGCAATTCACTGCAGCATTCTGTGCAAGTCCGTATCAGGAAGCTCATTGATCTGCAGCAGAAGGCTGATGAGTCTACACTGGAAGGTTGAAGGATCTAAGGTGGAAGCCAAAGTGTCTGCACTAGAATCCTGGAGACAACGTTTAAGCTGAAGGTGAAGACTGGAGCTCCTTCAAAGAACGGAAGCCCCTGTGTCCTTCCTCATTTCCCTTTTATATCATCTAGGTGATGAGCCACCCTAGGGCGGCTGTTCTACACCCCAGGCTGTAGAATTGCTGAGCCAATTTAGTTAAGCTTCTTAACTTCTCAAGATGACATGATCAAACACTACACCATGTGAGCCAGAAGCATATCCTAGTAGGCTACAGACTCTCCGAAGGAGAGAAAGGACATCAGAAAGCCAGATTCCTGATGTTCTTATGGAAGAGGACTCTCTATCCCAACAATACTTGCCTTCCATTTCATCCTCCCTTCCTGCAAGCCAAAAATGTCAACTTGAATGTTGAGTACAGTATGAAAATGTTGTTTCTGGTAATCTAGGCCCATTTTATAACTTTTTATATATATGTTGCTGAAGCAAGCACATTTTATAACTTTTTGATGAATCCACTAGGAAATTTATTAGTGTTCCTGGTAAGCTGTGCATGTTATACAACCCTTTTTTATTTTGAAAAGGTTAGTTTAGGCTTGCTTTGGCACATTCAAAATACATTATGGGTTTTCTCCTTTTTTTTTTTGAGAAAAATAGTTACAACTTACAAGCAGTCCACATGAATGAATGAATTCACAAGTCAGGGGTTCACTCTATCTATCTATCTATCTATCTATCTATCTATGTATCTATCTATCTATCTATTTATCTATCTATCATCTATCTATCAAATTCTCTCCAAGTTTTTTCTCTGCCCTCTTGGTTATTTGGTTGTTTCCCTCCATCATCATTGCTAACAACACAATTGAA
This sequence comes from Chinchilla lanigera, assembly GCF_000276665.1. Lineage (NCBI taxonomy): Eukaryota > Metazoa > Chordata > Mammalia > Rodentia > Chinchillidae > Chinchilla > Chinchilla lanigera. Next base: position 3,357,360 of record NW_004955503.1, read on the forward strand.
ACCATCATAATCTTCATGAAGTATTAAAAAAAAAAATCCTTACTTGCATTATTATCCTCCCTTAAAATCTTTCTTTATGTGGCTGTCAGAGTGATAACCATCAAAGCATTATGCTTTCCAGTGATTTCCCATTGCTTTAGAGTAAATTTAAAATTCTTTACAGAAAAACCCGAACCCCTAGAATCCAGAGAGTCTGTGTTTCCCTAAGTATAATCTTGGAATTCACCCATCACTACCTACGTGAACTTGGTGATGAACTTGGTGAACTGAGATGACTTGATTGAGCCTCTGTTACCTATAAAAAGAGGGTAACAAAAATGAAAAGACATGCCTTGTAGTGTGTTGTAAGGATGTAATCAATTTGCACATGTATAGAGTAATTAGAATGCATTTTGCCTCACCATTAAATGACTGTTTATCTTTGTTTTTATTCAACAAATGCTTTTTGAATTTTCACTATGTAAGAAGAACTGTGGTAGATAATAGCAATGTTAGTTTGAGCAAAATAGACAAGGTTATAGACCTCAAGGGAACTGTTTTATAATCTAGCTGCATGTCTTACTTCTTACAAACTTAACACTTTAAATTATACTATTGTCTACCATTATGTGCTGTTTTGTTCATGCTGTTTTTCTCTTCAAAGAGCATTTTCTTATGCACTTTCTGACTCACAAAACATTCATCATCCACTTCTATAGCTCCTTATTCTTCTGAACTCATTTAATTATCACTTCTAAGAATCCCATAACTTGATTACGTTTTCATGATTTCTTATATCCTCCTATCTTATCCCACTTTATTTCATTATTTACAGGTGTATATCTCAATACCTTAAACACCAAAAGTTATAGGAGTCTCTAGGTCTTGTTTACTGGTATTTCCCCAATGTCAAACATGGCAGGGATAGTGTCTGACACATACAGGCATTAAGTACATGTTTGTGGGAGAATTTAGTAAAGGCTACAAACACACTTTTATCACAGTCTATAAACACACTGTGGAGGATGTTATGGGAAGGGCACTTACCAGTAAACTTATAATCAATTTGTATGTGGCATTCTATAAGCTAAAATACCTTCAGCATCTCAAAACATCACTTTCAGGTCTTGTACACTTAGAAAGCAGAAATCTGTCAATAAATGATGTTATGGCTTATGTCTAAATGTCACCCCAAAACTTCATATGATCCTTAGTGAAGTTTTTGGGAGGTGACTGGATCACAGATGTGTAATACTGAGTCACGGGTGTGTGACACTGGATTAGTCCACTCACTGGTTTATAGCTGGGTGTGATCTAGGAGGTAAAGCCTGGTGGGAGGATATTGGCAACCATGGGTATGGTCTGGATATATAAGCTCGGTTCATGAACTTAATTCTTTCCACAATTCTGATGGCAAACCAAATTGAATGTGAACTGAATCAAATTAAATAGTTAGGTTTCAATAGTTAGGTTCCATGTTGACTTTATGGGGAATGTGTGCGTGTGTGTATATATATATATATATATATATATATATATATATCCCTTTTGCCTTGAGCATGTGTTTCTTTCTCCCTGCTATGCCATGAACTGTTTCTCCTCTGCCATTCCCCTCTGCCTTTCTGCCCTGCCTTGGAGCCAGAGTACCATGGACTGAAACCTCTATAAATTATGAGCTAAATAAAACTTTCCTCCTTTACATGGAGGGTGTCAGGTACTTTATCCCAGCAATGAGAAAGTATATATGCTGCCGAAGCAAGCACCCAGCAATGAGAACGTAACTAACATACATGCAGGAGATATCTACAGATATTTCTTGAACTTGTAATTGTGCACACTTACTGCCATTCTGTTTTGTAATATTGGAAAGATGGTTGACCGAAGACTCATAGGACTATTTAATGCTAATCAAATAGTTTAAAAAATGCTACCATGTACTTGGAGATATTGTGATCTTACCCTAAAATAGACCCCTAGCTGTACTTGTTGAAGATTTGTTTGTGTGGCTCTTCTAAGAGTAGTTAACATCAAAAATCTGCACATCCTCGAAAGAGAAAATAGTAGGTTGTGTTACTGAGCGTGTCAGGAGCAATTAGAAACATGACTGAGCTGTCTGACCAAAACTCACTTAAACATGGAGAGAAGCCTATTAAAGCCAGCAGTGATAAGCCTGCCAAAAGTTACCAAACATTCTCAGGCAAATTCTAGCATTCAAGTTTCCTAGTTGCAAAGGTATTTCAATATTTTGAAAAAGTATTCACATATGCCAAGCAATTTCTGACTGTAATACAGCACTGAATGTAATTATAATTGAATAATATTATGGTTCCCAAATTCCTTTCTCCAAGACATATATTTCCAGGAAAACCAATATTTAAAACATCAAATAATAGAGATGACCTTGCCAGCTCCCATCTTATTCACCCCCAACCTAATGGCCCCTGAGGGTAAATTAGGAAGAATACTGTGTTGCAAGTCAGAAAATAGACTCATAGAACCTCAAAGTACAAACTGGATATAATTCAATCCAATCGTCAACCCTATATTTTAATTCCCTTTTACAAAAAGAACTTTCGAGGACTTTCCCCCAGACCTCACATCCTTGCACAAGTTATTTCCTCTCTGTATACTTTAGTGTCTCCATCTATAAGAAGTGGTTGGAGTAAATACACTCAAGGTCCTATCACACTATAAAAATATATGACTCAGTAGTCATGTATAAAAATATATGACTCAATATATCACTCAAAACACAAGGGTCCTCCCTCAGACTGCAGATCATGAAGTCTAAGTTTTGTGTTGTATACAACATGTATTCCAAATGAAAATGTTCTGAGGACTATACTCCAGGACTGTAGGCAGTTTCAGGGATTCTGAAACCATTCTGAATTTTCATACAAAACTAGAGCATTCTTCTAATAATGGAGCCCATTTATCAGTTGTTTGGTTTGGCTCAGCTGGTAATATTTTGCATTGAAAAGGTAGAGCCCAGAATTTTCTTACAAGATTATTTCTTTTGAAGTTAAATTATCATTATTTGTAGATGACATAATATTCTACATAGAGGACCACAAAAACTACACCACAAGACTCCAATTTCAGTAGCTTAGCAGGATACAAAGTCAACACTAAAAAATCAATTGCATTCCTGTATTCAAATAATAAACTTGCTGCGAGAGAAATTAGGGAAACAATACCTTTCACAATAGTGGCAAGAAAAATGAAATACTTAGGGAGCAATCTAGTGAAGGAAGTAAAAGACATATACACTGAAAACTATACTACTCTGAAAAAAGAGATTGACGTGGATATAAGAAAACAGATATTCCTTGTTCTTGGATAGGCAGAACCAATGTAGTGACAATAGCCATACTTGCAATACTGTTATACAAATTTAATGCAATATTGACTCAAATAACAATACCACCCTCGTAAAACTAGAGAATGTAATCCTAAAATTCATGTGGAACCAGAAGAGAGCTAGAATAGCAAAAGCAATTCTGAGCAAAAAAAGAGAAGTCAGGGAGCATCACAATGCTTGACTTGAAATTACACTACAAAGGTAATGTGACAAAAACATCATAGTATTGGCAAAGAAAAACAGGCCTGAGGACCAGTAGAACAGAACAGAAGATGTAGAAATAACTACAAACACACTCTGCCACCTTATTTTTAACAAAGGGGCCAAACACCTGCACTGGAAAAATGATAACTTCTTTACTAAAAGGTGCTGGGAAAACTGGTTTTCCACGTGCCAAAGATTAAGCCTAAACCTAGATGTCTCACCATGCACTAAACTAAAATCAAAATTGATCAAAGACATAAATATTAAGACAGAAACATTTAATGTGCTTGAAGATCAAATTGGTAGAACTCTTGAAGGGCATAGGTGTAGGCAAAGACTTTATGAACAAAAACCTATTGCACAGGAAATATTGCAAAGAATCAACAACTGGGATCTCATCATATTAAAAAGCTTTTGCACAGCCAAGGAAACCATCAACAGAGTGAAGAGACAGCCCATAGAATGGGAAAAATTTTACTACCTATTCCTCTGACAAAGGACTAATATATAGAATATATAAAGAATGCAAAAAAAATCAGACCCTCCAAATTTAAAAACCCAACCCAAAAGTGGGCATCTGAAATGAATAGACACTTCTCAGATGAAGAAATACAAACAGCAAATAAACATATGAAAAAATGTTCTACATCACTGGTCATTTGAGAAGTACAAACTAAAACCATACTGAGATTCCATCTCATTCCAGAAAGAATGGCTATTCTCAAGAAATCAATCAATAACAAATGCTGGCAAAGCTGTGGGGAAAAATGCACCCTTCTCCACTGTTGGTGGGAGTGTAAACTTGTACAACCAATATGGAAATTAATATGGTGGTTCCTTAATAAACTAAAACTAGAGGTTCCATTTGACCAGCTGTTCCCCTTCTAGGTATCTTTCTGAAGATGTTAAAAGAATCATAGCAGAGTGAAATGTGCACACCCATGTTTATAGCAGCACAATTTGTGGTAGCTAATTTTGGAAACAGACCAGGTGCCCATCACTGGAAGAATGGAGAATGTGGTTTTTATAAAAGAAAATGGAAAATGTGGTTTTTATAAAACAAAATGTGGTTTTTTATATGCAGCGGGGTCTCTGGTGTGAGAAACCAAAAGCATAAATAAGGACCAAAGTGGAGTGTCAGGCCTCAGTGTGAAGAAAGAAAAGTACAAGAAAGGGATGTGGGAACACTAGACCGGGATTGGAGGTGTGAATATGACATTCCACAATAACTGTATATTAGTAGTGACCATATTTTATGTCTAGATCTTGGTTTCTAAGTATCATTTCTCATTAGAAGAAACCACTACTCCTTGGAGAAATGGCTGATGCTAAGCTTGGTGGAAGGAAAGTAAAAAATAACCCAGATATATCTCATATTACCATAAAGTAAAGAGGTATTTTTAAAGAAGTGGAAAGGGTATTTTGAAATAAACATCTTGAAAGAGATCCTCCTGAACAAATCTGGTACAAATTGAGCATCAAAATAAATAAGATAATGAATAATTACACATTGCATAAAAAGTTATCTACTACTTCACAGTTGCAAGTAACAAAGAGAGAGACATGTGAGATAGTGAGATTAAGGGTGGCAGCGGGCTGATTAATCTGGCAAAAGAAATATCAAGGCAATTAAACATTGGGGCAGTGGCATGGCTATTGTTGGGGGCTTTTAGCCAGATTTATATTGAGAATCAAGAACAAACAGCCCACCAGGATGATTTAAAATGTTGTGAGTTTGGCCAGAAAGGAAGCTCCAATAATGCTGTGGACTGCAAAGATAAGGCTGAAGAGATCTTTACTGCTGAGAAGGAACAGAAGAATGGAAAAGATGGCCTGAGGGCATCACAAACAGCAAGTCTCCACCCTTTGCAGCCTCCAAACTGCAAAGGTGACAGACCTTGCCTTGAGAAGGAAGCCTCAGAGCACCAGGTTCCAGAATGG
>NW_004955503.1:3366052-3367610 GCF_000276665.1 Chinchilla lanigera
GTGCTGGAAAAATTGGCTTGCCACTTGCCAAAGACTGAAAATAGACCCAAGTCTATCACCATGCACCAAACTCAAGTCAAAATGGACCACAGATCTCAATATTGAAACAGAAACACTAAATCTATTGGAAGAGAAAGTAGGTAAGAACCTTGAAGACATAGGGGTAGGCAGAGAGTTCACGAACAATAAAAAAAGCACACGTCAAATACTTCAAGGAATCAACAAGTGGGATCTCATCCTACTGAAAAGTTTCTGCACATCTAATGAAATCTCCAGCAGAGTAAGAAGAAAACCCACAAATTGGCAAAAAAATTTAGCTGACTGTCCCTCGGACAAAGGTCTTCTATTTAGAACATATAAAGAATTGAAAAACATCAGCCTCCCTCAATTCAAAGACCCAATCCAAAAATGGGCATCTGAGATGAACACACAATTCTCAGATAAAGAAATTCAAGAAATTCATAAGAAAATGTTCAACACCATTAGTCATTTAAGAAATGCAAATTAAAACAACACTGAGCTTTCATCTCACCCCAGTAAGAATGGCTAGCATTAAGAAATCAACCAATAACAAATGTTGGCTAGGCTGTGGAGAAATAGAAACTCTTCTCCACTCCTGGTGAGAACGCAGACTGGTGAAGCCACTGTGGAAATCAGTTTGGAGTTTCCTCAACAAACTAGGTCTAGAGGTCACATTCAACCCAGCTATTCTCCTTCTAGGTATTTTCACAGAAGATCTGAAAGCATCATACCACAGCGATATATGTGCACCCATGTTTACAGCAGCACAATTTGTCATTGCTAAATTGTGGAAGCAACCCAAATGTCCATCCACTGAGGATTGAATAAAAAAATTGTGGTACTTTTATATAATAGAATATTACTCAGCTATAAAGAAAGATAAACTCTAGGTTTTTATAGATAAATGGTCACAACTAGAGACCGTACTCATAAGTGAAATAAACCAGACCTTCATGTGTAAGCAATGAATTATCTCACTAGTGTAAGAACCTGAAAGAGTGAATAAAGTTAGGAGGTATGATAGACATTGTGAAACGAAAGGAAAATGCTCAAAAATAAAGAGCAGTTCGGGTGAGGGAACAGAGAAAAGAAAGAAGGGAAAATTATGTATGCATGTATATACAGGATAGCTAACAGTCATACTACTGACTTGTATCACTTTACTGAAAGGCACAGTTAATGATTAATTATTTCATCAATCTTGCATCAGTCTTGCAAAAGACATCTATTTGTTTTCCTGAAAAATCACTTTGAATATGTCAATATGTAATACAACAACCATTGTTAATTTCCTACAACTTTGTCTGTAACTCTGTATTGTGTGTATTATTCTTATGCCATTTTGTAAATGGATGTCTGTTTGTTAATATGTTTTCCTTCTTTTATTCTTAAAATAAAAAAAGAAAAAAGAAAAAAAAGGAAAAAAACAAATTTAAGCTTGCAAAATTGGTCAAGAAAAAAGAAAATTTTAAGCATTGACTGTTCCTTTCAAGAAACCACAGACATTAATGAAACACCCATTCCAGCTATCTTTATA
>NW_004955503.1:3367710-3375614 GCF_000276665.1 Chinchilla lanigera
TCATCTGAGGAAAGCTGAAAGGAGGGAGCAAAGCAGACCTAAGAGAGAAGTCGTGGAAGCTGTAACCACCAGAAGTGCCACAGGGGTGGACTCATGCAAGCCCTTTGGAGCTCACAATGTGCCACAACTTGCTTCAGAAGCTGCACATGAAACTACAGGACATAACGTTAGCCTTGCTGGATTTTGGACTTGCTTTGGTCCCAATGCTCTGTGTCCCCCTGTTTGTACCTTTTGGAATGGTACTGCTTATTTTGTGCCATTGAATGTTGGAAGTGTTTAACTTTTCATTTGTACAGGGCCTCACAGCTAAGAATTTGCTTTACATCTTGGAGGAAACTTGGGACTTGGACTTTTCAGCAATGCTGAAACTGTTAGGACTTTGGCAACTCTTGCAGATGGACTAAATGCTGTTTGTATGAAGGGATGGGCATGAGTCTTTGGGGGGCCAGGGCTGGAATGTTATGGTTTGTGTCTGGGTGTCCCCCCAGAGCCTCATGCGGCCATGGGGTAGGCTTTTAGGGTTTGATTGATTATGGGTGTGAGAGCTACACCCTCCCTGGGGTGCACAGTTTGCATATGTAAAGGAGAGAAAGAGGGTGCTTCTGGCCATTTCCTCCCTTGTGTGAGCTTGTTGCTTTGCAGTGTTCTGCCACCATCAGCTGGAGCCCTCTGCCATGTGCCACCCTGCCTTGCAATCTGCTAAGTATGGACTGAAACCTCCACAAACTGTAAGCAAAATAAACTTTTCCTTCCTTAATTTTGGGCATCAGGTATTTTGTCCCAGCAATGAGAGAAAAGTAACCAAGACAAGGTATTTAGTGGGCATATTCTAATGTATTTCAGAAAACCTGTTGACATAAATATCTATATATATATGTACCCATATATGAATGTATAACTTGTATACATGAAGAATGCTTACGTAAATGTTTATATACTTGTGTATATATACATCTTTGCAGGGAAAAGGAGGTACAAATTTTGAATGAGAAAACAGTAGCAAAATTTTAAACATCAGAGAAAAGTGAAGCTAGATAAATGGTTTCTTAGTTACTTTCTCATTGCTAAGACAAAATATTCCACACCAACACATTAAAAGAGGAAAGGTTTGTAAATCATAGTTTGTAGAGGTCTCAGTCCATAGTCAGCTAGCTCCAGCAGGGTGGTATGGCAGAAGATAAACAGTCTACAACAGGGCAGGTAGGAGGCAGTGAAGCAGCAAGCCTCCCTTTTACTTTTTATTCCATTCAGGATAGAAGAGTATTGGTTGTTGCTACCCACACTCAGGTTGGCCTTCCTGTTTCCCCCACATCCAGAACTATGCTAAACCAATCAACAGACTAATCCAGTTATCAGATCCATAATCCAGTATCACACAACCATGATCCAGCCATCTCCCAAAAACCCCACCTAGGAATGAGTGAGGCTTTGGGTGGATATCTAGACATAAATCCTAACAAATTGCATTCAGAAGTTTGCTACATTATTTTTGCCACTTTCCTGTAAGTTTGAAATTACTTCAAAATGAAAATATTTTAAAAATTGACTTCTGTTGGTAATAATCTTAATTTTGAATGCTAAATGGAATTCCTTTTAAGATATTTTTGCTCATACACTAATTTAGTAGGAAATGGTTTTTGCTCAAATATGCTCATTCCATTTGCAGCGAAAAGAAAGATGATGTGAGATGTGGGAATCAACCAACCTAGAACAGTACCTTTTAAATTAAGGAGAAAAACTCCTACTCAGTAGAAGGATGAGAACCAGTATGCAACTACATATACACAGACAAAAAATATTTCTATATCATGTTGGTAACTTTTTATCCCTCAGTGGAAGTCTCCATGACACCACTTGGATGAGCTCTATTACCATTTTTCATATAGAAAAGCAAACAGCAGTGGACTGGGAAGTAGAAAGACCTGAGTTTAAACCCCATCTCTGTCATTTGCTGTAAGACTGGAAATTACCCATCTGTACAATGGGAAAAGCGATATATCTGAGATCATAAACTGTCTCTACCTACCATTTAAGGCTTTCTGCAAGTAAACCTTCAGTCAAATTGGTTATGAGGGGTTGTATGAAACTGGTAGTAAGTGTTAGACTTGGCCATCTACTGTCTTTTTTGCTTAATCTGACCATCTTTTAGGAGGGAGCTTGTCTACAGAAAAAACATGCTCCTGAAAGGAATTTGAGCAGGTCTTTTCAAGAGTCGTAAATGCTAGACCAGTGGTGGCAAATCTATGGTATGCATGCTACAGGGGGTTATTTGTATCATTGAAAGCCCTAAAAGGTTCACCTCACTGCTAGGCAATCAGTTGTTTTCAGTACACTGGTTTGTGCGTATTAGGGGCATTTCACTTTATGTGTCTGAAATCTTCCCCACGGTCATTGTGTTGGTCCAAAGAGTAACAACATAGGAAGTACATCTCATTTCCCCCCTGTATTTCTCTTGTGTATCTTTGAGGCATACTTTTTCATTTACTGACAAATACATTTTTTATCTTCATGTTAGCTCTTGGGAACAGAATTGTATTCTACCAACAGAAACAACAATTTCATCACTTAGACTGTGACTGCTAGTCTTATTCTTGGGGAGCTGGTGAGATAAGAGAACAGCTTCCGAGCTGCTATTTTGAGATTTGCAAATCTGTGGCACAGTTGACTTATATCAATGCTTGTATAAATGCATCTGATACCCAGACACAAAAACCAATCACTTCACCAACTGCATCTTGTTCACATTAAAATTCTAATTTTGCCTAATTCTTCTTCATCATACTTTCATATTGTATGCCATTTTAAACAAGTAGGATAAACTACCAAAAAGAAAATGAAAAATGATTAATAACCATAAACATATGCAGCACTTTATTCTCTTGCAATTCTTCCTCCCCCATTTTTCTTGATCAGTCCTTTTAGATAATTTTCTCCATCACAATCTCTGTCCACAATAGATTCTTCAGCTGTACATGCAGAGTTTTCTGAAAGGAGGAAATGTGACTGTGACTATTTCAGAGCTTGATGGGGAAGTGGGTACTGTGATTCTAACTCCCGATGTCAGTGCTTTATGCCCAGGAGCCTCAGTAAAATCTTTTGTAAAATGGGACATGATATGCAAATAAAGGTCCATGAAAGTATGCAATGTGATAGAAATTCACACTAACAAATATTCCTTCTATGATTATTTTTATTAAATTTGCTTTTACTGACACATGAAAACATAAAAATTAAACATTAATGGGTGTCATGTAGTAGTTTGATATATATTTACAGTATATAATGTTTAAATCAGGATCAATATATCTATTTCTTCAAATATTTATCATTTTGAAGGTGAAGGTTTTCTTGAAACTTTTCAAAGTGAACAATACATTATTGTTATTACCGTCATCCTAGTGTGCAATAACATATTAGAACTTCTCTCTCCTAACTGTAACTTATTACCCATTGGCCAACTTTTCCTGTACATCCCCACCCACTACTCCTCCCAGCCTCTGATAACCACCATTCTACTTTCACTGTTGGACTTCACATCCAACTGTGTCCAGGGTGAACAGATCCCCCAAAGTAGGTGCCTGCAGATATATAAGAAAAGTAAGAAAAACATCAAAACAAGAGAGCCAAAATCCTGTGATCAGGTGCAAGCAGCCTCTAGGACTGACTGACTCTCTATTACCATCTTCAGTAACCTTTTATTCAGAATCCACCCAGGAAGCAGCAGAGGAATTCGAGAATATCAGCTATTTTAGCAAGGACAATACAATTCAATTATCATAGGAATGCGACCTGACCAGTAAGCCATCATGTTATTTTTCTTGGCCCATATCTCAGCAAAGCATCTAGTATTGCTTGCAATGCTTATGCTAGACTTCCTCCAGAACCCAACAATCATGGCTTGGTCAGGTCTCAGGCAATACACAAAATAATAACTAAAGAATATGCTTCTTCACATTTCACATGTTATGAAATGAATGTTTTAGATTCTACAAATGAGCAAGATCATATGGTACTTGTCTTTCCATGCTTGGTTAATTTCACTTAGCAAAGTAAACTCCAGTTCCACATATATTATTAAAAATGATAGGGAATAATTCTTTTTAGCAACGAGTAATGTTCATTATGTATATATAACCTGTTGTCCTTACCTATTCATCAATTGATGGACACATAGACCATTTCCACTTCTTGCTTATTATGGGCAGCACTGCAGTGAAATTGGGAGTTCAGGTTTCCCTTCAATACACTGATTTCATTTCCTTTGTATGTATTCCTAGTGGTGGATTTCTGGATTATATGGAAGTTCTAATTTTAATTTTTTGAGGTTCATCCATATTCTTTTTCATAATAGCTCTACTGTCTTAAATTTTCACCAACAGTATACAAGACTTTCCTTTGCTCCACATCCTTGCCAGTATTTGTTATCTCTAGTCTTTTTCACAAAAAATATTCTTAGGTAAGATAATATTTTATTGTGTTTTGAATTTGCATTTCCCTGGTGATTCCTGATGTTGAGCATTTGGTCATGTACTGCTGACCATTTGTATGTCTTCTTTTGAAAAATGTTTATTTGGACTATTACCCATTTTTTAGAATGGCTTAATTTTTATTTTATTTTATTTTACTGTTTAACTGTACTTTATTTTATTTTATTTGCTATTGGAATTTTTTTCCTTGTACATCCTGGATATTAATCTCTTGTCAAATGTATAGTTTGCAAATATTTTTTTCGCATTCTGTGCAGATGCATTTTAGTTTGATGTTACCCGATTTGTGCATTCTTGCCTTTGTTTTCTATGTTATTGGGGTCTTGTTCAAGGAATTCTTGCTCACTGTAATGTCTGAAGAATTTCCCCTGTTTTCTTCTTGTAGCTTCATATTTAAGTCTTTAATCTATCTTAAGTTGAGTTTTGCAATTGTTGAGATGTGGGGTCTGGTTTTATTCTTCTGCAAGTAGATATGCAATTTTCTCAACATCATTTATGCAAATCCCTGTCTTTTATCCAGTATATGTTCCTAACACCTGTGTCAAAAATCAGTTGATTGCAGTTCATTTATTGTTTTTTTTCAACTTGTCTATCATTTGCACTCATTCCAACACCATGCTATTTTGACTACTGTAAGACTAGGAATAAAACTGCTACATTTAGATAATGCAAGGTCCATCCTAAACAACCTGAACTATTTAATGAATATCAATATAATACTACTTAAATGGGAAAACATGTTGTATGGTACTTTAACTCCTTGGTATGAGAATTAGATATATTCATTTTCTCCTTGTACTGTAAAAAATTACTACAAATTTGGTAGCTTAAACAATATCTTATGATTTAATAAGCCAGAAATCTGGCACTGGTCCTAATGGGGTAAAATAAAGGCCTGGGCAGGGACATAGTTCTCCCTGAAGATTGCCCTAAGTTGGACCCAGTGTATTTAGTCTGGAAGACAAATGGTTACCAGAAGCTTGAAAAGGCAAAAGCACAAATTCTACCTCAGGGCCTCTACAAGGGATGCAGTTCCGCTGACACCTTGATTTTACTTGCAAGACCCACTGTGGATTACTGACTTCTACCGTGGTAAAACAATAAAATTGTATTGTTTTCATCCATTGCATTTGTGGTAAAATAGAAAATTCATTTTCTTCTCTTTTCTATGTTTTAACGGTCACCTGAATTTTCTTGGTGAGTCCATTTCTTACGTCTTCAAAGTCAGAAATATCAAATCTCTCTCCACTCCTGCTTCCCACATCATATGTCTTTCTGACCACAGTTGAGAAAGACCCTTTGATTGTAAGAAAAAATGTCATTAGTTTGGAACCATTAAATAATCCAAAATAACGCTTTGATCAAGATCTTTCATTGTTCTCATACCTGTAGCATCTCTTCTGCCATGTAAGGTAACATTGACAGGTTTCAAAAATTAAGATATGGACCTCTTTGGGAGATCATTATTATGTCTATCACAGAAATTTTGAGTTCTATTACTGTTCATCAACTCTCTAGAAAGGTTACTTTGGAAAAAGTTTCAATTCTCCATTCTATATATTTATCTATATGACAATTAAAATATCTCATTACTATTGAGGTTTGGCACATGCTATCCCAAAATATGACTGCAAGAGGCCAAAATGTCATTTCAAATACCTCTTTGATACATTCACTTTTTTTTTTCACTATTGTGAGAAATATACATAGGAGTAATTCTGAAAAACTCTCCTATCGAGAAGAGAGCTGCTCAAAGAAGACAGTTATTATCTCAAAGACTTTCGTCACTCTCTTGGTTACTTTTCTCTCATTGCTGGGACAAAATACTTTATGCCCAAAATTGAGGAGGGAAAGGTTTATTTTGCTTACAGTTTGTGGAGGTTTCAGTCCATACTTGGCAGGTTACAAGGCAGAGTGGCACATGGCAGAGGGCTACAGCTCATGGTGGCAGAACACAGCAAAAGCAACAAGCACTCAAGGGAGGAATGGCGGCAAGTAGCCTCTTCTTCTCCCTTACATATGCAAACTATCCACCCCAGGGCGGGTGCAGCTCTCACACCCATAATCAATCAAACTCTAAAAGCCTGCCCCATGACCACAATAGGCTTTGGGGTGATACCCAGACACAAACCATAACAATCACATAACAAGACAACCTTTATTTATCTTGCATTTATCCCTCACCTTTCCATAATTCCTCTCCACCAACCCCTAGAAACTTCTACTTCTTTCTGTAGCTCAGGATGCTATGTGTTTCAGTCTTCTGACTTTTCTTTGAGTCTTATGCTTTGTGAGTCCCTCTTGCCTAAGTATGTAATGAAATTTTCATTTTTTCTCTATTAAACATCTTTAATCAACTTAATTCATACACTAGACAAAGTACCTAGGAGGTTAGAGGGAAATACTTGTCCTCTCCCTTGCAATACTCATAAGATTCATCCCAAAAATGAGTGAATATGAAAGCACTGTAATCTGCAAAGGCTGCATACATATAAGGGATTATAAATGCCATATAAGTGGAGAAGCAACCGATGCAGTAAGATAAATAGTAGATAATAAAGGGAGGTATGGGTTTCGGATCATTTCTCCACATCGAGTCTTATAAAGCAATTTGTGTCCTCAGGAGTGTCTCATGTGAAGTTACAGAGGATTCTCTCATATTCTTTTTTCTGGACATCTTCAATGGTTTAATTATTGTGAGATGCCAAATCATTACTTACTATAACTTAATTGTTTCTTGGTATGGTGTTCTTCATGTCTGTATCATGTTCTTCTGATGCTTCCAACCAAGCACACCTTAGTGATGCCAAGAGGTGCCATGGTTCCTTCAGTCCTCCTTGAACTGAGGCCACACTGTATCTATCCACAAAGGTTGTCCTGTTTGGCCACCTAACCACAATGGTTAGATCACTGAAGACCAGAGAAAAGGTTGACTGGACATCAAAATTACTCTCATTTTATAAGATGGCAGGCATTCAACAATGGTTCTTATACTGCATATTGTTCTCAGATCAGTCATTCTGATTACCAAATTCAAGCACGCATGCAGCAAATCATTAAGAAAATCATACATCATGACCAAGGCAGATTCATTCCAGGAATACAGGGATGGTTCAATGTTCACAAATCAATTAACGTTATACACCATATCAATAGAGCCAATGACAAAAACCACATGATCATCTCAATGGATGCAGAAAAAGCTTTTGACAAAGTCCAACATACATTCATGATAAAAACTCTACAGAAAATAGGATTAGATGGTCTTTACCTCAATCTGATCAAACCCATCTATGACAAACCAACAGCCAACATCATACTACCTGGACAAAAACTAAAAGCTTTTACTTTAAAATCAAGAACAAGACAAGGATGCCCGCTGTCACCACTCCTGTTTAACATAGTTCTGGAACCACT